>NC_060121.1:701366850-701687043 GCF_021461395.2 Schistocerca americana | reverse complement strand
AGTGAGAGAGTGAATAATGACCATGATGCTGTTATAGGAATAATGACCACTAAAGGTGAAAGAGCATTCAAGAAAGCTAGGAGAGTATTTGTGTTTGGTCAAGCTGATTGAGGGTCATTATCAAACAAACTGAGAACATAGGATCTGGCAAAAATAGAAGAGTTGTGGTTAAAGCTTAAAGACATTACAAACCATATTCTGGATGGGTACATTCCAAGTAAATTAATAAAGGACAACAAAAACCCACTCTGCCTTAATAGCACCATTTCTAACATGTTATGAAAGCAGAAGCAGCTGCAATTATGTTACTAGACACATTATAGGGATATTGATAGATAAAAGTTAATAATCGGTCTTGCACTTGTACCAAGGGCGATTCTCGAAGCTTAAAACAATTTTCACTGTCTGGTCCTAGTGAAAGACTTGTCACAGAAGCCTAGTATTTTCTGGTCATATGTGAAGTCAATGAATGGATTCAAACCTCCATGTAGTCTCTCATAGATCCAGACTGACTTCAGAATTGAAGCTAGCTGACATAGAGGATAAATAGGAAAATACAAGACCTATCTGCACAGTAAAAGATGTTTCGAAATAAAAAATTGACAATATAGAAAAACCAAATTCCATTTTATATATTTTTTAAAGGTACACTCTTAAGCTATTTTTCTACATAATCGCCTTTCAAATTGAGATGCTTATCATACCGTGGCACAAGTTTCTAATATCTTCCCTGTAGAAATCTGCCACCTGAAATTGCAATGACTAGTTTATACTGGCATGCAGTTTGGCGTCAGTGTCAAAGCATTGTGCAGCGAGCCATGTCTTTGTTTCTAAAAATGGGTAGTAGTTGCTCAGCACCAAATCTGGCAGTGTGGTGGATTATCAAACACCTCCCATCCAAAACCTCATACGAGCTATTGGGGTATGATTGGCTATGTGTGGACATGTGTTGTCTTGAAAAAACAAAACTTTTGTGCTAAGTTTTCCCTAATGCTTGTTTTGTATCACCCAGTTTAACTTTGTCAGTGTATGACAATACCTGACTGAGTTAATTATTGTGCCACATTTCCCTTGGAGTCCCTAACACACTAGCCATGGTCTTTTTTGCTGACAGCATTTGCAAACACTTCCTTGGTTTGTTGGAAAAATTTGTGTGTCGCCATTCTACTGACTGCCTTTTTGTTTCTCAGTTGACATGCTACACCCAAGTCTCATCCCCAGTTGTGATACAATTGATAACTTTGTTACTATTTTTCTCATTATCTTCGAGGAAGGTCAGTGCTGCAGCCAGTCTCTGTTTTTGTGGTCTTTGATTAGGATTTTGAAAACCCACCTAGCACAAAATTTGTGGTAGCCAAGCTTCTCTACCACAATATAATGCACCAAACTCTCAATTTAATGCACCAAACTGTGTGAAATTTGGGGAAAATGTGAAAGTTCCATAATCATGATTTTCATAAACAGTTTGCCAGTCACCAGGCTAGGCCTACCACTGCAGTCCTCACCTTGAACATTGTTATGGCACTTTTTAAAATCAATGCACCATTACGTCACTTGGCTTTCACTCATCACTCCTGTTGAAATACACGTTACATAGGTTATGATATTTTTCAGTCGATTTGCAGTTTTTTGGCAACAAAAACCTGATTACAGAACACACCTTACAAGTGACAGGATTTTCTATTGCAGCACATTTTTTAACCCTTCAAAGAAAGCAAACTGGCAGAAACACAGACCGTAAGCTATCACTGCTGGATGCGTACCAAGCGCAGGAAAGTTATGGCACCAAGATGGTGTTTGTATCTCTGTCCACCACCACAATAGACCAAAACGTCTGTTACTTTCTAGATAGCCTTCATAGATTCTATGCTCAGAAGCAAACCAACCGAGAAAAATATAGGACTCCCTCAACTGTGTTAGAATGGGCCACACCATGACCAAAGCAACACCACATAAATGGGAAATGACAGATGATGATCACCATTACTGTAGAACTTTTGAACAAATACTGGACCACATTTTGGTCAAATGTCCAAAAAGATATGTCGTGGATACCTGGAAAGTCATTGCAGATGCAATACTTGTAGCAATCAATTAGCTGGAGGCTTTGAATATCTAATTATGATATTGATCCAGCTGATACAAAAATGTAACAGCATTATCTTATCTTTTACCAGTTTAATGTATATACTTGTAAACTACAATTCTGTAAGTCACATGTTAAATAAATAAAGTTATCAGGTAGGAGCAGCATCACCAGAAGATTGTTCACTGGTGATGCAGCTGTGAACAGGAAAGTATTGTCACTGGATGATTGTAAGGAATTGCATAAATCAGCGGACAAAACTTCCACTTGATGTAATAAATGGCAGCGTTCTTGAAATGTGGATAAATGCAAGATAATACACATAACTAACAGAAAGGACCATGTAAGATCTGATTACAAGATTAGTGTGGAACATCCTGAGCAGGTCACATCATGTAAGTATTTAAGAAGCGATGCAAAGTGATATCATCACATAAAATCAGGTTAGGGAAGACAAATTGAATACTTGGATTTGTTGGAATGGTTCTGCTAAAGTGAGGTTCATCTATAAAATAAATTACATACAAGATGCTAGTATGACTAATTCTAGAATATTGTTGTAGTTTTTGGATTTCTTACCAAGTAGGCATGACAGCAGACACCGTACAAATTCAGAGACACACTGCTATGTATGTAACAGATTGGCATAGCTGATACTAATGTATAATAGAAAAGCTGGGGTAAATATAAATGGAAATGTTTGGAGGAAAGACGACATAGTTATCATAAAACCTTGTGTAAATTTAGAGAACCTGTATGAAAAAATGACTATACAATCATTGTACCGCCACCAACACATATCTTGTGTAGGTATTATGGGAAAAAGATACAAGAGATTAGGGCTTAATATGTGAATGGTATAGGGAAAAAAATGATATCTGTACAATGTTCTTTCTGCCATGCACTGTGCAGGATGGAGACATAGGTTTATTTATTTATTTATTTATTCATACATCCATCCATCCAGCCAGCCAAGGATCATCTTACAATAATATAAGATTTATCATCATAATACTGCAAAAATAAATAGCTGAAAAGACACACATACACACAGAATGTACACTGTTTGAAAATTGCTAAGGAACAGAGACACTGTTGGACAAGAACAGTCACAGGCTATGATGGACAACATGAAACACAGTACATGTATAATAGACATAGAGTGGTATATTTATTATGAAACATGGTACATATTTCACCACACGGGAAAGCAGGATAACAGACATAAATAACCTCCATATTTGAAACAGGTCAGTCTCCCAACATAAAGGTCAATATCAAACTCTCAGCAAGCAATAGACTCTCCGCAGCACTAACACACATTTTATATCTATTGTTCATGCTGGCTACAAAACTGTTGAGGAAGCCTCTGGGCATATTGTCCTATTCCTATGTCAAGGCAGTTTTTGGTTCCTGCATGGTTTGGGGAGGGGGGTGTTCAGTGAGTAATACGTTTGATAAAAGCATCCCAGGTGTAATCATAGGTTTAGGTCTGGGCAGTATGCAGGCCATTCCATACTTTCAATATCTTCACTTTACAGTGTGTCCGAAACCCCAGTGGTCCTGGATCGGTAGACATTGTCATCCATAAACAAAAAGTCAAGACCTACCATACCCATAAACAGATGTACATGATCCAGAATAATCCCCCTGCAATACCACTGTGCTCTGTAATGGTACTTCACACGAAGATATGCGGTGGTGTTTGCCCATTGTGCATAATGCCTGCCCACACATGGAAATTCTGTGGTGTGCAACAGTGAAGTGGGATTTGTTGGAGAACATCACGGTGGACCACTATTGCTGACACCAACCAAAATGCTACCTACACCGACAAACTCTTTCTTGGCAATGGCATGGTTGAAGTGGGATGCATTTAACAGATTTCTGAGCAAGCAAACCAGCCTGATTTAACCACTTTTAAATAGTTCTGGCAGAGATAGGGTAGTGGTTGTGAAATCTTTAGCAATCAGCCTAGGAGTGAGATGTCTATTCCTTTTCTCCACTAGGGCTATGCATTGATCCTCTTGCGGTGTGGTGATCCATCTTTGACAACCAGCATGCTTTCTCATTGCTTTTACACCTTTAGCAGCCTTTTTTTAATTGCAAGATGACACTTTTGGTCTTGCCCATTACTGTGACCACCGTAGTGACACTTTGACCAACTTGGAGGCATCCAACTGCTCGTCCACAATCATAAGCACACAAATGATTTCCTGCAGACATGTGGCTGTACCGTACAGTTTGTTGTACTAATTGGTTCCACAACAACCTTTGTCAAACACCACACTGCATGAATTGTCGAATGCATACAGAATGATCGTGCACAGGTTTCGCTTCAGTTAACATATACTGCTCAATATATTTGCTTTTGCTATCATTGGTCAGGTGTTCCACAGCAATTATTGATCTTTCTGTAGCAACTAGCAGTTGTTTCTTAGCAAGTGACAGTTATTTCATAGCAGCTGTTGACCATTGTATAAGAATTCTTTAAGAGGATGAGACAGGTGGTTGGACATGGCCTTACTGAAGGAACCATCCTGGTATTTGCCTGAACTGACCGAGGGAAACAATAAAAAATCTGTATCAGAATGGGCCACCCTCCTGAATATGAGAAAAGCATCTTAGCAAATGCATTGCCTCATTTGACTGGTCCTTGTCAACTGTTCAATGTACTTTGATATAAACATAGTTTCACTCTTCATCACTACACACATCAAGTACTCCTCCCACTGATGAAGATGTACAGCAAGAGGTTCTTGGAAGTACTCTGCACGTAATTCTAATGACTTGTACATTTTTGATCCTGCCGAATTGCTTCAGAAGATGATTCCATAATGTGTAACCCAAACTGGCAGACTCTGAGATACTGATATCTCCTGTACTAGAAATTATCCTGATTTCTGATACTGCTGAGCTCATCCTTTCCAAGATTTTTAAGTTGTGATATTCCACACTAAACCTGCTATCTATTTGAATGCCTAAGAACTTTGAATGATATACACTCTATATCTCCTGACATTTATGTGTCATAAGCCCTAGTAGGGTTTTGTGATTGGAATGGAACAGGATATCCTCGATTTTGCTGAGGCCTACTGCTAGTGAATATTGTGTGAATCACTTTAGAATATCTGAAGCAACTGGATAACATTAGTTTTTATGGAAATGGATATTTTGTAGTCAATCGCAGTGCTCTCATATCTTTGGCAAACATTGATAAGTTGTTTGCTTTGCTGAAGGACAAAGGCAGATAGATCGTTTATGTATGAGGTGGTATCTAAATGTTCCAAAATTGTTTTCATGAAATATTTTGTCGTACCTAGCTCTAATTTTGCACCATCGTTTTCAAACCAGTACTCTTGGGAGGGAATGCACTGGTCACAATATTTATGCCACTTTTAAAATGCACCCTAGAAGTTTTTTTCTAGCATGTTTAATACCCTCTGTGTCTAAACTTGAATTTCTTCCACATTATCATATCATCATCCCTTAAACTGTGTTTTCATTGTGGGAAAGAGGAGGAACTCACACTGAGCTAAGTCTGGTGAGTACAGTGGATGGGGAACAACTGTCATTTTGTATTTAGTCGAAAATTCCTGCATAATGAAGGCTGCATACAGTTGTGTAGTACCATGGTAAGGTACCCAATCATTAGTTCATCACTTCTTTATGTTTTTTTCCTCATGTACTCCCTTAAAAATCTTATAGCATCATAGCAGGACTCAGGCTACCTAACCAGCGGGGGGGGGGGGTTTGTTCAATGCTTCTGACAGAATATGTTCACATTACTTACTCACATGGCACTGATGAGGTCTTGGATGGTTTGTCTATGATCTTGCAGAATCAGGCCCTCTGCTTCTGAGCATTTTCTGGTGTGATGGGAGTCTGGCTGGATGTAGCAGTTGTCATCAGTCTGCGTTCTAGTTTTTGAAACGCTTCGTACAGACATGCTGCGTTTTCATGTCATCCAACACAAAACCCACTTACTCATAGTAATATGACAATGAAGATATTCTCAGCAACTAACCAAACCACTTATTACATAGCTACTTGTCATACTGGTTCAAGAAGGATGCACTGGGATACGCCCAGTGGTAGTTCTGTGTACTCATAACCATTTGCACACAAAATTCAAATTTTGGGAACTTTTAGATATCACCTTGTGTATGAGGTCTGTTCAAAAAATTCCATAACTTTGTGCTCAAATGCCTCTTGCTGGATCATGTGAAGTGCTGTCTACAAATTTTTTTTCATCTCACCTATCATTGCAAATGTTCATCCTGTCAATGGGGTTTTCAGCTTTGGAAATAAAAAAAAAAAAGTCCTCATTAAGCAGGTCTGCAGAGTACAGAGGATGAGGCAGCACAGTGATTTCACTTTTTGTGCTGTAGTCACACACCAACAGGGATGAATGTGCAGGTGCATTATTGTGATGCAAGAGCTATGAATTGTCTCAGCACATTTCGGGCCATTTCCTCCTCACATTTTCTCACAGGTCAGTTAACAGTCTGTCCCCATGGCACAAATTCATGATGAAATAATCTTGACTCATTAGCCATGGGACGAACTTGGCAGCAATACGATGCATCCTAACATGCTGTGTATGGATTTCATGACACCAACCAACTGAAATGCAATCTCTCAGACAGTCAGTCTTCAATTGGCACACACAGTTGCACAGACATTTCTGAAATGAATATCATTGATAGATGGCAAAGGTCACCCTGAATGAAGGTCATCTTTAACTTCCAACTGGCCATTCATAACACCAAATACGGCTTAAGCACTCATCACTGTAATCTTTCTGCATCATTTGGTGTGTGTCTGTAAAGGTTTTCTTGAGTTTCACGCAAAATTTAATGCAGATGCATTGCTCCTTTAACTCTGCCATCTCAAAATTCACAAACTATGTGTCACAACTTTCTATTCAATACAGCATTGAACAATAACTAAGAGAGATACAACAATGAAACTTCTGGCAGTTACACATTAAATACAGGCATGTGTGTGGATGCCAACCACATTTTGCTCCAAGACATTGTTGGTGGGAAATTACAAATGTTCCAGAATTTTTTGAGCAGCCCTAGTTTGAAAAATAGTAGGGAACCAAGGGCACATCCTTATCAGATTCCATAACATATTGTTTTTCTGTCAGAATCTACCTCTCTCTCGATTTTTTGTTTATATTTAACTACTTTTTGCTGTCTACACAGTAGGTAATACAACCAATTACCACTTGTCCTCTGATTTCATAGTGAGTTGCCTGCTTCCTGAAGACATATTATGTGCTTGCACAATCAAAAGCTTTTGACATGCCACAGAATATACCAGCCAACAATGTCTTCTTGTCTAGGCATTTCTGAACATCATTTGTGAATGAACATATGGCTTTGGTTGTAGAAACACCTTTTTGAAATCCAAATTGGTCTTTACTAAGAATGTTGAATCTGTCAAGCTGCTTCACAATCCCAGCGTGTGGCAATTTTTCGAGGACTTTAGATAATTCCGTCAAAAGGAAGACAGGATGATAATTTGTTACATCTGTAGCATCACTGTTTTTGTGAACTAGTATGGTATCACATTTGCAAATTTCAGTATGCAGGGGAAACAACTTGAGTCACAGAGGTTTTTGATTTGATTTGATTTCTTTATTAATCCATGTAACAAATTACATTGTGTGGATTTCGTCAGCAAAATCATATACAATACAATATACCTACAATTATACACATAAAATTAGTATTTACACACATTTTTGAGGTATCTAAAATTAGTTTTATATCCTTGTGTAATTTGTAATTTTCTTATAGTACTGTACAATTTTTGATTTCATATTATAATTATTTCCTCATGTATTACAATGCAGGCTACTTTAATTACACTACATGTTTTAATTCAGATAGTCCGTTACTGTGTAATAACTTTTATTTAATAAAAAAAAATTTAGTTTTGTTTTGTACTGTCCGATTGTGTCAATATCTTTTATTTTTTGGGGCAATTTATTATATAATTTAACAGCATTGTACAACAAGCTCTGCTGAGTTTTAACTTTATTTTTCCTCTCTAGATGCAGATTGTATTGGTTTCTAGTTTCATAGCTGTGTACTAAAGAATTTTTCATATAGCAGTCAATATTTTTTTTTACATACATAACACTTTGAAAAATGTATTCACAGGGGACAGTTAGGATTTCCAGCTTTTGGAAATGTTCAAGGCAGTGAGCCCTACTGCCACTCTTGGTTATTATACGAATTGCTCTTTTCTGTAATTTGAAAACTATTTGAATATTTTTACTGTTGACTCCCCAAAATATTATTCCATAGGTAATAACAGAGTGGATATAAGAAAAATATACAGATCTGACACATGTAGTATCACAAACTGCAGTCAGAATTCTCAGAGCATAGCATGCTGTAGCGATTCTGTTACTAAGTATTTTAATATGTTCTTCCCACTTTAACTGACTGTCAACATGCATACCAAGAAATTTTGTGTAGTCTACACATTCTATAGTTTCAATGTTTAACTTAAAGTTGTTATAGTGTGGTTTTTTGCAGACGTAGAAGTTAACAGCATTTGTTTTTTTAAGATTTAGTATTAGTTTATTATTGGATGCCCACTCACGTACACTGTTTAGTGTTTGTTCGGCTTTTTCTTTTAGTGCATCTGGTGATTTGTCACTGATTAGAACATTTGAGTCATCTGCAAACAATATTGTTTGTCCATGCTTGATGCTCTGTGGGAAGTCGTTTATGTAAATGAGGAATAGTACTGGGCCAAGGACACTACCCTGTGGGACACCTATATTTACATAATTTGGGTCTGAAGTATACTTTACAATATAGTTTGAGCAACTTGAAATATGTGAGATTTCAGTTATCTGTCTTCTATTTTTTAGATATGACTGGAACCACTTTTTCACAAGTCCCCTTATTCCAAGTTCATCTAACTTATTTAACAGTATGTTGTGGTCTACTGTATCAAACGCTTTAGTTAGATCAAGAAATATACCTGTTGTGTAGTTCCCTTTATCTAATGCTTCTAGAATGTGTTTTGTGAGGTGTGCTGTTGCTGATTCTGTGCTTTTCCCTGATCGAAATCCAAACTGGTCAACAGACAGTAAGTTGTATTTATTTAAATAATTCATTAGCCTGTCTTTCATAATAGTTTCTAATATTTTTGCAAAGCATGATAGTAGAGAAATTGGCCTATAATTTTCAATTATTCCTGCATCACCTTTTTTGAAGAGAGGTAGTAATTTTGCATATTTTAAATAGTCTGGAAAGTAGCCCTGCTTGAAAGATTGATTTATAATATCAACTAAAGGTGGAAGTAGGCTCTTGATACAGTCCTTAATTATAAAAATGGGGACTTCTTCCAGACCAGCTGAGTTTTTGTTTTTCAGTTTGCTGACTGCTTTATAGACTTCTTCCTGTGTTGTAGGGAATAACACCATTGAGTGTGATACACCATTATTTGGCTTTTTGACCTGAGGGGCTGTTAGAAAATTTTCCTGTAATTTTATTCCTATGCTACTAAAATAATCATTTATATAGTTTGCCAAATATATTGGGTCTTTTATTAGAGTCCCTTCCTCTTTGATTTTCAAGTTTGACAGATTTATTTTCCTGGTACCAGTTTCCTGCTCCACGATCTTCCATACTGCCTTATTTTTGTTTTCAGCAGAGTGCACTATTTTGGAGTTATGAGCTCTCTTTGCTGCAATCAATATTTTCCTATATGTTTTTCTATATCTTTTATAAAAGAGTGAGAAAGTAGGATTAGTTTGGCTGTGTTTAATGGAACTCAGGTACTTTAGTGTTTCAGGTGTGCCATATATAGGACAGAATTTTACTTAATTGATTACAATACAGTTTTAGAGTGCAGTGAAAATATTATTGTCTACACATATTGATCTTTTACTGTTACGGTGGCTGTATGCACTGCGTGTATCTGTTAAAATGGACCAAGAAAATGTTCTTCCAGTAATGTGTTGGCCTTTTTATTTAAAGAGCCATTTGCACCTTACTTACTTAACATTTAAAAATGCTCATTGAAGACTTCTGCCGCTATCTTTTTTTCTCATACAATGTTATTTTCAACATTTACAAAATGTCTTGGGTAATATTTGAATGGGTGTCACCAGTCTCATTCCTTATTATCTCCCAAGTAGTTTTTTACTTTTTATTTTGAGCTCCAATACAAACTTTTTTGTTGTCCTGTCATCAGTTGACTTGAAGAAATGACATCATTTAGGCTTCAATTTTACTACACCAAAGTTAAAGTCAGGTGCACTTTTTACAGCTGAGAAACTAACATTGAAACTATATTGTGCCACTGACACAGCTTCAAGTAACTGAACTCTGTGAATAACCTCACTTAAACAAGGATCAGACTTTCTAAGTGTGCTTGGCAGAATTTCCTGGTTAGGAGCTAAATGGACAATGACTTCCTGAATTAAAGATTCTGCATAAGGTGTACGATACTATGAACACGGAAAACTGCTGTTGGTTGGCCAATCAGGATTTCTACAGCTGGTTCACTTTCTTCTGACATTGGTTGAAACCTAGTCTAACAATCACTACATCCATTTTCATCATGAAATCAATAGACAGCAGATTACACAAGATGTTAAACAACAAGTTACTAGCTTCTATGAGCAAGCCAGCTTGTAAATGTGACAGACAGTCTTGCGAAGTTCTGTTGAACACATTTTCGGAAAAATGTCTTGAGCAGCTAGGTCAACAGCCCACATGCAATGGAAATCTTTTAGACCTTGTAGCTACAAAAGGGCTTGACCTAATCAACAGCATCAGTTTAGAGACAGATAAATGACCATGATTTCATCATAGTGATTTTGATTACTGAAGTTAATAAGTCAGTCAAGAAGGCCAGAAGAGCATTTGTGCTAGAAAGAGCAGGTAGATAGTTGTTGGCATCCTACTGGGACAATGAATTGACATCATTTAGTTCCAGTATGATGAACATAGAGGAATTAAAGATAAAGTTTAAATGGATTCTAAATCTTACTCTGGAGAAGCATGTTCCAAAACATGGATTAAGGACGGAAAAGAGCCATTGTGGATTAATAATGAAATTAGAGAAATACTGAGGAAGCAGAGACTAGTGCACTCTCTGTTCAAAAGAGAACACACAAATGATAACAGGTGAAAATTAATAGAAATGTATGTGTCTGTAACAAAATTGATGCACAAAGCCTGCAACAACTACCACCATCATACTTTAGCAAAAGATCTTACCTGAAACTTGAGAAAATCCTGGTCCTACGTAAAATCATAAAGTAGATCTAAGGCTTTTATTCAGTCACTTGTTGGCCAGTTCGGCATGGCAGTAAAAGATAGCAAAAGTAAAGCCGGAGTTTTAATTTCCGCATTTAAGAATGTGTTCATGCAGAAGAATCATACAAACATACCATTGTTTGACCGTCACATGCATTCCCATATGGAGGACATAGTAATAAGCATCACTGGTGTAGAGAAACAACTGAAAGAGATAAAAACATATGTCACCTGGTCCTGATGGAATCCCAGTTCGGTTTTATGAAGAGTATAGTACAGCACTGAACCCTTACTTAGCTCACATTTATTGCCCAGCGCAAAGTCCCATGTGAATGGAAAAAGTGCAGATGACTCCTGTATATAAGAAGGATAAAAGGATGGACCTGCATAATTGCAGACCAATATCTTTAACATCAGTATTGCTGCAGAATCATTGAACTTATTCTCAGTCTGAATGTTATAAATTTCCTTGAGAGGGAAAAGCTTCTGTCCCCAAATCAGCACATTTTCAGAAAGCATCACTCCTGCAAAACTCAACCTGCCCTTTTCTTACATGATATCCTGTGAACAGCAACAGGTGATTCCATATTCCTGGATTTCTGTAAAGAATTTGACAAGGTGCCACGCTGCCTACTGTCAACAAACGTACAAGCATAAGGATTAGTTTCCTAGGTATTTAAGTGGCTCAAAGACTTATAAGTAACAGAACCCAGTACGTGATCCTCGACGGCGAGTGTTCCTCAGAGATAAGGGTATTGTCAGAAGTGGCCCAGGAAGTGTGATAGGACCACTGTTATTTTCTACATACATAAATGATCTGGAGGACAGCACAAGCAGCAGTCTGTTGATGCTGTGGTGTATGAGAAGGTGTTGTCATTGAGTGACTGTAGGATGATATAAGATGATTTAGACAAAATTTGTAGTTGGTGTGATGAATGGCAGCTAGCTCTAAAGGTAAAAAATGTGAGTTAATGCAGATGAGTAGGGAAAACAAACCCATGATGTTTGAGTACATTATTAGTAGTGTGCTGCTTGACACTGTCACTTTGATTAAATATCCATGCATAATGTTGCAAAGCAATATAAAATGAAATGAGAATGTAAGGATTGTAGCAAGGAAGGTGAATGCTTGACTTTGGTTTATTGGGAGAATTTTAAGAAAGTGTGGTTCATCTGTGAAGGAGACTGCATACAGGCCACTAGTGTGACCCATTGTTGAGTGCTACTCACGTGTTTGGAAACTGCATCATGTCAGATTAAAGGAAGACATCAATGAGGTTTGGAGGCGAGCTGCTGGATTTATTACCAGTAGATTTGAACGACATGCAAGTATGGTTTGAGAACTGAAATGGGAATCCCTGGAGGAAAGACAACATACTTTTTAAGGAGTAATATTGAGAAAATTTAGGGATACTGCATTTGAGGTTGACTGCAAAAAGATTCTACTGCTGTAAACATAATTTTCACCTAAGGACCATGAAGATAACATTAGAAAGATTAGCGCTTTTATGGAGGTGTATAGAGACTTGTTTTTCCCTCATTTTCCTAAAGGAAATGACTAGTGGTGATGCAGGGAGCCTTCACCATGCACTGTACAGTGGCTTGTGGAGTATGTATGTAGATGGAGATGTAGAGTAGAAGGTGACCGTTAGCAAGGTAAACTGAACGTGAGTGAGATATTTCTAGCTTTGTTAAACATTTGAAATCATTGGAGAATGTATTCCAAGTTACAAATGCCAGAAATGTTAGTACTGACAATGCCGATGTAGTGATGTTGATCTGTTGGCTGAACATTCATTCATTTTTCTGTGCACTTAATTGGGATGTTCTTTCTGTAGTAACATGCAGCATCATTTAGTGCTGCTGCAGTTCAATAAACTCAGCGTTCACGATGCACTAATAACTTGCAGGTTTCGAGTTCCTTGTTTTCGATTTTAAACTGTAGCCTGACAGATATTAGGAAGATCACTGCAGTGAACCATGTAGCATGTGAAAACAAAGATCAACATTAAGTCAATGGCTGGAAACACTGTAGAGAGTAATTATTGTAATCACAAGCAACATGAGGCTGTATCATTATCAATGAGAAAAGTCAGAATGACACTCAGAAGGAGTTCCAAAATCAAAGTCCAGGCCCAGTCGTTGGGCTGGGTTTTTATTTGCTGTAGCAGTCCAATGGGGTCGTATGTGACTTGTTTGCCATGACAACTGGTGTCGTGCCCACTGCCGGCAGAACTATATGCTAGACAGATGCTCATTGCCACTACTCTCAAAGTCAATTCTATATCATTAGAATGTTGGAAATACACCAAAATTATTGATGTGTGCAAACAAATCTTAATTTACAGTGTAGACATTGTTGACATAGGTGATATAAAATTTGAGAATGTTTAGAGGATTTTTCTATGTGACAGAAGTATCACCAGTGCACCATTTCTCCTCTAGAGTTCCACAAGGGTTTTGATGCTATTGATGTTCAGAGATTGTGCTCATAGTGGCATGTGTTGAATATTGCTTTAGAGATGGTGCTGAAAATGTTACCCACTTACATTATGTACAACTGGCATCTGCTTGCCAATGATTTTTTAAAATGCTAAAACAACCAAGTGTTACATGAATAATGGTTGCAGCTCAATCAAACGAGCAACCAGTTATTCTTAAGTGTCCATTGGCATCTTGTACACCAAATACTTCATCTGCCCATACAAAAATAAATTCATAGGGGTGAGTTTAGCTGATGCCTTCCAATACAACATAACGGAGAAAATATTGACTGAATGGTACCAGTGCTACGGCCATTACATTCTCATGACCTCACTCCTATAGTGTTCTTTTTGTGGAGGAAGGTGAACTGTTTAATGTACAAGACACCAATACACACTCCAGAATAGCTGGTTACCTGTCTGATGGGAGCTACAGTCATTATTTGTGAAACGTCTGGTTGTTTTGAGCAGTCAGTTGTGCATATGTGTAAATAGACAATATTCTCAGCAACAACTCTAAATATTCATCAAATGACAGTTTGAACACTATCTATGAACATCAGTAGTATTGAAACCTTCATGGACTCCTAGCAGGGGAAACAGTGTGCCAGAGAAAATTTTGTTGCATGAAAAGTATTTTTTGCATCTCCTCCAGACATTCTAAAATTTTGTATACATCTCTTTTTTTCCATGGCAAACTGGCTTACTTCCATTGCTTTGATTCCATAAATTTGATATTGATTCATATCGTGGAGTAACTCATCAAGTTAAGCTACAAGTCTAAAAATGTTTTATGAATTATTTTTATTTATAATGTGAATCAAAGAACACATGGCAGAGGCTTGTTCAAAGAATGGGGATTATAAATTGCTTCTTGCCAGTAGAGATTTAAATATTTTTTTCTGTCTCTTACAGATGCTACCCTGCGATGGTTGGCTTTGATCCGTCATCAAAATCAAAATTGGATAGTGTTGAATACAGTATTGCAGGCGCTGGCAGTGGAGCAATAACTAGATTTTTATGCCAGCCATTGGATGTCTTGAAAATAAGATTTCAGGTACCTTTCATTTAAAAACTTAAAAATAAATATCTCAACATGAAATCTAACCTATTAGTATTTAAATAATTGTTACCAAATTAAATTACAGCAGTATACATTTAAATGCACTCATAAGATGTTTAGAAACTGCAGTTCTGCTTCAGAATTAAATGTTCCTGTAACAGTTCTGTGTCCATTGTGAAATATTTGCCAGAATTCAAGTATGTGTGATCCCTGTCAAGCTGAGATCACAAGAGGTATCAAATGTAGTATATTTAGCTTAGTTAATTATGTTCTGTGTCTCATTTGTATGATATACTGTACTGAATTGAATGAGTGAGTTTTCGCATGTACAAAACTGAGGGGAAAGGGGGGGGGGGATAACAGTGAATAATAGCAACACCATAATGAGGCAGTCTGCAGTGAAAGATACCACATAATCCAGCTGCAGACTGAATGTGTTGAAAGACCCAGCACAGTAATATGTATGTAAAAAGTAATGATACCATTAGCAAAAATAAGACTTTTCCTACAGTCTTGCATCAGAACTTCGTAACTCAGAACCCACTATTTTCATCATTATGAAATGACAGTCAGCCACATGAAACAATGTGGCTATTGTTAGTAGAATCTTCAGTTTTAGCATCTGTCACTTTATGGAGTTTCTTTGGTATTCCCAGTTATCAGATATGCTTATAGCAGTTTTTTTCTGGGGATTTCTGAGAGACTGTGAATACTGGTACTATATCTTTAAATATTCATCTCAGACAAGCCATTGCTGATAAAGGTATTGGTGTTTAACTGGACTTGACAAATTACCTGCATATCAGTGTTCAGGAACCTTTGCAGCAATGCATTTCTTTAAAGGGAGTCCATCTTCTGAATGTGATTGTCTGATCTTTAAGCTTGTAATTTTATGCATTTCTTTAAAGGGAGCCCATCTTCTGAATGTGATTGTCTAATCTTTAAGTTTGTAATTTTATGACAATAAATGAAATACACAAATTCATTTGCATATGATGTTGCTCATTTTTCTCATTACTTTCTTAATGTTTCTTGGTGTATGAAACATGTCATTTAGCTTAGCACTATCTTCTATTTTGTAATACTTTGGTAAAAGGCAGTCTAGGTTCTGATGTTCAGTATTGCTCTCCTGTGAATGTATTTTTAATTTTTAATTTCATGTCTTTTCATTGAAACAAAACTCACATGAAACAACTAAAGATTGCAAACCGAATGCTTAAAACTTGGTGTTATAGTCATAAACCCCACTGAAAACATTTTTGTTTTTTATAATTATGAACATGCAGTGTTGCTATTGTAGTTACAAATAATGCCACAGATACAATAAATGATTTACTCTGATAGCTACTGAATTTATACTTAGACTAAAAATCACTTTGGTTTCAAATTGAGTGTACAACATATAATATTTGCAGCTCCAAGTAGAACCAATATCCAAGAAGTATGCAGGCTCAAAATACAAGAGTGTACTACAAGCTGTTAAGTGTATTGCCCAAGAAGAAGGCATTTCAGCTCTGTGGAAAGGACATATACCAGCACAGTGCCTTTCTGTTGTGTATGGTGTTGCTCAGGTATATTGTATTACACAATTTCACAAGAAGAAATAAAAGTGATATATTTTCCAGAAAGCTCTTCATTTGAAATAATATGAAGGGGTAAATATTTTCTTTGCTGAAATAGACTGTTAAATGAAATTGTTTGTTACAGTTTATATCATTTGAAACATTGACAAGTCAGTGTTGGAAATATTTTCCAACAGTATACAGTGACCACAGAGCCATACTGCATTTTTCCTGTGGTGCAGCATCGGGATGCTTTGCTACATTAGTATCATTTCCTTTTGATGTTGTTCGGACGCGTCTTGTTGCTCAAGGAGAGCCTAAGGTAACCAAATGTTCCAAATTTTTGTTTTCCTGTACAGGAACTTTAATTTCTAATGTTTTACCGTGCAAACATGTTTTGTTTTCAAAAATTCAGATTCACTGTCTGAATATAGAAAGAAAATGCAGTATTTGGGCTTTATTTAAACAGTGTTGTAAAAACCAATACTGTCTACTATGAAGTTGTTTATAGAGGGTTCCATATTCTCACAAGAGATAGTAATGGTCAAAACAAGTAAAAATAGTCTAACAAATATGTGTACAGAAACAAACATTTTCTGACATTTGGGACCTTTTACTTAGGTTGAGAACAGTCAGTACTACAAGCTGTTAAGTGTATTGCCCAAGAAGAAGTGTAAGCTGCTCAGCTGTTGCTCAATTTCTTATTAGTTTTGTTTGCCTCTGTACTTAATCCTCTGACTGTGATGCTGCTCCCTCATACAGTATTTACAAGTGTCTCCTGCATCAGCCATTTTGCGTATGTCATTTTAAAGTTGTACTGGCATCAGAACAAGATTAGTGACATTGTGAAGTGTGAACACCATAATGACTGAAATGAAGTTCTATTATTGAATATGTGAAATGGCAGAGGTTATATCCCATAATGGTTTAGCCAAAGTAATTTATTGACAGATATAGGAAAGATATCCTCCTCATCAAATTCAGTCTGTGGGGTGGGGGGAATATATGTTTACCAGGATTTTCCAGTGGATTATGCAGGACAATTCACAACAAGGGTAATGGATTGCAGTTGAGCTCACACACAGTCCACAA
This sequence comes from Schistocerca americana, assembly GCF_021461395.2. Lineage (NCBI taxonomy): Eukaryota > Metazoa > Arthropoda > Insecta > Orthoptera > Acrididae > Schistocerca > Schistocerca americana. The sequence goes on along the minus strand of NC_060121.1, from coordinate 701,669,458 downwards.
GCCAGATTTGTAGAGGTGAGTGTTAATAAGAGTAGGCAATGATAATGAAATAAATACGTGAAGAAGGCATAAATAACTGTCTTACATGGTCATTCCTGCACAAGTAGCTACTTTATCCCTAGCTCTTACAGTGTGTGCAAGTTCTTAGACCACAGACCACCATGCCCAATTACAGTTCTGCCAACAGATTCTAAGAGGGAGCTCTGAAGACCACAGTTCGCACCTAGCACTTTATTTAAGCATTCACACTTAGTGGAATAATAAATTACGACAATAATCATGTGTGGACAGATGCAGTTCCTTGAGGATGATCGAACAGAATCATCAAGTCACTTTAGCATCAATGTGTGGGCAGGAATTTTTGGTGACAGACGTGGAGCAGCATATATTTTATAATTAACAGATACTTTTCCTCACCAGTTCTGCTCAAAAATTTATCAGACAATTGGAGAACATTATTCTTCCTGAAAAAAAATTTAACTGCTTCATGCATGATGGTGCAACAACTCATTTTCTATGCCTTTTACTGCAATATTTTACACAAATATTTAATGAGTGACAGATTGGTTGAGTAGGTACAGAAACTTGGTCTCTCCATCCACCTGACTTTAACCCATTAGATCTCTGGTTATGGGGACATTTAAAGCCACTGGTGTATTCCACACTCATTGACAACATGCATACACCACGGGACATTTGTTCTACAGGTGTAAACAGATCCAAGGACAGTCAAGTGTCTACATGAGATCGTTCTTTGTGAAGGAGAATGTGTAAAGATAATTGGTAATCAGATTCAACACCTCATGTAGAATCGATAGACAGGTGGCTATCAAAGGACAGAATATCCTATACAAGTACTTGTTTCTGGACTTCACTTAATACTACTTTTTCTATTTTTATCAGACTATCTTCAGTAAGAATATAGGATACTTTCCTTTAAACATCCTGTATATGACACTTTAAAATGAAAGAAATGATGCACCATGAAGGTATTATCCAAATTGGATGGAAATTGGTAGGTGTGATGCATATGCAGAGACAAAGGTCTATAATTTCAGAAAAAATGGATGATTTTATGAAGAGAAAGATTCACAAATTGAACGAGTCAATAATGTGTTGTTCCTTCTCTGGCCCTTATGCAAGCGGTTATTCGACTTGGCACTAGTCAATAGAGTTATTGAATGCTCTCCTGAGGGATTTGATGCCAAATTCTGTCCAACTGACATGTTAAATCATCAAAATCTCCAGCTGGTTGTAGGGCTCTGCCTGGCTCAACAGCCAGAAATGATGGTCTGGGATGCCATTTCTTTCAATAACAGGACTCCTTTGGTTGTCAAGGCAAGCCATTCTAGGCTTAAATTTTAGCAAGATAATGCCCTCCTGGACACAGTAAGAGTTTCTACTATTTGTCTTTGTGGTTGCCAAACGCTAACTTTGCCAGCAAGGTCACCAGATCTCTCCCAAATTGAGAAAGTTTGGATCATTATTGGTAGGGCCCTGTCATTATGTCAGGATTATGATGATGAAATGTGCCAATTGGAGAAAATCTGGCATGATGTATCTCAGACAACATCCAAAAATACTATGAGTCAATTACAAGTCAAGTAACTGCTTACGTTAGGCCCAGAGGTGGACCAACACATTATTGACTTGCTCAACTTGTGAAACTCTTTCTCTTGAATAAATCATTCAACTTTTCTGAAACTGTAATCATTTGTTTGTCTGTACACCGACATCATGTCTATTGATTTCCATCCCATTTGGATAATTCATTAATGGTGCACAGATTTTTTGCCCTTAGGGTGTATTTGAATGTTTCGTTGTGTTTTGTTTTAATATCTTTGCTAGTTGTGTGTTTTTCATTTTCTCTGAGAGCAGCAGCTACAATTATAGTTTGTAATAAGAAGGCTTACTTTTGCCTCACAGATGTGGAATGATATGACCAACAATACACTACAAAATGTCATACAATTTTCAAGTTTACACATATTATGCCTCTTAATCCTCCTTGTAATTACAATAAAATACAAATAGGAAAAAATCATGTATTTAAAGCAGCAGCAGACCAGTGTGAATATTAAATCGACATGTTGTAATTTTCAGAACCAAAAGTTTATCATTCAGGTAATGAATGAATGATATATGGATGGGCTATGGAGATGAGAACTCTTCTTCCAGCACCTCTCTGTTAGGTCCCATAAAATTCTTAGCCTTAATCTCTGGCAGCCCGCTTACTTAACTTGTTTCTATTCTCATTTCAGTACCATTGTCTAATCTAGCTCATCTCACCTGATTCATACTTCTCTTTCAATTTAATCATATTTTTAATCTCTGTATATACATCTCACTATCCTTTTGTGGCCCTTTCTTGTACTCGAGATCTTGTTCCATCCTTCATAATGTATTTTTAGCTCTCCCTCTTTATCCATCTCATCCCCTCCCATCTGCTTTCTTTTGTACAACATGTGGCTGTGGATGTTGCCCCTTATGTCACTGTCTTATCCACTCTTCTGCTGGTCATTTCCTTACATTGAGCTTCATATCTCTCTACCTCACGACTGACTGAGCTGTCCCAGGCAATGTGACCCTGAACTTTGGAGTTATTCTAGCAGTACTATCTGATTATAAGCTGAAGTTTCACAGTCATTATTCAAATTTCGTAGGCAGCTAAAAATTATTATTTGTAGGTTATCTGAATGGAGCAAGCCAATGTACATCCCTGAGAGTTAAAAGCATCATATGGTAACGCAGAATTCAAATTGATCTGTAGTAAAGGTTACTAAACTTTTGGTGTTGGATTGGTTGTTCCCAGGTGCAATATTTGTCAGTAACTGAAGTCCAGTTTGTTTTTAATTTTCTGTTTATTGCCTGAAAAGAGTACCAAACTTTGAAGACACTGTTCAGTTACACTTGCCATAATTATCGCAAATTATACATTACATGATCTAAATACTCGTGTACCCTTGATGACCGTACGACACAGTGGTTTACACCTCACCTGGGCCTCAACACTGACATTGGACCACTGACGACTGAAAACATGTTGCCTGGTCGGACGAGTCTCATTTCAAATTGTACAGAGTGGATGAACGTGTGTATGTATGGACTCAATGGGTCCTGCATGTCAGCAAGGGACTGTTCAAGCTGGTGGTGGCTCTGTAATGCTGTGGGGCATGTGCCATTGGAGTGATGCATCTAGATACCCTTCTGACAGGTGACACATACATAAGCATCCTGTCTGATCACCTGCATCCATTCATGTTCATTGTGCATTCTGACAGACTTGGGCAATTCCAGCAGGACAATGCGATGTCCCACACATTCAGAATTTCTACAGAGTGGCTCCAGGAGCACTCTTCTGAGTTTAAACACTTCTGGTGGCCACCAAACTCCTGAGACATGAAAATTATTGAGCATATCTGGGATGCTTGCAATGTGCTACTCAGAAGAGAGCTCCACGCCCTCATACAGAATTCATGATGTCCATTCCCTCCAGCTCTACTTCATGCATTAGTCAAGTCCATACCACACCATGTTGTGGCACTTCTGGATGCCCCCAAGGTCTCTACACAATATTAGGCAGCTCTACCAGTTTCTTTGGCTCTTAAGTGTAGTACCATTTATACAGGATCAATTTACGCTGTAGAATATTATCCATGTAACATTTTTTAGATAAAAAATAATAAAACTCATTTTCAGGATCTGATGATAAGGCAATCTTTCTAAAAGTGTTCTGTGGGAATAAATTTGCATCGAAAATAATGAATCAAGAGCCAAAATTATGCCTACATGATTGCAAAGTAATTGTAAATTTCATACCCAAGTGAAAACAGAAGTGAACATATTAGCTGTTCTCTACAGCGTACATGTTTAGTAAGTGTCTAATGGATCAGTTAATCATCAATTCTGGTACTGTTAATTGCATAATTCAGTCTCTTGGTGTGCCACATATCAGACTGAATTTCAAATCCCTATCTAACACTCTGGCTTTAGCTTTTATATGGTTTACATGGTTACGTTTAAAGGGAATTCTTGAATGTTTCCTTAATGAAGACCACAATTAGTTTCCTTTCTCATCCTTCTCTAGTATGACCTCATGCTCTATCTATAGTGCCAATAATATATAATAAATGGTACACTAAACTAACATTTGTTCCTTTCGTTTCCTTCCCATACCTCTTCTGTGTTTACACCACATTTCAGGCAGTTACTCACTCCTTCATCGTAAAAAGGGTCAAGTGAGGGGATAAGTATACTGTTGCAGAACACAAGTTTAATATATGAGCCAGTCTTACATGTGGTGTTACATGGTTATTGACTAAACTGCTATTTTACGCAACACCATATTGTAACAAGCATTTTCTGTCATGGTATTAAATGCTTGTAGTCTGTGAACAGAAAAGATGACACTTTCCAAAAACTGCTCCTTCATTCTAATGATGTTGGTCAGTTGGTATTTATGGACTGGAGTAACTTACTACATAGACTTAAAATCACCTGTGTTACTCAGCATGAGAAAGAAAATTATATGTCATTGGAGAGTCTTCATCTTGTCTTCTGTCTTCTTCTTCTTCTTCTTCTTCTTCTTCTCTTTTCCACACCAATCCAGTATAGTAAATTATTATGCACTTCCACAATTGTGTTATAACAACAGAGGGTGCCATTAACTTATTTGTCTATGTTAGTTTCAATGTAACCATTGTGCAATAGCTGGTAGCTTATTAAAACATTTTCTGCCTGTAAGCTCCAGTTTTTCTTGAACATTGCAGTCACTGTATGATTTGATTTCTGAAATGATTGGCATATTCTGGAAAACCTCCACCTTTCTGACAGAAAATTTTTAAGAAGCTACCAGCTATTCAAAAGCTCTGAAACTCTAATTGAATGGGAATTTAAAGGGCCAAACTTTGTCAGAATGTTAATAAATTTTGGAAATATTATTAAAAAAACCAGCAATCTGTACAAAATTTTGTATTTATCTTTTTAAAAAAGGCCTTCATTACATTAAATATTTATTAAAATCATAACCAGTTTCAACTGATTACGGTCATCTGTAGACCAGTCTCTGAAATACAGATAATATTACAACTTAGAAGGACACACAAACAACAAAAGTTAAAAACTTCGATAATTAAAACAAGATTAATGAGAGGATGTGTACTCTAAGGTGGTGAGCACAGGTGTCAGGCAGAGCACAAATGGTATGTGCAAAAACTCAAATGTCGACTGTTAAATAGCATGAATACTTCTGGGTTAGATAGGAAAAGCTCCAACCAATGCAACTATTTTAGCTACATACTATCATTTTTTGACATAGTCACTGTATTCACTACAAATTCCTGTCAACAATGAACAAGAGCCCATATGTCGCACTCATAAAAACCTGAACCTACTGAGGCTAGCCACTATCTTACAGCTTTGATGACACTAAATTATGTCTGTATAGTGGATATGGTAGGACAGTACAGCCAAACTTGGCAACAAGTTCCATGGTTGCAAAACTATTATGGGGCCTGGCATAATATGTTGCAAATGGAAGTTTGTCTTCTCATGGCTGACTATGGATATTTGGACTTTGAGGCTACTAAGTGTCTTCTTGTAGTGTTCTGAATTGACAGTTCCTTTTGGCTCCACCAGAATTGCCTGTCCCAGAACACTGTGCACATCATGTTACTTCAGATGGCTGTATTTTGAACTACTTTTTTGGAGGATTTGTATGTCACTGCTCCAGAAAGATTATCTGAATTTTGGCTCCTCTCCAGTATTGGTATACAAAAAATTGTCGCTTCAGACTGGTCCATCAGATCCCAATAATTTTCCTTTCAATAATATTTTGGTCTTGTGCAAGCATCTGTAGCACCAATCTTGCACACACTTTTTCATAACCAAGGTTGCATAACATGTTATGCAACCTTGATTGTGGTGTGACATCTGACATTCAGCTTTACACAGTTCCCTGATAATAATCTGCTGATCATCATGAATGAGTTGATCATGACGTTGTTCAATGTGAAGAATATCAGGTGAGAAGATTGACCAGGCGTGGCTTGTTGTACTCATCCTTTTTAAATTCAGTATCCACTGCCTAACATTACTCCTGTCTTCTATATTGTCCAAATAAACATTTATCAAGGATCAATGGATTTCATTTGGCACAATTTGTTTAGCAGTGAGAAATACAATGACACATCATCATTTTATATGCATCTCGGTGCCAAACACCAGTTTTGAAGACTATCATGCTGCTGCTCTTTGTCACAGGATTACAAAACTGACAGGACTTTAGTACTGCAACACCAATATCATCTGGCTAAGACAACCAAAGAAAAAAATTAAATGGCAGTAGTTTCTGAATGCCCCTCATTTTGAGTTTGTTGTTAACCACTTTTCTGGATAAAATGTGGACCTGCCAGTACTGCCAATGTTGTTGTTGTGGTCTTCAGTCCAGAGACTGGTTTGATGCAGCTCTCCATGCTACTCTATCCTGCACAAGCTGCTTCATCTCTGAGTGACTACTGCAACCTACTTCCTTCTGAATCTGCTTAGTGTATTCATCTCTTGGTCTCCCTCTATGATTTTTACCCTTCACGCTTCCCTCCAGTACTAAATTGGTGATCCCTTGATGCCTCCAAACACATCCTACCAACCAATCTCTTCTTCTAGTCAAGCTGTGCCACAAATTCCTCTTCTCCCCAATTCTATTCAGTATCTTGTATGTTATGTGATCTACCCACCGAATAATCAGCATTCTCCTGTACCACCACATTTCAAAAGCTCCCATTCTCTTCTTGTCTAAACCATTTATCATCCATGTTTCACTTCCATACATATCTACACTCCATACAAATACTTTCAGAAAAGACTTCCTGACACGTAAATCTATACTTGATGTTAACAAATTTCTCTTCTTCAGAAATGATTTCCTTGCCATAGCCAGTCTAAATACTGATACTGCCTTAGTCAGTTTTATGATTTGCCACTTTTTAATTTTCATCAGTTTCTTCATGGTTAATAGGATGAACCACTTTTTTGTTGTAGTGATGCTGTGGATTGTTTAAATAACACTTTGAAAGCTACCAGCACCATTTTAAACATGGGAGAAAACGTAACTATCATTTTTCATTTTTCTGTCTCTAGACATGTTGGTAATTTACATAGCATGTCATTAACTTGCACTATTAATAAGGTATTTCATGTGTTTCATGTTAGTTGGAAATAATATTAATTTTTTCTATGTTACAGGTGTACAGAGGCATCACGCATGCTTTCTCAGTTATTTACTCAAAACATGGAACATTAACGTTTTTCAGGGGTCTAAGTCCAACTTTAATCCAGATAGCACCTCAGACTGGTGCACAATTTGGATTTTATCAGGCTTTCACAAATTTGTGGGTGAACATTGGTAAATACTGAAAATTATTTGTACACTTGATACCTATTCTCTTCTTTCACTACTGTGTGCTCAGTTTACACTAGCAATCAATAAGCACAGGCTTCCAAGTTCCATTCTGAAATACCATACATTATTATTTTGTTGCAACATTTTCTGTTTAGGAGGAACATTTATTGTACATCAACTTTCCTGGATGGACTCCTGAAGGCAGTTGCATCAGTACATTACAAATGTCCATCAAGCATATCTGCATGACAGTGTTTGCTTATGTGTTCCATAAAGGGGCAGACACCTTCTGTACTGCCACGCATTATAAAGGGTTGCTGCATATAACAATGAATAAGTTGTACTGCCCTGAATTATAGTTACTGCAGTCTGGACAAGAGGAGTTCTCGAGGTCTGCTGCTTCTCACAGCAAAGCATCCGGGAAGAAAACTGAGCCTCATTTGCTTCTGATGATAGTGTGGGTGTTTGGGTCCTTATCATTATAAATAACAACCCGTTGATCCACTTGTTAAAACAATGAGCACATTTATTGTCACACTTCAGATATACGTCATTACACATCGAAAGTATCACATAGACAGAACATAATGGCCCCGTTGGCCCAAAGAGTTTTTGTGCACCTGAGATGTTATGGCACGTCAGTGTTGCCACAGAGCCGCCCCCCCCCCCCCCCCCCCTGCAGTGTGGAGCTCGAGGCTCTGGCTGTTGTTGGGGGAGGTGCAGGTGTTGCGCCGTCTTCGTCCGGCGTCCGGAATGGAATGGGCGGGGCGGGGCCAGGGTTCGAGCCCTTTTGGATGGAAAAATGTAATTACGGTACCACACTGGTGGGAGTATGCGGCAACCGGTTCGTGAAGTGACAGAGGGGGTAGGGGGAATAGATGGAGACACGGGGTACAACACGTACAGTGTCCCTGTGGCATCAATGAAAGATTGAATGAGGAAAGGATCTAAGGAATTGGGGATCATTGAGGAGTGGAGAACAGAAAGTTGGAAGGTGTCATCATCGGCAGAGTGCAGGAGGGGGGGGGGGGGGGGGGGGGGGGGAAGCATGGGTTACTAAGGGAGAAAGAAACATTTGTGGTAGTTATACAGATGTCAGACGGTGAAAAGTGTGAGACGTTGATGGAGACGGTAGTGGGTTGTTGAATGTCAGGTGAGAAGTGTGTGACGGGCGTAGCAGGAGAGGGTGGGGTGAAGGGCGTGGACCCCGGACTCTTCCCAGTGAGGGTTCCCGGCATTGGGAAAGGGGGCGTGGCCGGCGTGTCATCCCTTGAGAAGGCAGCGGTGTGGAGGTCATCGTCTGTCATGGTTGGTGGCGTCGGGTCACTGGAGGTGTTGTCGTCTGCAGTGACCCACGCCGACTTGAGTTGAGACACTGACACTGTCGAGGGTTTGCCTTTGATACAGATGTCGAATGTATTCGACGAGCGCCTAAGTACCCTGTAAGGGCCTGTGTATAGGGGTTGCAGGGCAGCACACACTGTATCATCCCTAAGCATCACAGCTTCACACATGGCTAACCGCTGGTGCATGAATGTTTTAGGCGGAGTGTGTGCTTTCGGAGCAGGTGCTCTCTGCACTCGTATTGTCTGTCATATGTTCTCAATTAGCACGGGGTATTCGATGGTATCTTGGAGTGGTGAAGGCTCGACAAACTCGGCTGGTAGGGTCAACGGGTCGCCATAGAGCAGTTCGGCCCCCTAGCACTGCAGGTCATCTTTATATACAGAACGGAGGCCTAGCAGTACCCACAGGGCGGCGTGTAATCACTGTTCCTCGTGGCACATTAATGCTATCTTTAATGTGCGGTGCCATCGTTCCACTAAGCCGTTTGATTGGGGGTGGTAGACTGTTGTGCGAATGCAGCCATCTAGTTGTTCAGTCGATAAAAGTAAGCAAGTATCGGTAACCATCCATCTGGGGAAGGGGGCCGACAATGTCGATGTGGATGTGGTGGAGTCTGCCAGAAGGAGAGCGGAAGACGCCTGAGGGGGGGCGTGCAGTGGTGTCCGACTTTGGACCGCTGGCACGAAATACAAGTGTCACACCAGTCACGACAGTCTTTACGAAGTGAAGGCCATACGAAACACTCGGTGATGATGCGCGTAGTTGTACGAATGCTCAGGTGGGTGAGACTGTGCAGTGCGTCAAACACCGAGTGACGCAAAGAGGAGGGGGCGTGACACGCCAGTGGAAGTGTCACCCCATAGTTCCAAGCGTGTGCCAGGGATCATCTTGCGCGCCAGGCACAGAGAGTGATTATTGTGAGATAAAAGGCTCACCGAGGAGTCATCATTTGTTTGTGCTCGAGCAAGAGCGTCGAAGTCGATTGAGGAAGATATGCCCGATATCCAGGAGAAATAATCATTGGCTATGTTGTCAGATCCTCGAACATATTGTACATTAGTAGTGCATTGTGAAATGAGGTCGAAATAATGGATCCTCCTAGGAGGTGCGTCGTCTGGAAGGTTTGTGAGTGCTTGGGCGAGAGGTTTGTGGTCTGTAAAGATCGTGAGGGGGCATCCCTCGACGTCTTTGCGGAAATATCTAATGGCTTCGTAGACAGCTAAGAGCTCTCTGTCGAAAGCGGACCATTTGCACTGAGAGGGAGAAAGTTTTTTTGAAAAGAACATAAGAGGTTGCACCACCTCTCCTCTGTGTTGTTGAAGTACTGCGCGGATAGATATTTTGCTAGCGTCCATGGTGAGCGAAAGTGTTGCATCCGGGTCTGGATGGGCAAGCGTGATGGCTTCCGCGAGTGCGGTTTTGAGTTCTTTGAAAGACGGATGCGTGACCTCTGTCCGCGGCATGCGCCTGTCGCCTGACATTTGCGGCCCGCGCAATGTGTCTGTGACGGGGACCTGTAGTTCGGCGGCTCTTGGAATGTGGCGGCAGAAAAAATTGATCATTCCTAAGAACTGGTGGAGTTCATGGTATGTTTCTGGTATCGGCAGCTGTTTGATAATGTCTATTTTCTCTTGTGTGGGCCGGATACCATCGGCTGAAACTTTGTGTCCCAGAAAAACAACAGAATTCTGTCTCAGTTTGCATTTGTCTTTGTTGACGATCACACCGTGGGATTGTAAAGTGTCAAACAGCGCCCGGATGTGAAGCTCGTGTTCCTCCTGAGACGAAGAAAAGGTAAAAATGTTGTACAGGTACTTATAGCAGAAAGGCAGGGGTCGTAACACTGTATCTAAGAACCTTTGCCAGGTTTGGATGGCGTTTTTCAATCCGTAAGGCATGTAAACGTACTCGAAGAGGCTGAAGGATGTGGTGATGGCCGTTTTAGGGATATCTTGTTCGTACATTGGTATTTGGTGATACGCTTTCTCACAGTCTACCACACTGAAAATTTTAGTGCCTGCCAACTGAGAAGCGAAGTCCTGAATGTTCGGTACTGGAGAATTGTCCATGATTGTACGGTCATTGAAATGTCTATAGTCGCCACAGAGTCCGTAGGAACCATCCTTCTTCGGTGTGAGATGAATCGGTGATGACCAGTCACTGGAGGATGGGTGTACAATGCCTGCTTTTAATAGGTCCAAGATGATTGCTTTCGCCACTTTGAGTTTGTGTGGATTCAGGCGTCGCGGTTGGTGTCTGACTGGAGGGCCCTCAGTAGTATTGAGTTTGTGACATGCGCCGCTCGTGATTGATAACATGCTACGCATGCGGGGTGTGTCGTTAGCATTCAAACACTCGAGCAATGGGTCAATGATTTGAGCACATGCCGGTTTGTGTGAAGAGCGAATACCTCGAAGTGAGGTGAGTTCGGATTTCGTGCTCTGTAATGTCTGTTCGGTATGCTCGATAAGGGAGATGAGCTTGGCCTGCATTTGCTTGAGTTCACTGATTTTTTGTCGTTGTAGTAGCAAGTCGCAACTTTTACAAGTTAACTTGGCCGTAAGAAGAGCACATTCGGTCTGCAATAGTGAAATGTCAATGTTTGTTGACCGGATGAGTGATACAGATGCAGTGGCCGTAAGGGCGATAGTCTTTTGTGAAGGTTGGTGGACTAATGTACTTCGAGGAATGTCTAGTGAAAATTTGTGGTGTTGCAGAAAACCAATGCCTAAGACCAGACAAGTCACCTGTGCCGCATGAAAAGTCCACGAAAACTTCAAGTCTTTTGACAGTTTGAGTGTTAAAGGTGCCGTACCTAACACTTTGATATGAGAGTCATTAGCCGCGCATAACAGTCTGGGCGAGGAAGTTAACACGGTAGGTGCGAGAGCTGGGGGTATTACACTCGTATCAGCACCACTGTCAATGAGGAATTTAGTTCCTGAGACGAGGTCAAGAGTGAATAGACAACCGTCGGCACTTACCGTGTTAGATGCTGTTGCTGCTGTAAGGCGTCTTTTTTCCTGTGCACGAGACACTGCACCTATGGCGCCTCGCGAACTGTGTTTCCCACCGCGCAAGGGCTGCGACATTTTCCTGGAACCGATTTGCTGCGCGGATGATGTAGCAGCTGTGTAGTGGCACTGCTCCGAAAGTTGGTGCAAAGTTCTTGCACACCCCTGAGTGTGCGACGTTAGCGGTGGAATGTCCGGATCTCTTTTCACACTTTATCCTGTATGTTCAAAAGAACGATCTTGAGGCAAGATGGCGGGCGGTACGTACGCGTTGTCTGTGAGTGTTGTGGTACTGCAATCCACTCGCAGGTCGGAGGGCCTCAAAATGTTCGGTGTATAGAGTCCATGTGCAGGTGGGTGGCATGGGTGGATTCTGACCATAGAAATCGTACGGCGGTACACCTCATTGCGTAGGCCACATGACGATACAGGCGGTTCACTCGTACACACGCGATTGTTATTGTTATTGAACTCAGGTAGAGCATGGGAAGAGCATCACAAACTGTCATCGGGGTCACCAATGTGGGTGTTTGGGTCCTTATTGTTATAAATAACAACCCGTTGATCCACTTGTTAAAACAATGAGCACATTTATTGTCACACTTCAGATATATATCATTACACATCAAAAGTATTACACAGAGAGAACATAATGGCCACCTTGGCCCAAAGAGTTTTTGCACGCCACAGATGTTATGGCATGTCAGTGTTGCCACAATAGTATTGGTGAATGCACTGAATGATTCAAAACTGTATGGCTTTCCAACATGATGTGTTCTGTAAATTCAATGAGTATCAAATTATATCACCTGCAAATCGTATTTATCAAACTAAAGTACAGCTCTCAGTAAATATGAACCTGTGTAGTTTCTTTTCTTTCCCTTATTTAATCAAAGTGAAATTTCATCAGTTAAAATAGTTGTCTTGGTTTTGTCTGTGGTTCCTTCACAATGGCCACTTATTGGTCATGTATTAAAATGTAAAAAATTTACATCCAGCTCCCTTTTCATCAGCTTTGCCCAAATGAAGAAATATTTCATTTGAATGTATAGTATGATGCTGAAAGTCAGGGTTATGTGTCATTCCCACTTGCGAGGGAAAATTCCCAAGTGTAAATAAATGATCTTGACAAAATTTGGTAGGTATATAGAGGGTTCAGAATAATGCAATAAATACTTTTTGATTTTTTCCCAATTTCACTTTTAAGGAACAAAACACAACCCAAAAGGTAATTTGGTTTATTAGTTTTAGAAGGAAAATCTTCAAAACCATGATATATTATAAATGTGTTTTTGATAACTATACGATCAACTTCGTAATAATTTGAATTTTTGCAAAGTACCTCATCACCATTAATAATTTTGAAAAATTAAAACTTTTATTACAATAGAAATTACAGAAATTTTCAGGTCACATACATCCAAGTGTCAAAAAACTGATTTCTGAATACCTTTTCTGAAAAATAAGCTGTACACAGTGTGCTGTCAAAGTATTTCCAACATATCTAATTAAAATTTCTAAATTTTTGAAACATACTAAACATCCACTTTTTGATGATGGCATTCAGATTGACCGGAAAAACTATAAAATAATTGAACCAAAAATTCTGGAAGGAAATGAAATGGTATTAAGGGAAACTGCCCAGCTTTTGCAGACTGCTTTGCAATAGTTTCAGAACATCTGGGAGAACCAGTTGCTAAAATAAAGCTTTTGGAAAAGTAGTGACTAGAACAGGACTTAGCTAGCTAGCTAGATAGATAGCTAATCAGAAGTGATGTATTGCAGCAGATAAAACTAGAATGAGCATCAGTAGCGAGAGGCAGGTCATTTGAATAGAAAAGGAACAATTAGAGACCCAATATCAAACCGCGCAGGACTCCTTGCCCAATTGTTTTCCAGCTTGAGGAGTAATTTCTTGAATTTAAGGTTATAATTACTCTTTGTTTCCTATCTATTAAGTAAGAGGTGAACCACTGTAAATCATTGTCTCTAATTCCGTATATATGTAATCTGCATAGAAGTAAGGAGTGGTTCACTGAACTGAACTGAAAGCTACTGTCAGATCAGAGAATCTTCCTGTGACCTTGCAACCATTACCTAATGAGGAGTAAACTTATTGATTATATTTACAGTGCTTTTTCCTTGTTGGAATCTGAACTAATTTTTAAAAATTTTGTCATTTACAGTAAGAAATTTTTTAATTTGTTTTGCTGCAATGTTTCCAAAAAATTTAGAAAGTATCAGTAAAGAGAGATAGAGCAGTAATTCCCCATATCTTCTGTTGATCCCTTTGTGAATAGTGATTTTTTCTCTGGACATTTTAATACATTTTTGAAGTATCCCTACTCAAAAGATTGGTTTATGATAACTGACGGTAGTTATGAAATGATATTATACACTCCCTTTATTACAGATGTGGGTATTTCATCCCCCCCCCCCCCCCCCCCAAAGACAAGATTTTGCTTTTTAAAGACAAAATTTCATTTTCTGCATCTTTTTGGATGATTTTTTTTTTTTTTCACTGTTTAAAAGATGTGTTTGGGTTGTTTTCCAAGATTGTGAAATATACCTTGTCTTGGTAGGCTGCTGTATCTACATCCAGTTTCAATGCATTTAAGAAGAATTCATTAAAACTATTTGACATCTGAATAGGGTTTATTACAGTATCAATTTTTAATCTAATTTTCAAAATCTCAGACTTAACTTTGACTCCCAATTATGACTGAACTATGACCACACTGCTTTAAAATTTCAACTGAAAGAAAAAAAAATGATAAATATAAAAATGGACCAAAATACATAGAAACACAAATAGGTAAAATCGAATAAATTAGTAAATGTATGTATCTTGGAGAACCCATATACCAGACTGTTCTAGAAAAATTTGCAATAGTTATAAGAATCAATAAAATGGAAAGAGCATATGACAATATTATGAAAAGGATAGATTACTACTCACCATGTAGTGGAGATGCCAAGTCACAGATAGGCACACCAAAAAGAATGCTAAACATGTAAGCTTTTGGCCAAAAGACCTTCTTCTGAATTAGACAACACACACACACACACACACACACACACACACACACACACACACACACATTTACGTAAATGCAGCTCGCACACACTGGCCTCAACCTTTGTTAGTCATTGCCTTCACCCACCTATCTTCCTTGTTGTTCCCACTCCAGCACTACACAGCCTCCTATTCCACCAATGCACTCAGAGTCTTTTTACTTTTCTACTCTTTCACCCCCTCTCCCCACTGCTCTCCATCTATCATACCAGCTGCACCCTTTTTGTTGTGCCTGTCTGTGCCTGTCTGTATATGGTGAGTAACAATCTATCCTTTCCATCCTGGATTTTCCATTGGAAAGAGCATATACACTCCTGGAAATGGAAAAAAGAACACATTGACACCGGTGTGTCAGACCCACCATACTTGCTCCGGACACTGCGAGAGGGCTGTACAAGCAATGATCACACGCATGGCACAGCGGACACACCAGGAACCGCGGTGTTGGCCGTCGAATGGCGCTAGCTGCACAGCATTTGTGCACCGCCGCCGTCAGTGTCAGCCAGTTTGCCGTGGCATACAGAGCTCCATCGCAGTCTTTAACACTGGTAGCATGCCGCGACAGCATGGACGTGAACCGTATGTGCAGTTGACGGACTTTGAGCGAGGGCGTATAGTGGGCATGCGGGAGGCCGGGTGGACGTACCGCCGAATTGCTCAACACGTGGGGCGTGAGGTCTCCACAGTACATCGGTGTTGTCGCCAGTGGTCGGCGGAAGGTGCACGTGCCTGTCGACCTGGGACCGGACCGCAGCGACGCACGGATGCACGCCAAGACCGTAGGATCCTACGCAGTGCCGTAGGGGACCGCACCGCCACTTCCCAGCAAATTAGGGACACTGTTGCTCCTGGGGTGTCGGCGAGGACCATTCGCAACCGTCTCCATGAAGCTGGGCTACGGTCCCGCACACCGTTAGGCCGTCTTCCGCTCACGCCCCAACATCGTGCAGCCCGCCTCCAGTGGTGTCGCGACAGGCGTGAATGGAGGGACGAATGGAGACGTGTCGTCTTCAGCGATGAGAGTCGCTTCTGCCTTGGTGCCAATGATGGTCGTATGCGTGTTTGGCGCCATGCAGGTGAGCGCCACAATCAGGACTGCATACGACCGAGGCACACAGGGCCAACACCCGGCATCATGGTGTGGGGAGCGATCTCCTACACTGGCCGTACACCACTGGTGATCGTTGAGGGGACACTGAATAGTGCACGGTACATCCAAACCGTCATCGAACCCATCGTTCTACCATTCCTAGACCGGCAAGGGAACTTGCTGTTCCAACAGGACAATGCACGTCCGCATGTATCCCGTGCCACCCAACGTGCTCTAGAAGGTGTAAGTCAACTACCCTGGCCAGCAAGATCTCCGGATCTGTCCCCCATTGAGCATGTTTGGGACTGGATGAAGCATCGTCTCACGCAGTCTGCACGTCCAGCACGAACGCTGGTCCAACTGAGGCGCCAGGTGGAAATGGCATGACAAGCCGTTCCACAGGACTACATCCAGCATCTCTACGATCGTCTCCATGGGAGAATAGCAGCCTGCATTGCTGCGAAAGGTGGATATACACTGTACTAGTGGCGACATTGTGCATGCTCTGTTGCCTGTGTCTATGTGCCTGTGGTTCTGTCAGTGTGATCATGTTATGTATCTGACCCCAGGAATGTGTGAATAAAGTTTCCCCTTCCTGGGACAATGAATTCACGGTGTTCTTATTTCAATTTCCAGGAGTGTAGTTTGACAAAAAATATCTACAACAAGAAACGTATATCTAGCAAAAAAAACTGTAACACTATATCACAATACTAAGACCAAAATGTTTTTATGCATGTAAAAGTGTAGTGATGATCTATAAGCTAGACAAAATAGAGATCCTCAAAAGTGTGACTATTAGAAAAATAATGAGAGAAGATTAATTTTCTTTGCACCACCTATACTGAATGAATGAGAACAGATTAATGTAACAAATTTTCTTGTATTTCTGAGAAAAAGAAATCAGAACTAGCATGGATTACAGAAATGAAGAAAGAGTTAGAAAGAAAACATAAAAGTTTACTGGTATTGCAACTGTCATACATACAACAGCATCATTTACAGACAGCCTCATGGAGCTTCCACTGTCCTCTAATGGATTAGGCCCTCTCACATACACTTGGGACACTCACAAAATTACTTTTACGTCTAATAATTTTACCCATTCAGAACTATATGTTCATTTCTGTGTGCAAGGAAATTCACAACCACTTACAGAGTCAGCCCAATATTTTGTAACCTTGTATTCCATTCTTTTAGTAATAGTGTGAAACTGTATCTAATGCTGCTGGAAGTAAAGAAATATAGCATCCCTGCAGAATCTACATTCATTCATATAGAGGAGATATCCAGTGTCCAAAATAACTTAAAACCTGTTTTAATATTAGAGAAGGAAAGTTGCTATTCACCATATAGCGGAGATGCTGAGTCACAGATAGTCACAACAGAAAGATTCTCACAATTATAGCTTTCAGCCATTAACAACACACACACACACACACACACACACACACGCACGGAATCACGCATACGCATCTCGCACACATGACTGCAGTCTCAGGCAACTGACAATGCTTACAATGTGTTTTATAATCCTAAAACAGATTAACATATGGCGATCTGTTTTGAATACAGGAATGACCTACATCTTTTACAGTTGCTAGCAATCCTTTGTTGCTTCAGTGATCTGTGATAAATTACTATTATTAGGTGAAGAAGTTCTTGCTCATAATATATAAACATTGTTCAGGATTTCATTAAGTCCTGTTACCTTCCCTGTGTTGAGCAGTTTTAATTAATTTTCTATTCTAATGTTGTTTGTGGGTTATTCTTCAGTTTGGTGTACAGGTGATGATTGAAAGAAGGAACCACAGTGAAACAATTTCAAAAGAGCAGATGCTGTAAATTGGCCTCCTCCCTGTCATTATCCCATTCAGCACCAGTATGATACTTTGAGTGACAGAATAGATCATTTTGATCTGTTTACTGACTTCATGTGAGACAAAATCTTATTTGGATTTTTCATTACACATCATTAAAATTTTGTGCCTGAATTAATTGACACATTTTTCACTAAACATGGAAAATGCAGGATGGCTGGATCAGTACCTCTGTCCATATCAAACCTACCAACCGCCAGCAATACCTCCACTTTGACAGCTGACACCCACTCCATATTAAGAAATCCCTTCCATACAGCCTAAGTATCTGTGACCCTTGCATCTGTAGTGAAAACTGATACCTCTCCAGATATACTGAAAGTCCCACTGAGGCCTTCACGTAGCGTAATTACTCTCACAATCTTGTACAAAAGCAGATCTCCCGTGATTTTCTTTCCAGTCACCCACTGCCTACCAAAGTCCCACTGTCTAGCCATAGAGGAGCATTCCCCTCATGACTCAGTTCCACGCAGGACTGAAGCGACTGAATTACATTCTCCACCAGACATTTGCTTACGTCTCATTGTGCCCTGAAATGAGCAATGTCCTACCCACTGTCCTTCCCACCTCTCCCACTGTGGTATTCCACCTCCCACTAAAACTACACAATATCCTCATACATTTTACACAACCCCTGCCCCAACCCCTTATCTCATGGCTCTCATCCTGTTATAGAGCTAAATACAGGACCTGTCCCATATAGCCTCCCATACCCCCTCCTCCAATCCGGTCACAAACTTCACCTATACCTTCAAAGGCAGGGCTACCTGTGAAACTAGTCATATGCTCTACAAGCTAAGCTGCAATCACTGTGCTGTCTTCTATATGGGTGTGACAATCAACAAACTGTCTCTCCGCATGAATGGCGACTGACAAACTGTGGCCAAGCAAAAGCTGGACCACCCTGTTGCTGAGCATGCCACCCAATATGACATTCTTCATTTCAGTGTCTGCTTCACAGCCTGTGTCATTTGGATCCTTCTCACAAACAGCAGCTTTTCTGAACTGCGCAGGTGGGAACTGTCCCTACAGTATATCCTACATTCATGTAAGCCTCCTGGCCTCAACCTCATTAGTCATCGTCCTTACCCATCTAGTCCCTTCCATGTTCCCATTCCACACAACACAACCCTCTATTCTACCAATGCACCCTCAGTCTTTTTACTTCTCCCCCCCCCCCCCCCCCCCTCCCCCGGTCACCCTCTGGTGAACCTTCCGATTGCAACTAGCTCCCCTACCCTCTCTCTGCCTCATCCCTGAATGCTTCAACAAGCAGCACTTTACTGTACCCCACCCCTAACCTGCTATCCCTTCTGCTCCCCCAGGCCCCACCCTCCTTACCTTTAGCCACGTCACCCCCGCTGACTGTCACATCATGCGCTGCTGCTCGTAGTCTGGCTTCAGCTGCCAGAGACCGTGGTCATGTGTGCATGAGTTGTGTTTGCTTGAGTGTGTTTGTGTATGTTGTCTATTTTCAACGAAGACTTTGTTGGCTGAAAGCTCACTTTCTGACAGTCTTTTTGGTGTGGCTATCTGCAATTCAAGCATCTCTCATCTCTGCTATGTGGTGAGCAGCAGCTGTCCTTTTCATAATATAGGTACACTTTTTTCGTTGTTTATTTTATATTTATTTTGGCTTCATTCAGCACTTGTTTGCTAAAATATTTGATGAAGCACTCTTTGTTTGCACAACAGCTTTTTTAATGTAGTGTTGATCCACAGCAAATCTTTTCCACATCTCATAATGTTGATTGGCATATATGTACCAAAAGTATGATGTACAATACTTTTCCAAAGGTATGTTACATCTTTAGCCTCCAGAAATGTAATTCATCATGAAGTCTGTGGAGGGTTTCCTCTGCCTCAAATGCTACCCAAGTAATCTTTTCCTGCTGTGTAGTTCATACCTGACCAAATGAAGGGGGACATTCGGTGTTCTGCCTGATAGCAGAGGTAATGAAATCTTCTTTGGAATTCATCACAAAATTGTTTGAGCCTTTGATTTATGCCCCCTACTTAGCTCCTAACTAGGGACTAAACCCATATCTGGGCATGGTGTTGCAAATGAGTCATGCTTTCACTCTGCCTGTGAGGTAAGCTGTTTTGATCGCTTCAGCTATCCATATAAAGGGATCAAATACGGCTCACAAACTTAGGCCGTAGACATGATCCATGTTGACACGAGATATGATTTGCAGTTGGTTATACTCAGTGCATTGAGAAATCATCAGCAGTGTCAGTTCAATATCTTGGAAAGATCTCCTACCACACGTACTGAGCACACATTAATCTTCCTATCAAACCTGCCATCCATTTCCCAGAGGGACCTCTGTTACTGGCAACATGGTGGAGAACCTATTCTATATGTCTGTTCAGACTGCAGGAAAATCAGCCATAGGCCCAACTGATGAAGTAAAATAAAAGAGAATATATTACGCAGAGAGATGTACATGTAGTCATTTTTCCCTCATTCTGTGTAAGTATGGAGAAAGACAGTGATATAATACAAGGACCAGAAGTTTTGTGATCATAGATGGAAATAAAAGAAATTGATATATAATGAATGCTTTGTCAGGCACTGTATAGCGGCTTGGTGAGTATAACTGTGGGTTTAGAATACATCTTTGGCATAAAATTTAAACAACAGTGATGATAATTTAAAACTCTACCTTCATAACATGAGCTTATTCTTCTTGATTTTCCATATTTATTTCTACAGTTGGTTTTTATTGATTTTCCATATTTATTTCTACAGTTGGTTTTTATTGATGTTATACATTGTTCATCTGTGTGTGCACAGTACCCCTTCTCTTCATAATTTTTAACTGGCAATTAATATAATTTCACAGGTGCAGGACGAGACACTAACAGGAATACACAGATTTTCTTGTATGAGTCTTTGATCTGTGGTTCCCTGGCTGGAATTTGTGCAAAGGCATTAGTTTACCCCTTGGATCTTGCAAAAAAAAGGTTACAGATTCAGGGATTTGAAACAGCAAGAAGCAGTTTTGGAAAGGTAACTGAAAATATATACTGTATCCCATTAAACTTGAAATTACAAAATTTGTATGGTTGGATGTTATTTATTTGGTTCCATTTATGAATGGCACATGAAAGTTTAATTATGAGTTTTCACATATGTTGTAACTATCGTACAATCACTGATTTCTCACTAAATCTGAATTTTGAACCATATTAATTACCTTTTGTGAGGTTACTATTGTCTCTCTTCCTTCTTGTGTAGTAATTTGGAACAATGTCTTTTTATAAATTAATCACATTGGTTACTAGGGGAAAAGTGCAGGTGATATACAACAACCAACATATATTGATTTTATTTTATTAGTTTCCTATTGGAGTTTTTCCTGGCATAATAAATTAAATGTCAAGTTGAAGAAGACTAGTAAAAAGTCATTGTTCCCTCTCTGTTCATGTTATGTTAAGACCTAATGCCTTATAGCAGTTATGTGACAGAAGAGGAACTTACCATCCAATTAAGTTTAATTATAATAATTAATTTGTAGACATGATGTCTCACAGAGCACTCCTTTTGTAATAGGGAAGATTTTTCAGTTTTACAAGGCATCAACTTTGTCACTTGTATTTAAATTAATACTGCTCTTTCTGGTTATAGGTAGGATATTTTGCTCCATTCTGACATAGAAATAACTATTATTTCTCAACCGTTAAAGTAAATGAGGAATTCTTACAGCTTGTAATCATGCAGTTACAATAAAACATACTGATACTTTATAACTGTTAGAGAATTTTGGTGCCTATTACCTCAGACTGTTAGTAGGTCAATATAACAAAATATAACAAAATTTACATACCCTACCTACATGTTCACAAGATTTCAGCACTGAAAATAAAAAAAAAATTGTAGTAAAATTGTGAAAAATGAAGTTCTAAAAGAATTCTAATGTAATTATATGCTGTGCTGAGCAATAATCCTCCTAGTCTCAATCTCTGTTAGTCCCCAGCCCCAAACCTGCCTTTGCCTGTGCCCCGAAACCATAACAACATAACAATGGACAAGTGTGGAAAACACCTCGGGGTAGTGACAAATAGTTAACACATTGAAGACTGCCTACACATTTTTCATTTTCAGGTTGGATGCTGTGAAGCAACCAGTTTGAATGTAGATGTGGCTAGCTTTTGGCTATGTAGTTGTTATGCGTCTTTTTTTTAAGAAGGAGCCTTAACCTTAAACCTGAAAGCTTATTTGGTACTAGCACAGTCAGAATTAGAACAGCTGAGAGCAGTAGTTGGCATCAGTAAGGTTAAGAATAGGGTAGCTGACTGGATTGTGAAGATCTTGTAGTGTGAATTAGGTGGCAGGGGACAGTTTAGACTGTAGCCTGAACTATGCAATTGAGCATGCCATCACATGCAGTAATGTGATGTGCCTGTCACTCTTTGAGTGAAATGACAAACTATGGCTGAAACATTCTGAAACAGGGATTCAGGAATTACTCAACAGTCTGGGGCAATCACACATGGGAGTGACTGATGCATACACCTTCACATGGTTGCAACTCACACCATGTGGTCTACATATGAATGCTGATAATAAGAGATTATCTGCACAAATAATTTCCAGAATCAAACAGAATGCTGCTAGAAAAACACTGGGAGAAGGCAAGGACTTAACACATATGTTTTTAGATTTTAGATTGTGAGAAAGTGTTTAATAGTGTCCCAAGAAAGACCATTTGGAAGAGCATAAGAAAGAAAAATTTGCCCATAAGACTAAGTCTGGTAGTTAAAATGTCTTATGAAGGTTGCTACAGTTGCATACAGATAAGAAATAGTAATTACGATTGGTTCCAAATATCTGAAGGGTTCAACAAGGCTATGCCCTTTTCAAATTACATTTTATCACTCCTTGGAAGAAGTTATGAACAAAATGAAGCAAGATAGCAATAAAGACATTAAATCATTTGCATTTGCAGATGATGTAGTAATGCGAAGTAACAGAGAAATATAGAGAAAGAAGTCTGGGAGAGGGTGCCCCTTGAATGACCATACAACAACACATGGATTAACAATAAATAAATAAAGAATGGTTGCAGTGTCAGTCAACAGGCAGAACTATAAAGGAAAAGTAAGGCTGGAATAAACGCACCTGGAAACAGAAGACCTGTAAAATTATCTTGGGTGCATCATTTCAAGCAGTAACAGGATAAAGCATGACATCCATAAGCAAACTCCAAAATCAGCTCAGTTCTGCCATCACATTTGGAATCTACACTGGAATGAAAAAGTCCTCTTAACAACAACATCTACCTCTCCTTCAGTCATACTTTATCCCCACAATAACATATGCGCTAGAAACATGTACAACAGTCAGTCAACAGCACACTGTTCATCACAGAAATGAAGTTTCTTACAGGATATGATCCAGAAAACTAGGAATTAAAAGGTAAGAAACGAAAAAAAAGGAAAAAAGTGCGGGTGTACATATCCTTGAAAGTAAATGTGACAAGAGCCCATTTGAGATTGTTCAGTCATGCCAAATGAATGGACAAGGGAAGGAGAGCAATATAATGGATGGCTACACAAAGATGCGGTTGGAAGAAGACCGATAGGAAGTCTGCAGAAGGAGGATACAGTCCTGAGGGAAGAATGGTAAATGTTCAGACACAAGTAGAGAGGGCTCATAAACCACATGTGGGCACCTGTTGTGGAAAACCAATGATGTGGTTGTTGTTGTTGTTGTTGTTGTTGATGTTGATGATGATGATGATGATGATGAGGATGATAATTAGCAGATTACGAAGGTACTGGGCACTTCGCACTGTAGTTGAATAATTTGGCTCAAGCCCCCATCTATATATTTGTTATACTCAACACTCAGCTTAATTGAACGGCCCAGAGATGTGGCTAGTCTGAATGTTTGGCTATGTTTTTCGTCATAGGGTGCCAGCTTACACCTGTCGTAAACTCAATTTTCAGGCTGAAATATATAAAAACAATGCAGGCAGGTATTGCAGTGAAATTTACAAATATTTAGTCACTCACATTGATTTATAATTTTAACAAGTGGTTTATTTCTGTTTTTCCACTAAAGTCTTCAATATAATCACTAAACATTTGAAATGCAGTCTGAGGGGCTTTTACGTAAGGGCAGCTGTTAATAACTGACGCTACAACAATTCGCTATAAAATTCACATGTCGCGATCATAACACTTGACAATCTGTTCACAGTTCACAAAATACACTGTTGTCTGCTGTCCTAATCCACTATTGTGCTCAACGTGATCGTTTTCGAATGTCGCTACATGTATACTTGTCCCCGAACGTGGCTACCAAACCAACACTACCCCCAGATGGGTGGCATATCCAGCTCTTAGCATTGCTCAAACTCAACTGTCTCAATAATGGCCACCCTATCCATCCTCGAAACAACTGCATAACTCAAAACAATTTTGACAAGAAGATTTATGAATATTCTAAAACTAAACACCAAAACACTAATGATACATTGAAAAATACAGAAATTTTCCAGGTAATAACAATCTAAAGTGCAATTTTTTGTATCAGCTGCTGTTTTTTCACAAATAATGTTCTTATGGCATGATATTGCTTTTCCCGGATTTTTGATACTTAATATAAATAAAAAAATAAAAAGACATATTTAATTAATCATCTATCTCTTAAAACTTTAGAATGCTGCCACTAGTTTTGTCTCTTTAAATTTATTTATTAACAAAAACACAGTTTATCTCAGTCAAATCACATATTCCAATCTATCATTCAAAATTTGTACAGATTATGCTAAATCAGCTATTGCTTGATGCAGCTCTACTATCCACACCCATAGAAACTTTGTTTATGTTTATCGGCCAAAGCATTGCCGAGATATTAGCCTTTGAACTTTCATAAATTTACAATTTTTAAGACAACAATAACCTTTAAAATATTATATATTTTTGTGGCGCATCCTGATGATTTAGCTTTACATATTTTTCTGTCCATGAGTGCCAACTCCCACCTCTGTGTCGCGCTTAGTTTTGTTTTTAATCAATTTTTCTCTGGCATATAAATTTCTCCAAGTGTGCAAACGCAGCCATATGTGCCCCTGCCAAACATCTGCTCAGGTTTTTCCAAGGCTAGCTGCTTGTCACAGCCCCGTAGCAACCACCAGCCACATGCTCTGCAGTGGGAAACTGCTGCTCTGAGAGCCACAGCTTGTACGTTCACGAGATCACTGTATGGTCAGCCCTTGTTTTTTTTTCAATGTTTTCACCAGGCCTTTTTAAAAGTAAGTTTTTCAAAAAGATGGAGCCACTGAATTATTATAGACACAATAGTGGGAAAGGAGAGGAACAAAGAAGGGGGTGCATTGGTAGAGAGAGGTGCACAATAACTGTGAGGGGATGGAAACTGGATGGAGGTGATTGGACAGAGGGGGCAGACACTGCTGGGTGTAGGGTGTGGGAACAGCAGATTACCATAGGTTCTGGCCATGAGAGCTCCCATCTGCACAGTTCAGAAAAGCTGGTGGTGGAAGGGAGGTTCCAGATGGCCTGGTTTGTGAAGCAGCCATTGAAATCAAGCTTGTTATGTTCAACTGCATGATGTGCCATAGGAAGGTCCACTTTGCTCTTGACCACAAGTTGGTGGTGGCTATTAATTCTGGTGGATGGCTGATTGAGTCATACCAATATAAAAAGCTGTGCAATGATTTCCGCAGAGATGGTGTATGACGTGTCTGCATTCACATGTTGCCTAGCATCTAATTGGGTCGGCTAAGCTTGTGACAGGACTGGAATTGGAAGTGCTGGGTGGGTGGGTTGGGCAGATCTTACACCTAGGTCTTCCACAAGGATATCCCTGTGGCAAGGAGTTGAGACTTTGAGTGGCTTAGTCATAGACTAGGATCTTGGAGCGGTTGGGTGGGTGATGGAGAACCACTGTAGGGGAATGGGAATGGTCTTAGGTGGGAAGTGCCTCATTTCAGGATATCATGATAGATGATAATGTACATCTATGTCTACATCTACATATATACTCCACAAACCACTTGAAGTTCATGGCAGAGGGTGCATCCCACTGTATCAGTTATTAGGATTTCTTCTCCAAGAGCCTACCAGTTTAGTTTCTTCAGCATTTCTGTGACACTCTCCCTTGGGTCAACCAAATCTGTGACCATATGTACTGGTCTTTTCTGTATACATTCAATATCCCTGTCAATCCAAGTTGGTACGGGTTCCACACACTTGAGCAATATTTTTGAATGGGCCACTTGAGCGATTTGTAAGCAGTCACCTTTGTAGACTGATTGCACTTCCCAAGTATTTTACCAATAAACCTGCCATCTGCTTTATCCCTGTCTGAGACTATGTGATCATTTCATTTCATATCCCTACAAACCATTACACCCAGGTATTTGTTTGAGTTGGCCTATTCCAATTGTGACCCATTGATATTACAGCCGTAGGACACTACATTTCTTTCGTTTGTGAGGTGAACAGTTTTACATTTCTGAACATTTAAAGTAAGTTGTCAATCTTTGCACAACTTAGAAATCTTATGAAGATATGTGCTGAATATTTATGCAGCTTCTTTCAGACAGTACTTTGTTGTAGATAACTGAATTATCTGCAAAAAGTCTGACAACAAGATTATTAGTGTGCGTCATGAAGAGTAAGGGTCCCAACACGTTTCCCTGGGACACACCCAGATTACTTCTACATCTGATGATGAGTCTCCATCCAAGATAAAATGCTGCATCTGCTCTATCAAAAAATCCTCAGTCTAGGCACAAATTCGACTCGGTGCTCCATATGGTCATACTTTTCATAATAACTGCAGATATGGCAGTGATTCAAATGCTTTTTGGGAATCAAGATGTACTGCATCTACCTGAACATCTTGATCTAAAGTTTTCAGTGTGCCATATGAAAAATGCGTGAGTTGGGTTCCACATGATCGATGTTATTGGAATACATGCTAGGAGGAGGTCATTCTGTTCAAGATACCTCATTATGTTTGAGCTCAGAATATATCTTAAGATTCTGCAACAAATCAACATCAGGGATATTCTAAGATAGTTTTGTAGATAACTTCTACTGCCCTTCTTGTAAATGGGTGTGACCTGTGCTTTCTTTCAACTACTGGGAATGGGTATTTGTTTGTGGGATCTACGAGAGGTTATAGTTAACAGAGGGCCTAATCAGCCACGATTCAGCTGTTTTGCAACACCATGGACGCTAACACTTATTTCACTCTCCTTTTCAGTGGTTAAGGATTGAATTGAGGCAATTATCCTGTGTTTTCCTTTGTAAGGGAACATTTGAAAACAGAGTTAAGTATTTCAGATTTGCTTTGTTACCCTCAATTTCATTCCTGTCTGAATTGCTAGTGACTGGACACTAACTTTGTTGTCACAACAGCCTTTACATATGACTAGAACTTCTTTACATTTTGTGAAAGATCACCAGTTTCAACATTGACTTCCTCAGAGAGGTCAGGTCTGTTTGTTACCATTAGATCTAATATACTTGAATCATGAGTGGGGTTCAGAACTACCTGTTCTATTTACTTTTCAGAGATGGCATTTAGTAATGTTGTCGTGTCCACCAATAACAAAACTGTAATTTTCCCAATTGATTGTTGGATAATTGAAGTTTCCATCAAAGATTATGATATGATTGGGGAGCTTATGTACAATTGAACTGCGATTTTCTCGAAAGTCTTTCCTTACATTAGGAGATGGGTCTGGTGGGCAATAGTAGGATCCAATTACTATTTTATGCTTACCACGATACTGAGTCTTGCCCAAATAATCTCACATGCTGCTTCAGTTTTTATCTCAACAGATTTGTTTCTTGTATAATGCAACAAATACATCACCTCCATTTCCCATTAGCCTATCCTTTCATTATACACTTAATTTTTTCCCAAAAATCTCTCTGCTTTCAATCTCAGGCTTAAAACAACTTTCTGTACCTAGTATTATTGAGATGCTGTGCTTTTCAGGAGCAGCTAAAATTCTGGCACTTTTGGCTAATTCTTCGGCAGTTATGTACGAGAATTTTAATACTTGCCATTCTCTTGAGTCTAACGCCTACATTCTTGGGTCTCCTAAAGCTGTCATTATCTGGATTGGATGGAAAGTCACTTAATCCACACACTGTTAGCTAACTGGGTTACTGCCTGTCGTGTGTTGTGCACACCTTACCAATTTAGGGGGTCTCTATAGTTCTCTAGCCCATGATGCAAGTCCAGGAAGTCACAGCCTAGCTTGTCACACAACTTTGGAAGTCTCTACTTCAGTCCTTCCAGTCGACTCAGAACCTGGGGGCCACAATCGGATCCGGGGAAAATGCTGCAACTCATTAATTTTGTTGAAACTTCATGCACAAGGCTGGTCTTCTCAACCTTCTCTGCCAGTCTCTGGAGTGATCCAGATATGACCTCCGAACCCAGATGACAGACAATATGCACCACAATCTGCAGTTGGATGTATCCTGTTTCCTCAGTGACTGCCAGAATAGCCTCTTCAACATATTGAATGAGGCACCCATGTGTACCACTGGTGCACCTAGTGTTCTTTTGCACCCTTTGATGCCGTTTCCATATGGGGTACCATTATTCACTGTAATTTGAACTGTCAATGATGAATAGCCCTACCCTTTTGTGTTTGCTTCCTTTGGACACAGGAGAAAGCAGGTTTCCCCAAAACAGGTGTAGTGAGTCCCATTGGTTCAGTTTCAGTTTCAGTGAAAGATAGCACCTCAAACTTGTTTGTCAGAGGTATCTGTATAACAACCTGAGTCTCCCTGGTCCCCATCTACTTTGTACAGGATGCCTAGGTCTACCATTGACATGCCACTTGCAGTCAAGTGGATGTTAATGACAGATCCCATACTTCCCGTGGAGGAAATAGTATCCACAGGAGAGGACTGTACTTGAGGTAACTACCTTTAGTACCAGTATCATGGAAACATGACTCTCAGGAGCTCTTTGAACACACCAATTTGCAGCAGTTGCTAACTATTTGACAGTAGTCAGAGCGATTCCCAGCTGCTTACAAACATCAACCAGTCCACCCCCTGCCTGAGATCAGCATTCACAGTGGGGCTGCATTGTCGCTGGTGCAACATATGGCAAGCAGTGAATAAAGAACTTTAAACTTAGCCTCCTATCTTTTTGTGTGTTTGAGCTAAAAAATTACTAGTTCCCTATAAGAACCAAAGCAAATACACAAAAAGAAATTTCTATTAAGGCAACAGAAAAACTTTTGGTAAAAATTACTAGTTTCCTAAAACTTTTTGAGGATAATTATAGTCATTAACAAACTCAAAAATAGAGCTAATTTATCATATATGTAGACACTATATACCGCTCTTGAGGGAATACTTGATGTAACACAATTTGTTAATTACAGTATCTGCGACAGTTACTAAATCGTGAATACCGATTTATTAAAAATTAGATTATACACAGGACAATGGTAACTTCTGAAAATTTTTTAAAAAATATTTGTTTATTAGCATTGATATATAATGAAATACAAGATCTATTGTTTGGAAGTAACTGTGAATCAAAAATGCTGACTTGCTATGAACTAAGTTACCCACAATGCTTACAAGGGCAACTGAGGAAATTTTCAAAAATATAGCTTTTTATGTGTACAAAAATTCTCAAAAAGAACCTATTTCTCACTTAATTATACAATGAAATCAGAGAATGATTATTTTGAATGAGAGTAAGTGTAATATTCTCAAAAATTTTAAAGAACACAAATAAGTTTAAGCCTACAATTGATGATAACAATACGAATTTATCACAGCTGTCACAATTGTTCAAATTTTCACAGTATATCACAATGAGTATTGATATAATCAATGATGGATTATGTAGAAGTGATGCTAACAATAAAATATGTAGATCTAGAATTTCAAATCAGCACATGGAGTTTGCACAAGTGCTCTCACACAATTAAACATTCTGAAGTCATTTTTATATCTAAAATAAAAGATGATGTAACTTACCAAATGAAAGCGTTGGTATGTTGATAGAGACACTAACAAACACAAACACACACACAAAATTCAAGCTTTCGCAACCCACGGTTGCTTCATCAGGAAAGAGGGAAGGAGAGGGAAAGATGAAAGGATGTGGGTTTTAAGGGGGAGGGTAAGGAGTCATTCCAATCCCGGGAGCAGAAAGACTTACCTTAGGGGGAAAAAGGGACAGGTATACACTACACACACACACACACACACACACACACACACACACACACACACACACACACCTGCCTGCACATATACAGATGTGCGGATGGATGTGTGTGTGTGTGTGTGTGTGTATACCTGTCCCTTTTTCCCCCAAAGGTAAGTCTTTCCGCTCCCAGGATTGGAATGACTCCTTACCCTCTCCCTTAAAACCTGCATCCTTTCGTCTTTCCCCCTCCTTCCCTCTTTCCTGATGAAAGCTTGAATTTTGTGTGTGTGTTTGTGTTTGTTAGTGTCTCTATCAACATACCAATGCTTTTGTTTGGTAAGTTACATCACCTTTGTTTTTAGATATATTTTTCCCACGTGGAATGTTTCCCTCTATTATATTCATATCATTAATTTGAAGTCATTTTTACATATACGTATATGTCTGGACTATGTGGATTTTTTACTTAGCTGATTATGTGCCAACTTCTACACTGGATTGTGAAGATGAACACTGCAGGATCAATTTATCTGAGTCAAAATCATGAAAATATGCTCTACCAACAAAATGCATCTTCTGCCTGGAGCAGGTAACAAAACTCTCATGAAGGATGTTGTTGAGTCTGGGGTGGTATTGGGTGATGGAGGGGTCACTCCTTTTTAGCTGGTTGTTGGGGGTGGTGGGAGGGTTGGGGCTGTGTGGGGATATGGATTGCAGACTACATGAGGAGGGAGTAGTGCCAATCTGCGAAAGTGTATGTGAGACCTTTAGCATAATTGACAAGACAGTCTTTGTCACTACAGATACGCCATCCCCAGATGGTCAGGCTATATAGGAGGGATTTTTTGGTGTGTAAGGGATGGCAGTTGTCAAAATGCAGGTACTGTTGATGGTTGGCGGGTTTAATGTGGACAGAGGTGTGGATGGAGCCATTAGAGGGGAGGAGGTCAACATACAAGAAGGTGGCACGCTGAGTTGAGGAATACCAAGTGAAGCAGTATGGAGAGAGTGTGTTGAAATAGTGAAGGAATGAGCATAGTGTCTCTTGGCCATGAGTCCAGACCACGGACATATCATCAATGAAACCTGATCCAGACAGGGGTTTGGGGTTTTGGGGGGCTAGGAAGGTTTCGTCTAGATGGGCCATAAAGAGGTTGGCATAGGACAGTGCCAAGTGGGTGTCCATGGCTGTGCTGTAGATTTGGCTGTATACCTTCCCTACAAAGGGGAAATAGTTGTGTATTAGGATATAGTTAGTAAGGTGTATGAGGAATGAGGTAGTGGGCTTGGAGTCTGGAGGACACTGGGAGAGGTAGTGTTCAATAGCAATAAGACCAGGAGCAAGAGCTTTGTTGGTGTATAGGGAAGTTATATCAACAGTGACAAGTAGGAATACAGGAGGTAAAGGGGTCAGGATGGCAAAGAGTTGGTGAAGGAAGTGGTTGGTATCTTTGATGTGGAAGGCTAGATATCAGGCAACTGGTTAGAGGTGTTGATTAATGAGGGCTGAAATTCTTTCAGTGGTGGCGAAATGAAGAGCTACAATTGGGCACCCAGGACAGATGGGTTTGTGGATTTTGAGAAGTGTGTTGAATGTGGTTCTGCAGGGTGTCATAGGGGCAAGGAGGGAAGTGGATTCAGAAGAGAGGTCCTCGGAAAGACATAAGGCTATAAACTTTGCCAGAGTGATCCCATCCCAAAAGTCCAACATAAGCACCAGTCCCTGTCTAAAGCCTTAGACCCTTCCCAGAATGTCTCCCCTGAATCTGTAGAAATGTTTAGGTCTGAGACATGTGATCTTTATAGCAATTTCATCAAAATGTTTCATGTGAAGATTGGGTATTCCTGGTGTCAGAGGAGACCCTACCACACCATCCACCTTCTTATAAAAATGCTCAACACACTGACAGTAAGTGGTAATGAGAGTGTGTTAAAAAAAATTCAACCGTCTGTTGTTCCAGCTTCTTGAAAATTCAGTCACAGTTTAAATCCTTAATGAAATTACTGAGAGAAAAGAAACTGCTATGGCATTCACCACCTTGCTGTTAGTGCCAGTTTAGTTGCTCATTACCGTCAACAAAGCAACAATGTCACTTGCATATGCTTGCCAGTTCATTCACTTGTCAAGTACAACTATCCCACACCACAACCAAAAACCAACATTGCCATCCATGTGGTAAAATTCATCAGAATCTCTCCCTTCGTCATCTTGATCTACTCTTCTGGTTTCGTTCTCTCTCCAGCGTGATTGTAGTTCTCCATGCCTAGCTATTGTTTACATACATATGATCTTTGTTGTTTATCATTGTGTAACATAAATGAAGGCTCCCTTTGGCTAAATGTTATGTTTTGATTGATTCTAATTTCAGAATATATCAGTATTTTGGATACTCCTTATTTCTTTCTTAGTAGAATTGTGATATGCTCCCACCTTTCCCAGTGTCCGTCAAATCAGGTAGCCATTGTAAGTAGAAACATCGTTAATGGCTAACATGGTCAAATACTGGATAGGAAATCAGTTTAAAGTCCCATTGGCCTGTTAACAATTACAATGCCTATAAACTGGGGCAAGCTTCTTTCATTTGCACCACCTGGAACTGCAAGATCTGTGAAAGGTAGTGAGGTGAGGTAGCCACAGTACTGTTGGAGATGTTGGTCTTTTTACTATATATGGTCAACAGGTAATGGTGTTGAGGAGCTATAATTTGTCAGTAGTGTGTATTTCATTTACAACAAGCATTCCCTGTGCACATTTTGAAACCAATTTCACTTTCAGGAAATTATCCTCAAGTTACTGACTTTCATTAAATTTTGTAAACACCTGTTTAGATTAACTACCTTTTGTTTTAGCCCTCAGTTGAATATGATGTTGAAAGTAAAAATTCATAGGGTTATGTTGTTTTGAAACTTTGTAGAGTTCATATTCCAGCTGAAATGATGTTTTCATAAGTTCTTTCAGAGCCTGCTATAGCAGAGATCTAAATGGGAATGGCATAATGATTTAGTTGATCAGATGGAGCTTGACATGAAAGCAGCCACTAACAAGCTGAGGTGCATATTCGATTTCCCATATGCTGTACCAAATGAAAGCTACACCCTGCACTGGCCAGAGAAGATTAAGGCTGGTACAAGGATGACATGACTGTGTTACTTTGAGCTCTGTCTAGGAAACCAAGTGGTGTGTGTGGACTGATAAATTTCTTCTTCCTGCTACAGGGTACTTTTAGGAAGAATCCACTTGAATTTAGACTGTAATTTTTGTCAAGTAGCTGAAGTTCTTTAAGCAATGTAAACTATTTTTCTCGTAATATTGCCCAATACATCTGCATAGCAAATAGATTCTTTCATGCACTTACAAACCTTATTTGAACTACCTCATTTTAAAATCCACTTTGGAGCAATCTGTTCAATGAATTTTTCAGATACAATGGTACTTGTAACTACTCAATCAGTTAATAGTGAAAGGGTGAGTGTAGGCTCTGAAAGTCAATGGTGGAGGTGGAGGTGGAGGTGGGGGGGGGGGGGGGGGGGAGTTCTGATGTATTACTGTAGGATTTGATTGTGGTGTATGTTTTTGGAGCATTTTTTCAGAATATATTTAGTGACCTACAGGTGTGTTTGCTTCTATATAGTCAGTTGCCATCTGACTAAAACTATTTCAGTGCCACAATGGAGGAACCTACAAGTAGTGAGATAGTTGGATTTATTACTTTTTGAAGTAGTTTTCAAGTAACTGTATCATCCATCTGATCTCCCCCTTCAGACTGGGATGGAAAGTTTTTACGATGATGGAACCACATGTATCTCCATAGTTCATGAGATGGTGGTGTCTGCTATTAGACAAAGTGCCATTATTTTCTAATGTACTTTCAAAAGTGTTGCAATTTTAATGACCAGCAGTATATTTAGCATCCATATACAGAGCATTTGGAATATAATTGTGTGTCACTGTCATTCCTCCCATTATCACTGACACCATAATTTATCTATGAGGAATTATTAGATTATATTTAATTTAATACTGGTGTTATACAGATAAAACAGCCAAAAGTTTCACACAATTTGATTTCAGTCATCATCAGATAATGCTTGTGTCTGATAATTGAACCTGATGATTTATAGAACAAATTATGTGTGACATGTGGCTGTTTCATGAATATATCATTTACAGTTATCACTGTGCCCCAGCTGACCACACCTGCATTTGCTGTGGTTAATACTGATGTTTCATAATTCATTAATGCCATAGAAGCTGTTGACTGTCACA
Organism: Schistocerca americana; assembly: GCF_021461395.2. Lineage (NCBI taxonomy): Eukaryota > Metazoa > Arthropoda > Insecta > Orthoptera > Acrididae > Schistocerca > Schistocerca americana. The sequence goes on along the minus strand of NC_060121.1, from coordinate 701,635,204 downwards.
CAAGTTCTTAGTTCTTTTATGAACTTGTATAGTTGTAAAATCTGCTTGAGCTTCTAAGACAAAGCACTGAATAAAAGTCATGTTTGAAATATCACACTTTTTTATGCATAAAGCTGTTCTGTGTATTTCCCTATAAAATTTGTGTTTGTTTCTTGTTTCATATTTGTGGGAAAAAAAGAAACAGTATAACATACTGAGGCCTCATATGTCTTCAATATGCTCTTGTATTCGTATACATTAATGAATAAGTATTGTTAGATTCCTTTTACAAGCCCTTTTAATAATTCTTACACCTCTATTCTAAGGGTTAAAGATTTATTGTGCCATGCTTTTGTCACTACACACAGAACCCCATACCTCAGTAAACTCTTGAAGCTACTATTTATCTACTGCAATTAATGCACATGAAAAAAAGCTTACAAAATAGTTAATTGCCTCAGTAATTATTAATGTTCTTAACATAGCTGAGAAACTCAAATATTTCACATTTAAATTTTATTAAGAAAAATGAAAACTATGAGTAAACAATCAAAGATGTAATTCGCTGCATTGGAACCTCCCTGCTTTCAGCGCTGCCACATCGATTCAACATCATCCACCACACAGCATCCACATCTAAAGTGCAGAGCACCTGGAAGATGTGAATATGTAAAACACATTTGGCATCCTGCTCAGGTCTATATTTGTGGTGTTTGCTATTATGTAATTGTTTGTTGAGATGGTTGCAAGCTTGATGTTGGTTCTTCTGAAGTAGTTGGTTCTTGTGTTATCACTTGGTTGAGAGTTTGGGGCTCATCAGATGGCATATATGCTGGCTGGCTTCATTTATTTCTCTCCCTCTCCCCCCCCCCCCCCCCTCCCCCCCCCTCTCTCTCTCTCTCTCTCTCTCTCTCTCTCTCTCTCTCTCTCTCTCTCTCTGGGTTGCCAATTGTAGCATTTCCATTGTTTGTCTCTACACAACACCTTGTAAGATCCCAAATATGGTAGCTGCAGTGATGGCATGATAACATCTGATCAGAGCATAATGTGAGTGCACTATTTTAAATCCTTGTGGACAAATGGTGGCTGAGTTCAATGTTTGGTTCCAGGAAGTGTGCCCAATTGAGACATCTGTTGTCATAACTGAGTGATAAACATTGACAATGTGTCAGTCAGTACTTTGATGAACTCACCTGGGACGTGCCAATGTCTGGCTTACAGGTAGTGTGTAAGCACAATAAAACCAATGGTAGGGCTCATATCAATTTTTCCTCATGACACATTATAGCGGCTTTCAAGGTCCTGTACCATCTTCCCACCATTTTGTTGCTTTGTGGCTGATAGCTGGTAGTTTTATCATGGTTCACCCCATACAATTTGCCTAAATTCTGGAATAGAATTGACTCAAACTGTTTCCTCTGTTAGTTGCTGCACATATCAGGCAACCAAAACATATGCTACCAAGTACCAAGTCACAAAAATGCCTTTGCCATTGCCTAGAATGAAATATCAGTGATAGGAACATCTCTGCCCAATGTGTAAACTGATCAATAACTGTAAACAAGCAATTCAATGCCTCTGATGGCAATAATGGTGCCACCAAGTCAACTTGTACATGTCAAATCTTTCACAACATTTGTACAATGTCCCCAAAGAGGAGTGGATGTGATGTCCCACTTTACCCCTTTGGCAGGCCAAACATTCCTGTGCCCACGTTTTACAATCTACTAGGCCATACAAAATGCTCCACCATTTTATGCACTATATCTTTTATTCCCAAATTTGCCAGATCATGAACACTACAGAATGCTTGCCTGAGGTAGGTCAAATGTACAAAATGGCAGTATCTTCCTGTGGACATGTCACATCAGATTTTCCAACTTGAACTATGCAACCACACTTGCCCCAGTTGGAAGCCAATCTTCTTATCTGACATAAAAATTTGCAACTGTGTGACATTGCTTTACGCAATTGCTAACTCACTAAAATTAATGCTTTGTGATTCATTGTTTATAGGTGAAAGGTAAGCTGTAGCAAAGTTCTCTACTTTGACTTATATTAGTCATGAATTTCACTATAAATTCTACTTGTCTGTACTGTCTCAGAGAATTGCACTGCTTAAAAACAAAGATTAAGGACTTAAGGTGAGTGAATATAGTGAAATACTTAGCATCAAGTGTTGTCTGGAAGTACCTGATGGCTTCAAAAACTGCACGGAACTCTTTGTCATATGTAGTCTATTTATTTATTTAATATTTACTTCTGAATTATCAGTGCTCTGTATGTTTGCTTGATGTTTTGGAAAGATCACTATATCTGTATGTAATCAAAACAGAGATATAGCCCATGCAAACTTCCTCAATAAATAGTTTCCACATTTGGGCTGTGTTTTTAAGTCCAGAAGGCATGTAAACATTTTCAAAAAGACCAAAAGAGGTCATTATGACTACTTAAACCTACATATGAGGTCTTGCACAATCCTCTGTGCTAAAAAAATGTGATCCTGCTAACGAGCTGCTAAATTCTTGCATATCTGGCACTGGGTACATATCTGGTGTTGCCCTTATAGTTAATACTTGGAAGTCACTGTACAGTCTCCATGTTTTATGTTTCTTTGCAGCCAAATGCAATGGGGACACCCAGGGACTATCAGAATTTTGAATTATGCTGTCTTGCAATAGCTTGTCAAACTCTAGTTTGGCTAACGCCATGTGACTTGGCAGTAGTTTCTGTGGGTGTGCAGATGCTGGTGAGCCTGTAGTAGCATTGATAAAATGTTTCATGTTGTGTTTCAGTGCTATCTTCTCACTGTGTGGTGTAGTGATTGATGGAAATTGGTGACGCAGCTGATTAAAAACGTTATTAGCTGATGACTCCTGTACCACTCTTGTTAGTTCAGATACCTGTGTACCTGTAGATGCTGCATGAAGTGTTGCTGATCAAGCAAGTGTTGTTGGTATTACGTAGCAAATTGAAATGAGCTAGGAAATGTGCTCCTAGTATTGGTTCTGATACATCTGCTGCAATAAATTTCCATCGATAATTCTTGCTGAAGCTGAAGTCTAGTTGTTCAGTTTTCTCATTAAATGTCTTAACTACTGAGTTGTTCATAGCAGGGAACTGTAGTGGTGTTCATTGTCTCTGAGCTCACAGCATCTTGAGTGGATACACGGAAACATCTGACTCCTCATCAGGAATTTGCCACTTGAAAATTTGTCTGATAAAAAAAGTCTGTAAGAGAAAATATTGTACTGCCTTGTTTATCTGTCACCTCATTCAAGATCTGTTTCTCTGGTTTTCCCAAATGTGGATCTCAATGGGTGTTCACTAAGTTACTGGCAACTAAACCAGCTATTACCAAACAGTTTGTTGAGTTGGCACTGTTTATAACTTCTGTGAATTGTCTTCAGCTGCTCATGTAGTTTGGGTACTCACACAGTGGTGAACATTGTGTTGCCTGTTGACCAAAATGCTTGTGATACCAGCAAAACTGATGCCATTCTGGGTGACAGCTGATGTTCCATGTAGTGGAGCAGAAGTATGCACTGTGTCTTCTTGTGACCTTTCATCATCTATTATTGTGAAGGGATTTTGTCCCCCATCTCTTCACAACATAATATAATTGGAGAATTTGTTGTTCCATTGATATGGAATGCATGGTATGAAACCTGATTTCGAGCATTCATAACACTTAGAAACTGATTGAGTGACAATGATCTCTTCCATCATAGATCTGGCTTCTTGGTCAGATTGGCTGACGACATAGGCAAGCTTTGTCTTATTGTTTGCTATTCCATTATAAAAAATATGAATCTACTCGCATGAACCAAGTTTTTGGGTTCTTTGGCCAAAACTGTGGTAAATGGAGGACCATCTGTGAGATCAGAACTGTGTCTAATGTGCCACTAATATGGACCAGCAGAAAAAAAATTTCAACTGGTCAGCTTGTATCTCCCTGTTTCCTCCTTTCTGCTGTCTTGTAACTGCCTGTAAATACTCATCCTCCACTGTCAACATGAGTTATACATGTACACTTTATGTCCATACAACAGGTACTGTGTTCATATAATCAGGGTCACCACTGAAGTTGATGTTCATCTGCTGAAGTTAATGCACTTGGGGAAAAAAACTTGCAGAATGCTTATTTGTTTTATTAATTATTAATGTACTTAATTTAGCTCAGAAACACAAATATTGCATTTTTAAATTTCAAAATAAAAATGTAAACTGTTTGTATACAATCAGAGATGTCAGAAACACAACTGTACTTCACTGCATTGGAATCTCTCTGCTTTCAGTGTTGCCATATTAATGGACTGTCATCCACCACACACAATAGTGTTTCTATATTGCAGTACTTCCTAAGTACTTTTAACATATCAACATTTACATAGTTTTCTGCTTAGTATTTCTACATTGCTTTCCCATCTTAAGTGGCTGTCTATCCATACACTTAAGGCTTCCTGAACCCTACAGTTCCCAATGTTTGAAAATGCTTTGCTTCTTGAGTGGTTGAAAGCCCATTCGCACTGTCTTTTGTCATTCACTACCAAACAGTTTTCCTGCCTCTTTTGTCACTGCTTTCAAATTTTCAGCAGATTTTATTTATGTAACCCTTTAATAAAAATACTGATATCATCTGCAAAAAGCACTGCATCTCCTGCAGATATTGGTAGAAGTAAATTGTTTGTAAATACCAAGAACAACAAAGGACCTAATAGAGCACCTTGGTGTACCCATAATTAAGATTTCTGAATTTCGAGACAGAAGTTCCACCATTGCGACATACTTCTATCATATGATACCTTTCGAATGGATAGGAGGCCACTTTGCAAACACCACACCAATATAATTGACTGAGTAGTCACTATGATGGGTGACATCAAAGGAGTTTGAAAGATCTCGAAAAAGTCTACAGTATGGTTCATCATAATCTGTATCTCTGAAACCAGTTTCAGAAGGCCATATAATGCAGTTTCAGTGGACTTGCTTTTTCTAAAGGCATTCTATGCAAGGACAGTAATTTTTTTTTTTTATTCAGGAAATCTGATTTCTTTCATCCATTACTCTTTCAATAAATTTTGAGAATCTGGATAAGAATGACACGGGTCTGCTACTTGTTATATCATGCCTGTCATCTTTTTCAAAAAGAGGATTCACTGTCAATTTTTGAGGAATATTTCTGTGGAAAATGAGGTATTGATAATACCTGCAATGCAAAAATGATGTTTTGTACTATGTTAATTACTTTATTTGGTGTGTCATCAATGCCATGTAAATTTTAGTTTTTCAGCTTGCAAATAGAATCTTTTACTTCTGACAGTGTTATCACACACAGAAACACAGCTTTTATGTGCATAGTTACTTTTGTGTTAGAGTTTTAATGAAGTTTTTGGCTACTCTTGTATGGAATTAATTAAATATTGCAGCAGTCTGCACAAGATCCTCAACAACTTTCCACAAATTCTGTATGGTAAGGTTATCTCCAAGTATGCATATCACTCTCCAGCATTTTTTCTGTTGTTATAACTTTCCTGTATACATTTTTGTGTTATTTAGTGATTTGTTTTTATTGGACATTTCGTTTTCCAAGCTGATTAAGAATTCTGAGTCTCTTGAATGATTTTGTTATACACTACGTAATCCATGTATTCAACCTGCAGTGTATTTTTGAAGGTCTGGCCCAGAAACATTTGTAACAGACATAGTCAAGAGAATAATGGAACAGGCTTACAATTAGTTCATCTAACAGCTTAATCCTTATTAATCTTGCCAGAATTGATATTATGCAATTCCAGACAAATTAAAAGGCTTACAGACACCTGAAATAGAGACCAGTTGGCACACACTGTATAAAGAAAGTTTGTTATGCACAGTTAGTGGCCATCCAGATGGATAATAAACTGAAGTGGCCCTAAGACACAGATAAGTTAACCAAAAGGCCCTGTTTCACCTGTGAAATAATTCTCTTAAATTCATCTTTTGTCTACAAGCACACAATCAACAAATGATTAATTACTTGTGATTGAGAGGCTCTTTGATTCTTGCATCAAACCATTATTTTGACTGAAGACAACATGTTATTGGTGCTTTGATCTCTGTGTCAATCCAATTCTGTCATCATATTATAAACATGATTTTCATGTCTACAGAACTGGCACTCTATGTGGGACTCTTGTTTCTATAATGATCTGTTGAGCCACATAGAAAATGTGCCTTCAACTTAATTAATTTAATGTACCATATAAATTGAATCTCTAACATGTCTTAATTATGATGTATAGTTTGATTGATGCTGTAACAGTGTCACAAGCCACCATGTCAAAAGAAGTTGTGTCAGTGGAAGAGGGGTAGTGTGTGGCAGTCAGAATTGAGGAGAGGCTGATAAACAATTTATTATGGTGGCAACTCTGATATCAGGCATCTAGGAATTTTTTGAGCCAATATGTGTGTCACTTTTATGTTGTTTTGAGTAAACTGAAAACAAATGAGTATTATGTGAAGTTTATTTCATAATACTTTAGGAATGCAATATCAAAGTAACATTAGATATCAAGGAGTGTGTACATGCACCTTTGGACTAAGTGACAATGTCAAAAATATAGGTATATCCAAAGAAGTTGTATATTTGAGAATGTAGAAATGTATTTTCATGGGCACTCATGTACTAGATATAGATAAACACTACGAATGTCTCTGATTTTCTTGATCTGCAAATGAGATTATTAGTGTACTTTCACTCATTACTGCCCTTGACCGTAATCTTATGGGGCAATGCTGGTAAGGTGAAGCATGCACTGAGAATATTGTGTAAAGCTGATAACTGGACACCTTGCAGAACACTATTCACAGACCTTGAGATTCTTACACATATATGCCCAAAAAATACATGACATTAAATTTAGCATGAACTGTGCAGTTCATAACCACAATACCAGAAATAAAAATGATTTCCATTTAGGTTGTGCAGCCTTGTCTAGGGTTAAGAATGAAGTTTAATATTCCAGTGCAAAAATCTATAACAAATCACCAGTTAGCATCAGGCAGAAACTTAGTAAGTCCCAGATATTCAAAACCAAAGTAAAAAAATACATTATCAACTACTTCTAAAATTATATCACAATACCTGGACCCAGGAATGTAAATTTAATTTACCTAATATTTGTATTAGATAGATCCTGACTTTTCCAATATATGGAGATCTAACAGGATTCCATATAAAGTTACAAAAATGCATTGTTTCAAGTAATAGGTTAAAAAAAGAAGATGAGTGGTAGGAGAGGAGGAGCAACACATTTTTTCAAAGTAGCCTCCTCCTAATACACATATATAATGTAATCCATGTATAATGAAAGCTGTTAGGGTTTTATGGTTGAATTGGAACCCAAAAGATGAAGAGGGCCTTTGCCAGGGTAGAAAAAGAAGGTACTGAGTGATGGAGCAAAGAGATGCTGGCTGGATGTCAGAGCCAGCCAACAAACAAGGTCGAGATACGAAAAATGAAAGTGGTTCTCAACACACATTTCATAGAGGTGCAAACTAGAAAAAAAAATAATTTTATGTGTCTGACAGCAGTGCTATACATTTGCTTCCTGAATATAAGTGATGGACAGCAGTTCTGTCTCATAATTTATTTATATAATGGAAGGAAACATTCCACGTGGGAAAAATGATGAGGCAACAGTTTGTTGCGAAAGCTTGAATTTTGTGTGTGTGTTTGTGTTTGTTTGTGTGTCTATCGACCTGCCAGCGCTTTTGTTCGGTAAGTCACCTCATCTTTGTTTTTATAATCATAATTTATTTAGTTATCTCTAGTGAATTTTCCATTGATACAATGCATAACTACACTCATTTCATATCCCTGAAGGCTCTGCTTAGTGATGGAAGTTATAGAACACAATTAATAATATAAAATTGCAATACAAGGTCATTTAGAAGGATTTTAATATAACAGAAGAAATAAGACTAAAGAATTATTCTTCAGTGGGAAAATTAGGAAATGACAGAGGTCATGTATTAGTCAGATTTGCCAAGAATGTTGATATAATTTTCATTAACATATTCTTCCAGAAGAAACTGAACGAAAAATTGGACTTAAAAAGGACCAGACTGAAGTAAAAATTAAATTATAATATGAGTAAAGTACACAACATAACCAGGCACTGAACTTTTCAGTTTTTATTTATGACTCATTTAGGCTTTGTTCCATCATCAGGTGCCAGTTCCAGTGTTTACGTCAGGTGCATTGCTCCTAGGAAAACCAACCATCTCGAATTATCTAGAATGCATTAAGTTTATCACTTTGCTTGCAGAACACTTTTGGTGGGTTGTTACTTAGTTAGTGGTTACATAGTGAGTGGTTACTTAGTTAGTAACAGAGGGACAGGAAGTGTAGTTCAGGTAGTTTAGGAGAAGGTGGGATAGCTTTTTGAGTGAAGTCTGGTATGTTGTTGCAGTTTGAAATTGGCTTGGCAGATGATACCATTTAAGGAAACATGAGGGGCAGATAACTGCAGGATTTTGTAGAAGGAGAAAAATCTGGCACAGTGGAAATTTGTTGATGAGGCATATAGGTCACAGATTAGCTGGGTAAGAGCAAGAGATTGCTGTGTTTGAAACTGAAAAAGAGCCTGATGTAGGGTAGGATTGCATCTGGAAAGGGGGGACTTTCAATGGTACTTGCCACCCACCTGGTCTTAATTTATGTAAATTTCTTCTATCTCGGCTTTTCTTTACATTAACTACTCTTTGCTTCACTCTGTTTTAATTTTCTACATCTTTCATTGTATTTCCCATCTATATTTCACCATCCCCCTCCCGACTCTGTTACATACAACGCACTTAGCTTTTCACTCTTATTAACTCGTGCACGATGTTTTAGTAGTAATCTCTGTCTTGCATATTACTTTAAACTCTCAGGGTTTCAAATCTCATCCAGTGCAGTTCCCATCAATCAGTCTTTCCTTCTCATCCCACATGGTAAGTATCCCCTGATCCGCAGTTCTGGGTGACTTTCCCAAAATCTACCCCTTTTCCTAGATCTCTCCAGTCCTTTTCCTTCACCCTTCTTCCTTCCCCTTCAACCCTTCTGCCTGAAGAAGGAGCCACTGGCTCTGAAAGCTTGCCAATCATAACAGTCTTTTATGTGTGTGTTCTGCTGCCACTTGGTAAGTAGATTTTTTATCTATCCAAATAAATATTTTTTCAATAATTGATTGTTTTCATTGTTATAAGTATATAAAGGGTTTTAACAATCAGTATTATTTGGTTTTTTTTTTCGGGATTTGTTGTTTCTCATACCAGAGATGTGCAAAGCATCTGACTGTCTTTTTCACAAACAATAATACTTTTTGCTCCTGAAGAATTGCCCCATAGCAGACCGATAAGGTGGCTATGAAAGTACACACGATGTGATTTAACTAATTCCTTGTGTTTACACAATCCCTAAATTTTTTGTGGTAAATAGGTGATTTTGGCTAATTTAGAACATATGTAGCTTCCGTCACTTTCTGATGTTAGTTTTGATTTGAGGTGAATGCCAAGAAGTTTAGCTGAGCTATCATCATAAATTTGCATTTTTAGAGTGATGAATTTGCACTTATTTTGCCTCAAATCACTTTTTTTGCTAAAATGCTTCTGAGTCTCTTCCAGTTGTAACAAAGGTAGTGTCATCTGCACCGTGTATGGACTTACAACACATAATTTTGTGAATATTATTTATAAATGTGATGAGGGGCAAAGGCTTATGCATGAAATCTTGTGGAATCTCTTGTGTGACACTTACAACATTTGAATTGTCCTTATAAATATAAACTATTTGTTTTGTCACTTTTGTAAGATTTAATAAGTAACACTTCTGTTCCTTTTTAACCATAACAAGAGAGATTCTTTTAGTAGAATTCTATGACTGGAAAGCGCAAAGTTTCACATATGCCCACAAGTGTTGCACTTACACTTAGTTTGGATACAAATAAAGATTAAGTGAAGGAAACAATGTTTTTATGTGCTATCACAATTTAAAAAATCCAGGTCTCAGTCTGGGTGACTTTCCCAAAATTTACCCCTTTTCCTAGATCTCTCCAATCCTTTTCTTTCACCCTTCTTCCTTCTCCTTCAACCCTTCTGCCTGAAGAAGGAGCCACTGGCTCTGAAAGCTTTGCCAATCATAACAGTCTTTTATGTGTGTGTTCTGCTGCCACTTGGCGAGTAGATGTTTTGTCTATCCAAATAGTAAAAATGTCTAATCAAAATCTGAAAAATATAGTACCCAGTTTTCTTAAATGTTGTTAATTTATTTTTTAGGTATTTCACTGCAGTGGGTTACTCCACTGTACAGCAACAATAGTACAAACAGAAGGTTCTTCAAGTCTGATAGATGATTATTTATTTGGAGGTGCATGCAGTGCCCTTCTATTTTTGATAGGATCAATATTACAAAAATCCTTTCTGTACGTAGACTGTAATGTTGTTACCAGGAGGTTGTAAATACCAAATAATAAAAAAATGTCTAATCAAAATCAGAAAAATATAGTATCGAGTTTTCTTAAATGCTGTTAATTTATTTTTTAGGTATTTCAGTGCAACGGGTTACTCCACTGTATAGCAACAATAGTAAAAACAGAAGGTTCTGCAAGTCTCTTAAAAGGATTGTGGCCAAGTCTGTTAAAAGCTGCTGCCACAACTGCTATTCATTTTGCTGCTTATGAGCAGATATGTGCCTTCTTGCTCTCATTTCATCACTAGTGTGGGATGAGGTTGATATATCTCTTCTGTGATACATCTTCCCATATTTATATATTGGATCATCAAAACTGTTTATTATAAACATTAATATTTTACACAAATAATTCTACTGTATTTGGTATAAAATATTATTTATTCTATTGCTTTTACAATGAGACTTAAAAACTGCAACTGATTTTTGTATATTTTCTGTGACATATTTACTTCAGTTGTACCCTAAAGAATTAAAACTACTAAGCACAGTCAGAAATATTGTACAAATAATGCCACTATTTTAGCATACGCTACATTATCTTTGCTGTGATATCAAAACTGTATTCATTGTATAATAATTGACGTACTTTGGAAAAAAAAAAGTGTTTCATTCTGAGTAAGCTGTTACAGATTTTTATGTGCCTCTGGTACTCACTTTTTAAGCTCATTTATTAATAAGAAGTGTGAAAGCATTGAGTTACTGTTTCAGGCACAGGCACATTGGTTATGATTTCAAATTGCCTTCCTGTAACTGCTAAAATTTGTGCCTGTCCCAGGAACAGAATGCACATTTATGTGATGTGAAGAATTCATACAACTGAACTTTCTGGAGCACGTAGTGTGTAGTGCCTTAGAAAAGTAGCAGGCAGTACAGTTTTTCAAGAAAAACATTCCATGAAGAACCTAAGCACCAAATGTATGTTACATGTTTCTTTCATTCTCTGTGTTGATGCTGTTGAAGTACACAAGGTTTCCAAATTAACAAGTCTCATAAAGAGATTTAAAAACTGACTCTCAGTAGCAAGGAACTGAAAAGCAATTACCCAAGGCAAAGGATTAGGGTAATGCAGAAATGAAGAAATGATTTGGATGTGAGGATGAGGGGAGGTTGCCAGTGATAAACAAACTCAGAGATACGACATTTTTATTTTTAAAATATTTGTGGTGGAAAATATATGCTTATGTCTCTTATATGTAAGTGAAGGTTTCATAAAGAGTTTTCTTTACTTTTTATAGTCATTTCTAAGCAAATTACATTTGAGTCAGAATATAAATATTTAAGTTATATTTTCTTATCAAAATATTTTTGTAAGTACCCATAATGACCACTTTATTAACAAGTTTTGAGACTTTTTTTTTTAAGAAAAGTAGTGATTATGTAGGTCTTGTTAGCTATAATATGTGAAACTAAAAATAGTCTGTGAAAAAACAATCCCTCAAAAATAAAAAAAAAATATTCCTTAGGACAGATAACATCAGACTACTGACCAGAAAAATATATATGAAATGTATTTACAGAATTACTATGAAGCTGCAAAATTTCCTGTTTTTCTATGTTTCATGACTACTGTATGCTCTGTGCCTTTCATCTGTTTAAAAGTGAAGTTATATTTGGCTGTTTTGCAACGAAGTAGTAAGGGAGTCTTATATCACATAATATTATTCTTCTTCTTTTTTCTATAAAAAATGTCTTAAAATCGCAGTATTTTCTTGTGTTAATTTTATTGCATTTAATTTAACATTTGTAGAAACACAAAAATACACATTTTTAACAATGAATAACTATTAACAGTAGGAAAAAGTACCTACATCTACATGTGAAACTTATTTGTACAGATAGCAGCACTGGTAATATTGTTTGAACATAAACTCAAAACATTTGTAATTGCTTAATCCAGTTATAACACCACTTTTAACTATTTCAAATCTAGGATGTGTGCTGCTTTCTCCTGGACTACTGAACTAATTCTGTGAGAGCAATGTTAATGTGAAGTCCAATGCTTATAACTTTACAGTTAAGATCAATTAAAATTTCTTTAATAGCAGCTGCCTTTTTCCATTTGCAAGCATTTCCACATTAGGCACTTGAGATACATCAGTGTTTTCTGATAAACGTATTGTCATAGAATAACAGTCAGTAACATCATTAATTTTCACTCCTACAGTTCAAATTGCCCCTATAGAGATTATCATGCCCAGTATAATCCCAAAATTCAATAAATACCAGCTAAAGCTTCAGGCTAGCAAATAATTTCACACATTGGCTTTTAATGTCACAGTCTGAAATGCGTTAACAGAAATTCTCATCAAAGCTACACTTTTTCTGAATAAGACATAATCTCCTCATATATCTTGCAAGTCTTCATTTATAACCTGCAACAGATGTGCTGTAACTGCTTTGCTGGGGATAAATGTTTTCAACAGAAAATAATTCAAAAGTGAACATAATTACACAATATTAATTTTGAAGTTTTTTTAGCAGAAATAATGTTCTTGAAATTTGGTGCGTTTGTTGAAAATAACAAATGTTGACCAGAACTCATCTTCATTTCATTACTTCCTGTTTCCTATGAGAAAACAGGCCAGAGAACATCATAGCACTAAAATGATGTGAAACGTCAGTTATACTTTCAGGTGTATAATTTATTATGTCTCAAAATATTACATCATACTGGGGTTCCCACACAATTTCTTGCATATCTTACATGTTCTTGTTAACAATTGATTTATTGTTGTATTTAGTAAATATGCTAATTGCAAGTAAAAAAGTTGTTGATAATTACAAAAAAAATGTTATCAGCTGGTGGTTACAACTGAAATGCATGAAACGTGATACGAAGACAGTTACATATATTTTGTGTTCACTGAAAAATGAGTGAAATGATATGAATACACAATTCCCAATGTGCCTCCTGTTACAAGTTTGAGTATGTTATTTTTTAGTATGAACAGAATTTCAATACATAATATAGCAGCCCAAATAAACACTTTGTTTACATTGTTAATCTGGCTTTGGTTTACTAATTTCAGTAATCATGTGGTGATCAGATGTTATGTCAGCCAATAGCATAGGAAGCTGGCAGTATGATATGGTTTTTACTGATTCCAGACATTTTAATTATAGTATATTCGATATCCCTTTTGTTATTCAATTGTTTGTAAATGAAAAGCCTTAATTGCAACTAAAAAAATTGACAATACACATTCCTATCAACGGATGGAAGTAATATTAGTGAGTACTTTAAGATGAAGCAGTTGAAAATTATGTTATAGAATGCAAAAGGTGAAATTATTTATTTGGGTCCTCCCTAATGACATAACAGTTAATCATATAGTCCAAAGCATATGGAAAATGAACTGTTAAAATATATTTATTATAGTTTTACAATGACCTACAGCAACCACGTTTAGAAACACCAATATATGCTTGTGGAAAATAAGACTAACTTCTTTCTCTACACGAAGTACAGGACCTTCACCACTCATCTACTCGATTGTGAGTAGTATGTCAGTGGTAGGACTTAAAGCCATGTGCAGAGGAAGCAGGGACCGGAGAGATTGCCCATCCTTCTAAAAAAATTAAAAATAAAATAAATAAAATCTGGTTTCAGGTAATGTCTCTCATTGAAACCATTGTGACACATTACACCTTTAGGAAATAAAAAGTTTAGAGGTCTGTAATCATTGGGAGATTTAATTTACAGTGATTAATGGTACTCATAGGGAAATTACAGCAAGAGAAAGGAAAGATCAGCTTACGCTCATAGTGGACAACTCATTCAACATGCTGAAGAAGCTGTTTTGGTAGCGACTGAGAGAACAGAGTGCAAACAATTGCAGATTGTGGCTGTGTTGGGATCAATGGTGAATATTATCTGGGTACAGATGCCATACTTGGACCATTCCAATAATTGGCAGAGAAGACTGGACTTGCTTGTGGAATTTCAATGAAGCATTCAATCTGTAGCATTTTCCAAAGGGCTGATTCTGACTCCCATGATTCTGAGTTAAATGAGAGATTGAACCAGAGACTTAAAAGGTTCTAAAGCTCTGCTGTGACTTCCTATACTTGTGACCTTGTGTTAAGAACTGTAGGGTCTCCCTAAATCGATTAGGGGTGCATAGCCCATCAGAGGCTGCTATCCTGGCAGCTGAGTCTGTGGTTTCACACAAGGGATTTTAGATTAGGTAATTCTCCATTCAATCCAGATAATTGTAATTGTGTTGGTGGTCTGCACACCACTATTAGCCAGGTCTGCTCCAGAATGGCATGTGCAGGAGCTGTGAGTTGCATTCTGCCAGTATCATGCAAGTATGGAATCATGAGAGCTCAATCAGTAATAAAATTCATTATTTTACAACTCTTCCATACAGAGATGGTGATGATGCCTCAGTGGCATGTGTGGTTACCCAGGGAGCAGTTGCCATCTTAGCATAACTCCCAGCTGTGTGATGGATGCGCACGGATATGCAAGTCGGTGGTACTTGCCTCAACAGACGCCCCTTGACCAGCGTGACAGCTGTGCTGATGTAAGGTAGGCACCTACCGTGGCCTGTGGGCTTATGCCACAGTGATCATGAACAAAAGGCCTGGTGCGCAGATGCCCAGTGCTGAACCCAGGATTGGCCAACGCAGAACTGTCAGGTCTAGCAACAGATTGTAAACCAGCAGCTAGCTGATGATGCTGTTAGACAAAGTTGAAGCTGCTTTTCCCCACAACAGACCATGAGCTTGTGTGGGGACAGTGTTGGCCTGAGTCAGGAGTTCTCAACCAGTCGTAGTGTACGGATACTAGTCCTGCTAGGGGCTGGATGGCGAGTGTTTATAGTCACTGTTGCCAGCTGTGTTGTGAAAGTTACTTTGCTGACCATGGAAGTGCAACATTATGGTGATTTATGTGGAAATTTGGCCCACCACTGAGGCAGACTCTGACCATGCAGCATGCTAATAGTATTCTAGCACCCAGCCGCAGAATTTCAGAATGCAGCTTGCCTGCCTGCCTATCAACAGGTTGTGAAGTCTGGACTGTGGTTGTTGCCACAAAATTCCTCTCTCTTTAGGAAGATTTGGTCCTCCAAATCACAGACCATTGCTAAACCTGTGAATCATGTAGTGTAACACAGTGTTATTGTGTTTACATCACCTTACACTCTAATTTACAATTTCTACATTGACTGCCTTTTTTTCTTTGCTTACACAATCTCACGATGTATGGAGACTGATATACCTGCAATTGTTCATACCTTGAGGTTGACTCAGTTAGCCACTATGTAATGGACTAGAGGTTCAAGTGGGCAGATGCTTTGCCAATGATAAACTTAGGCTGTACAACCAAGGACCAGGATTTAGATGTTACATGAAGATGAAATTCGTATTACCATGTAGTGGAGCATGTTGTTTCTAAATATAGCAACAAATCTCACTTCTTTCTACTGTACTGATGAATGATGTTTATGGAGAAAGATGATTTTTAAATAGTAGCATAGAAAGGACTGCCCATTGTGCACACATTTTCAGATTTGTGTGCAGATATGAAGCAAGAAATGTGAGTACACTGTATCAACAAGGCACAACAATGATCAAGTGTCTTTAATTGTGGTCAAGAAGTCATTTACAATTTGCAATCATGTTTTGGGGATCCTCTGGACTCCACAGAATAAGGTGTCTTATGACAATGCTCTAGCCTCAGAACAAAAGAGGCTTTATTATGTAATCTCTTACTTGCTATCTGTCATTCGATGAGGTATCGTGTCCAAACTGCCAAAGAGGATTTTGTAAATGAGCGACCTGTACTCTCAGTATTGTAATGGTTTGTGCAAAATGTTAAATGTAGAAGAGTTCATTAAAGAGTGGTTACATGATTTTGTAGCTAGTTGCTAGAGAATAGTAGCTCTTTTACAGGCAGGGTTCCACAGTACAATTAGTGGCACTAAATACTAGGACCACTGCACAAATAATTGATGAAAAGGTGACCATAAGAAGATATTTAGGGTAAATGGTATTATGAACAGCATCAGGGTCACAGATTACTACATGAAGTATGTACACTCAGCAGTGCAAAAGCAAACTTGAGCCATTGCACCACTTCAGCTTGTGATATCTGCTAAATATAGTTCAATGCCTGTTCCTCCTAATGCACACTTTCTTTCCAGCTATAAGATTGTCAATAGAAGTGAGTATGGTGGATCTAGGTTATTATTCAAGTAGGTAATATTCGTAGCTGGCTTTATTTCTAAAGGATTATAGGGCACACACAGTGGTGGATACATTAGATTCAGAGCTGTAGCCCCTTCTATTGTTGCCGGAAGCTGAAAAGTCAGTCTTGAGCCATCACACCTCATACTGTTGAATTGTACCCTGCTGTTCTTTAGTTCTAAGTGTTCTGTTCCCTTAGCGTCCCCTGCTGATAGCAAATGGAATAACTACAAGTGGATTATATATAGAGTATACCCAATGAGGTTCTGTCTTCTGGAAATATGGTTGTCTTGAAAGCATGTCCTGCAGGAATCCTCCTGCGGATTCTGCCCTTCCCCTCCCCACCCACACCCCTCCAGTAAACAGTTTTACCTTGCATGCTTCTGTGACAGTTTGAACACTCACAGAAGGGCACACCGTAATCTGCTTTCTTTGAGGTTGCTACAGCTTATCCTGACACTGAAGAATGGCCCTTCTTATCTGGTGTAACCAACAAAATTTCATTCATCCTTATAGTTACAAACTTCTGTAAGGTCCCCCATCTTATAGGATACTGGTGTGTTGAATAGCACTCATATCTGGCATTGGTACCCACTATTGGTGAACATATTAACTCATGGAGGCAGGTGCAGTTGGCCCTGACCTCCACTGTTGCAAGATGGTAATACAGTGAGAAGGTACTCTCCTCTGGAGGTACAATGAATTCCAGTGTAGTTGGTAATTCAATACATTCTTGGTGTAGACTAGTCAGAAACTTACTTATCAGTAGCAGGGCAGGAGTTAGCTGTCCATGAACTGCATGGTGTATGGATTGCCATAATTTGGCTATGTCTATGTGAGCGTCCTGTGCACTGTAAGAAAGAGTGCACTGGAAACTTGTCATTGCTAACTACATATCTAACATATATAGTTAGGTTTTCAGCATCTTCAAATCTCAATTCCCTCTGCCTCTCCTCCTTTGCTAAACTGCTCTCTACCCTTTTTTGCACCCCCTTTCCCTTACTCTACCCTCTATCTGTCTCTGAAAGTCACTTGCAGAAGCTACATACACAATTTATTTGACATGGAAACACCCTCAGCAAGTTGACTTCCACAACTTTCAACTTCTTGCAGAAGTATCTTCCACAAGTGGAAACAGTTTCTTGTAGCTCTCTACAAGTGGTTGCCTGACTTGCCAGATGTTGAAAGTTTTTCTAAACTTCAGAACTTGTACCACAACGTCAGTATTGAACATGGGAATGGCACATTAACAGATCAACTGAACAAATGTACCATGGGAAACCATAAACATATATGCAGGGCTATTACAAATGATTGAAGCGATTTCATAAATTCACTGTAGCTTCATTCATTGACATATGGTCACGACACACTACAGATACGTAGAAAAACTCATAAAGTTTTGTTCGGCTGAAGCCGCACTTCAGGTTTCTGCTGCCAGAGTGCTCGAGAGCGCAGTGAGACAAAATGGTGACAGGAGCCGAGAAAGCGTATGTCGTGCTTGAAATGCATTCACATCAGTCAGTCATAACAGTGCAACGACACTTCAGGATGAAGTTCAACAAAGATCCACCAACTGCTAACTCCATTCGGCAATGGTACGCGCAGTTTAAAGCTTCTGGATGCCTCTGTAAGGGGAAATCAACGGGTCGGCCTGCAGTGAGCGAAGAAACGGTTGAACGCGTGTGGGCAAGTTTCACGCGTAGCCCGCGGAAGTCAACGAATAAAGCAAGCATGGACTTAACCCCATGCGATTTCTTTCTGTGGGGTTATGTGAAAGATTCAGTGTTTAAACCTCCTCTACCAAGAAACGTGCCAGAACTGCGAGCTCGCATCAACGATGCTTTCGAACTCATTGATGGGGACATGCTGCGCTGAGTGTGGGAGGAACTTGATTATCAGCTTGATGTCTGCCGAATCACTAAATGGGCACATATCGAACATTTGTGAATGCCTAAAAAAACTTTTTGAGTTTTTGTATGTGTGTGCAAAGCATTGTGAAAATATCTCAAATAATAAAGTTATTGTAGAGCAGTGAAATCGCTTCAATCATTTGTAATAACCCTGTACATGGCCACTGTAACCCAAGAAAATGTAAAAAAATCAAACAATTAGTTTCTTTCACCAGAAGGGAAAGTAGAATGACAGTAGAGGCATCTTTAAATTTTAGCTGATCTTTAATCTTAGTGTAAACATAAATCTATTACATTTCTAATTAATAATGTTTGTAAAAACCGAAGAGTAATTAAAAGGTGATCTCTTGGTGATCAATCTATCCTGTTTACAACTGAATTACATTTATAGTAACTGTAATAGATACTATTGGTGAAAGTTGAAAGTTATTCTTTGTGATTTTTGTATCCTGGCTTCAAATAGTTCTGTATCCTGGCTTCAAATATTTTATTGTACCATACACAGATTTTCAAAAGTTGCATAAAACATTCTCATAAATCATTTGGTCAAAGTCCTCTGATTGCAATTCATTTAATAGTGCTTCTTCATAAATATGTACACCTCTCTATCCATTTCTTCACCCAAAGATTTCTTTTCTTTTTAACTTTTGTCACAATTTATCATCAATAATAATAATAATAATAATAATAATAATAATAATGCAACTATGATGGTGGGTGTAATGGTTTATAGCATGACAACATAAACATCTATTTGCAGCTCTCATGACATGCCTCTAGTGGAAACACTCCTGTAAGTACTTGCAGCAGGTTGCTGAAATTAACTTGCCCAGACTACTTGCAGAAGCAAACTTGTGCAAGTCTTTGTTCTCATGTAAACACCTCATCAAGAGCCTGCAGAAGTCTCTTGCAGAAGTTACTTGTTAGTGGACTTGTGCCTTATGATCTCCTTTCATCTAGTTGTACAGCTGCTGAGTCATATGATAAAATACCTGCCTCACACTATCCTGCTACCCCTTTCTTGCCTTGTGCATCCTTCCCTACCTCCTCTCCACCTCTATCTATCCAGACAACAGCTTTGGTAATCAGTTTTTAATAATCAGCCCCCCTGCTGCCATGAGTGTGTATGCTTGGGTGTCTATATGGTTGTGTGTGTCACACTAGAAAAAAAGCAAGTGCCAGAAAGCTAATGTTAACTGATTTTATTATGTGTTTCTGTGCACCATGCATCAATCCTCTATAGATAAGTGTTTGCCTTTTTCTTATCTTACATATTAGGAATTTTCTTACTCGTAATGTAAA
Organism: Schistocerca americana; assembly: GCF_021461395.2. Lineage (NCBI taxonomy): Eukaryota > Metazoa > Arthropoda > Insecta > Orthoptera > Acrididae > Schistocerca > Schistocerca americana. Next base: position 701,615,317 of record NC_060121.1, on the reverse strand, counting down.
ATCACTTAAATGCAAAGTGTAAAAATTCCTTAACTGCAAAATGTAAACAATGTTTCTTAAGTGTCACATTCTGGAACATTCGATCATAAATTCACAATAATTTAGTATAACTATTATCACTGTTTTACCTCTTTGATTTTTCTGTGCACAAAAAACATATAATTTTTGCTGTGTACAACTTTGTACACAATGGTAAGGAGAGGCAGGTTTCAGAGTGGGCCAGCAGCTGTTGTCACAGGAAGACAAGAGCAGAAATGGTTAATGAAAAAGTTAACACAGTAAACAGAAGATTTACTTAACTTGTATTTCTCCAAGCAAACGAGGACTCATTACAAACAATGCAGTAAGAAATAGAGTCCAACTCTCAGTGTAAACAAGATGAGGCTCTCTGTACTAAAGCATGAACAAAGGAGCCAGGTTTGTGACTAGTCAGTGTCCGCCTAGCTGCACATAGCGAAATGGCTCCAAGCGCTAGTGGGACATCTGGCTTCCACCTGCTGTCCTATACTTCAATGGCAATGGGGGCCCATGGTACAGAGCACCTGAAGGTGTGGCTCAGTGGGCGTGCACCATTGGGTCCATTGGATCATGCATCACCGCTGTTGGCATCTGACGGAAACTTGCAATTCCATTGCCAAATGTATGATGCCCGGGGGGTTGTATCGATATGTGATACCACATTCACCTCCCCCAAACCTCCTCACCATCGTCATTTAAAGTGGATGACTGAATATTGATGATGAGGAGGGGGGGGGGGGGGGAGGATGGATGGATGCATGTGGCAATGAGGAGACAGGTGCCGAAACTGAGAACAGTGCGAGCTCCCACCTGCTCTCAGGCATATGCCCTGAGCCCATCTGGGAACACTTGCTCAAAAATGGGGCAGAGGGCACACGCCCACATCCAGGGAGAGAGCAGAAAATGAAGACAGAGCCTCTTGAGGATAAGTCCCTTGTCGTAGGAGACTATCAAGAATCTTATCATTTATTAAGCTGTCCCACTTGATGGATGTTCTGTTGTATCTGAATATAAGTTATATTAAATACTTAAACATAATTTGATTGTAAAGTAGTCACTGATTTACATATGCAGATTGGTTTCGCACAGTTGATGACTGCAGAGGGCTTGATAGCAAATGGGACAGTTGCTGAAAAGAAAGGCTCATCCCCAGATGATGGTGACTATTGAGAGAGTGACAACTGTGAAATGGTATCGACTTCCATCATCTCCAGGACCAGCACCAATGGCAGGCATCTGTGGGAGCCAGATGCAGTGAGAACTGCTACATACAGGCAGGCATGGAATCTGAAAGTACAACACCTGTGGCAGGATCATGCGATTCACATGGACGAATTTGATTCTGATGATGTTGCAGCAATTCTTTCAGTCCCTACAGGAGAAACATAGAAAGTGCAAGAAAATATACAATGGTCCCTTGCCCCCAGTGCCCCCATTCACCATACAATCTATAATAGACCAAATTGTTAGTGTGACATTTTGCCTGTCTGCACAGAGTGGGCACCACCCACCATGGCGGGTCAGCAATTAAAGCAAGGTGCAGTGGCGCCATCCATGTAACAACTACACCACCAATAGTCCATCATGTGTTTGGGAGTGGTAGGAAGACAAGAATAGCAACAGAGCTTCATCCCATGTGTGGGAGACATGAAGTTTGTCCATCCATTGTTTAAATGTTCATAAATGCATCTATCTTCACCATTGGATTGAGGGTGGAATGGTGCACTAAAGATGTGTTGATAGTGGAGGTGGTGAAAAACTGTTTAGACTCAGTGGCAACAAATTGAGGTCTGTTGTCTGTCACAATCACTTCAGGTAATTCTTGAGGCAAAAGATCGACAACAAGGTCTGGATTGTGGAATGAGCCATAGTAGAGTGCCACAAAGGTAAATTTCCTGGAAGTGTCAGTGACAATGAACCAATATGTATTCCAGTGAGGACTCGCAAAATCGAATTGCAAACATTGTTAAGGTGCCTGAGGTTTTGGCCCATTCATAGAACTGCTGATGTTCAGTACAGATTTGGCACTGAGAATTCAACTGTTCAATTTGACCACCCCACTCACGCCAAGTGAAATGATGTCATGATGACTGCTTGGTGTGAATGAATCCCCAATGACCTTGGAACCTTAGTGAACTGCAATGTCATGACAGTGGACAAAATATCAGCGAACTAGCTCCCTATGAATCCGTCTGGCTGAACGCGGCCAACCAGTGTGGATACAGTGCAACAGAATCTGCAAATCAGGATTCATTACTGTGGCTTGGGCAATTTTCCAGTATTAAGCAGCAAAGCATGTATGTCTTGTGCATAATTGTAGCAACAAGAATCAGAGGACTCATCCAATACAGACTCTGGGCCAACAGGGAAATGAACAAGAGCATCTGCATTAGCATGCCTAGAAATCGGCTGATACACAATCTCATATTTATAATTTGACGAAAGAAGATACTAACATTGCAGGTTCTTCACTGTTCGAGTAGGGACTGACTGAGAAGGGCTAAATAAAGATTGTAGAGGTTTATGGTCAGTCACCCAGTAAAACTTTCTGCCAAAATGATGCTCGCGAAACTTAGCGACACAACAGACAGTGACAAGAGCCTCCTTTTCAGTTTGCAAATAATTACACTGAACCTTGTTCAAGAACTTTGAAGCAAAGGCAGTTGGCTTGTCAACAGAGCTAACTTCATGTGATAAAACTGAACTGATGCAAGGAGAGCAAACCTCCACAACCAAGACAACAGATTTGGCTGGATCTAAATGAACAAGGCATCAATCACTAAGCAAAGCATCTTTCGACTTCTGGAAAGTAAACTACCACTCTTGTGACCAAACAAAAGGAACATTCTTCCTGCACAAGCAACGCAAAGGAGCCATAATTTCAGCAGTGTTAGGAATAAATCGGATCTAATACGTGTGTTCCCCTAACAGACTACAATTCCCACTCACTGCATACGGGTGGAAGGTCATAGATAGCAAGCAAATGAGATTTCAGTAGGTGAACACTCTGACTGTTAATGACATATCCTAACTACTCAAGTTTAGTCTGAAAAAACACGCATTTTTCTCTATTACATCTGAAACCAGTTGCAGACAACACTTAAAAGAGAGTGCAAGGATTACTATTATGTTCTTCAGGAGTATGACCTGAGGTGACAATATCATCTAAATAATTCAAGAAAAAAGAAATTTTTGTAGTCAGCTGCTGCAGAAAGTACTGAAATGTGGTGGGTACAGAAGCACGGCCAAAGGACAATCTCAAAATTTTTTGAGGAGACCCAAATGACTATTAGTGAAAAAGACCTCTTGCAGCTGATTGTCTTGAGGGACTTGCAAACATGCATCGTGCAAATCAATTTTGGAAAAGTAATGAGTGGTGCATAATATATCCATCAGTTCTTTCGGGTATGGCAAGGGATAACTGGCAATGACTGACTGAGAATTCATAGTTTTCTTAAAGTTGGTGCCCAATCAGAATCTGCTGGATGGCTTCTTTAGAATAATGAGAGGGGACACCCACTGACTGTCTTGCAGAGCAGTAAGTTCCTAAGCCACTTATTCTTGAAGAGCCTGAGAGAGAGGATGAGCACTAACAAAACATGGCTGTGCATTGTCCTTCATTGTGATATGGGCAAGAAAATTATTGTTTTTGCCTAAACTGACACAAAACAAATCCTGGGATTTGGCACATAACGTAGCAACACTGTGCCGATGATCAAAGGAAAAAACAGAAAGTATGTTTCCTGAATGCTTATCTCAAACAAATAAAAAGAGTCTAGACCAAAAATATTAGCACTATCTCAGAAGGAAATCACTGTAAACTCTCAGAAAGTTGCAAGAAAGCTGCAAGTGCTGAAGACAAGTATGTCTTGGCTGTTATATGCCATCAGTGTATGGCATGATGTGCACAACTTAGGTTTGCCAAGCAATTTGTGCTATAATTGAGCAAACTCATTGAAGCTCAGTGTCAAGCTGCAATCAGATTGATTTACCAGCAATAGTAAGAGACACAAAAAGTTTCTTGTCTTCAAGAAGCACTGCAGACGAGTTGGAACCATTTTATGAGCAGCTATTACACTGTTGTTTTGCACTAGTTACAATGTGAGGCTTTAACAGCACATTACAGACTGTTTGTGGCTTAGACTTGCAGGAAGGAGTAGCATAAGGAGGTGCGTTATGTTTCTGTAAGCACACAGACTGTACATGTCCTCATTTACTGCAAAAGAAGCAAGTCACTTCACAGGCGGGGCAAGATCAGTGAGCATTTGTCATATTACAGCAAGGGCATGCCTTCATACCTTGTGCCACATGTGACTCATGTTTATGTGAGTGCTGTGACTGTGGCCGGCAAGGTCGCTGTTTGCAAGCTGGCTGCAAGGCCTGTTTACTGTGTCTGTCCATTGAACAAACGGGTGCTACCTCAAAACTGTCTGCTGTGCTTTGGTAGGAATCTTTATAGTCTAGAATCTGAAGAACCTATTGCAAGGAGGGACCCAGGTATTTAAGAATCTGTTTCCAAATTTGTAAGTCGTCTACACTGAGCATGATAACACCAGAAACTATTGCATCCCTGTAATATTTGTTTGAAACTTCACTGTCTAGTAAGGCCTTGCAAATTCAGTCACCCACGGACCGTATGTCTGTCCTTGTTGCCTATGCAACCCGAGGAATTTGTAATGGACAGCTGCCACTTGACTTGCCCCTTGCCCTCTTAATACTTTGTGAGGTCCTGCAGTAGGTCCTCGCATGGTACTAGTTCAGGGGGGAATGTGGGAAACAATTTTGCACATGAGTGATAAACAGTCACTCCTGCCATGGGCAAGAAACAAGAATGTTTATCAGTATGTCATGTGCAACAATGGGCGCGCATTGAACTGTGCAAGGAGCTCTGTGCATTCTTCCCTATCTCATCATGAAATGGTGGCACATATGCAGGTGGTGCAGGCAGTGGTGCTGCCATTGGGTCCAGCACCTTGTTTGGAGCTGTCTGCACCATCCTGAAGCAATTCATCACGTGTGTCATTTGTTGACTGTGAAATTGAATAAACTGAGTTAGGTCAACTGCAGACAGCACAGCAAGCAATTGCAATGTAGTATCCACTATCTACGCAATGAGCAAAACAACAAGAGAGCACAAGCAAGGCAAACACTGAGGACACAGAGGAGAAGTAACTGAAAAAAAAAAATGAACCAAAAATTGTTTCGCAAATGATATAATATACTATCCATTTGGTTTTCTTGCTGTGTGTAGAGATAGTTTAGTGAAAGGAATCTCAGAAGAAGGCAGAAATTAAATTAGTTACAAGACATCTTGATGGCATCCGCAATCATGGGAAAATTTAATGAGTGCTTCATTTACTTCCTAAGAAGTTTCTCAGATTTGTTTGGTTCTTGAATGAAGTAAAACAAATGTGACTTCAGAATGAGTTCTTAAGTGGACCAAATCTCGAACATGGAAATGGGTCTATGCGAATTTTGTGTGCATGAACTGCCTAACAGATTACGATGCTCAAGAGACACTTACTGGAATTTGTACAATAGGATCTCGTACAAAATCCAGCAAATTCCATTGACGAGTTTCTACATTTCATTGCAAAACTTGAACAGGTTTTTAAATTCAAGCCACATAATGGGAACAGCAGACAGGGAAATGTGTATCAGAATTGGAATTACAATAAACACCAAAATTATTATCATTGTAACAATAATTTTCACAGGGGGAACGGAAACAGAAACTTTCATAACGAAAATCAAAATTGGGAATGAAGATTTGAGGGGCAGGAGCCTCACAAAATGCAGTGCCAGAATATGGGGTCAGGTAATTAGAGATCTCCACAACTCAGGTGCAGAGGTGGCAAAATAAACTAGTGTTGAAAAGGACATGTTATTTTAAAAATTCTGTGAGTGTCAAAAATTCAGCAAAAAAGCCTCAACTGTTGGAGATAGAAGTTACAACAAATAAGAATAAAGTAGGGAATAATTTTAAGCAGTGCAAGTCAAAGAAGGCACAAGAAAGACTGTAAAATGTATGGATAAATCTGATGATGAGGATATGGGGCTGAAAAATGTACTTTTTGAAAGGGAAGTTAGTGATGGTGTGAATATGTGTTTGTAGAAAGATCCTGTGATCAGAAGAGAGGCTGAAATGGATCTGAATTTGGTAGAGGTGGAATGTATGACAATCACAACAATTATAGTAATGTAGGTGAAAGTAGATGAAGCTATCTGTAAAAGTGGCGAAGCCGTAGTCTCATCAGCTGGAAATGAATTTTGTGTCATATCGACAGAAATATGTGAAGGTATTTTTGAAGGCGGCATAGCAACAGTCTTGTCAGCTGGTGATGAATTTCATTATGTATCAGCAGATGTGGATAATATGTTGTTAAAGGGAGATGAAGATGATATTTTAGGTGCTGATGTTCTAAAGGTTGAAGCTACTGATTGAGATACTCAGAGGAAGGCATTTGTGCATTTATTTTGATTGATGGAAGTCACCCAGTGGCTCCTGATGAAAGCATGAATTATTGTTGGATGTGGAATATGAATGTGAAGGTATTGTGTTAGGTAGTGGATCAGAACGCAAAGTGTCGGAGAAATCTGAGAATAGAAAAAATGAAAGGAGAAAGGGTTAGATCCGAGTTTGGCAAAATTCATGTATACTGTGAGTCTAATGTGGGACACTGCATTAGCAACAATTTATATGGGGTATCAGTAGAGGTTGGTTTCCATAATGTATAGATGGATGTAATGGATGTTGTAAGTAAAGAAGGGTCAAAATAAATGAGGATTTGATTAATATAGAGGAAGTTTTAAGTTGTGTGGTTAATTATGAGAATGTTGCAGCTTCTGATATGGTTAATTCTGAGGAAGCAAGCAGTATATTGAGGCTTACAAAGATGATGAAATGACAGTTTTTGAGGATGATTTAAATCCTTCAGATGAGTTGGAAGTAGATCAGGAGACTCTAGGAATGGATGATAAGACTGAAGGTTATTCTGACATTATATTGTGCATCATAAGTATGGAGGAAAAAGGAAGGGACTTTCAAACTGATCACTCAAGGGTGTAGTGTTTAGAGAAGGGTGAAATTAAAAATGTGCAACCAGTAAATGAAATAAATGATGCTGATGAAGAAAGAAAGCGTGCATACCTTGAACAAAAAAGTCAGGAAATTGAGCTGCAAATGTAAGAGTCTCTTGGTGAACGAGGAAAGAGGCTTAAGTTGAGCAGTTAAAAAAATGCAAAAAGCTGAGATTTAACCAGTATTCATTCTGGTGAGAAAAATGCTATAAGAGGTAATGGTAGCAGAGTTGCACCTTATGCATGAAAAATGTGATGATTATTAGTGTAAGTGAGTAAATAAGTGTAATTTCATCTGTAGTTTTCTTAAAAATTTTTGGGGCCACTTCCATTTTGTGCAAGTGGTAATTTGGTAAATTTAAGATGTGAATGGTAAATGGTGCAATGAGGTCAGCAGAATGAAAATTAATTTCATTATTTATGTGAGAGGGGAATGAGTTGTACTGTACATAAGATTTGGGGATCAAATTTCGATTTTGGATGGGTTTTTCATGTAATATGTGCAGTTTATTTGTAATTAATGTTTGCACAAAATTTGGTGCAGGGAGGTCATCAGACCTCAGTAAAATTTTAATTGCTTGTGGGAGTAAAACATGTAGTTACGTGCAAAGTACAAGTTAAGTTTTTCAGGGTATATCATGTGAATTAATTCTATGATGTACATTATTTTGGAAGGATTCTCAATAGATATGCATGTAAAAGTAGTAGAACAAAATGGGAGTAAAGTGGACACTGGAACTTTTCAAGTGGAGAACTCAAGGGAGCAATTCAGAACACTTTGTGGCAATTTCTGGAGGAAAACGGACCTGTCTAGAGTAACATTTGCATTTCAGTTGTATAGGTGATTGTTTCTGGGCAATGAATGGCTGCTGCAATACTCTAACTTTTGAAGGGGCTTTATATTTGAAAAGGTTTGAATGTGCTCCAGACTGGGGCTCTAATTATTGCTGCTTCATTTATGGAACTGAGAATAGACAGGGTATGAGTTACTATTCTGTTTATAAAGTTTTTTAATTTGCGAATCATCATGTTGAACTTGGAACTGTTTTAATCTGGAGAATCTTTTGGGTATTGTGATCATGGAATGGACTTAGTTTTCATGAGTCTTTGGTGACAATTTAGTTTCAGGAGTTTGTTACCATTCTCATATTGCTCTCAGCATAACATTACTGCATTTGATAAGGATATTTTCTGTCTGTATTTTAACTGAATATTGTAGGACCACAACCCTTTTATGTGAGATGTCCTTTCTTGAATAAACATTATTCAACATAATTCTCTGATGTCTTCATCAATTACAGATATTAGAACAGAACCCTTTTTATTAAATTATTTGCATATACTTAATTTTATATTTCTGTGCATTTTATTAACTTGCAATTCTAGCCAGTGCATAGACTATTGGACTGCAGGAAAACAGCTACAAGTTATTATTGCAGTGAATTATCTGCAGGGCATGAAAGCAGATGTGTATAGATCATGCCTATGACTACATCATGTATTCTTTTTAAACAGAGCTGTGCATGCCCCCATTACCTAAAGTACAAGTAACTGAAGATGAAGATATAACTGGATTGCTTGCATGGGATGCTGTTTAGGAAGAGCAATTACACTAGCAGTAATTGTTAGGTACCATCACAGTAGCTACCAGAGAGGTGAAGGTTAATGGTCAGGAAGCTGGCACATTGGATTGAGGAGGACCAGGTGAAGTGAGTTAGAGAGAAGGTGTTGAGGTTGTGGAAGAGTGAGGATTGGGTGTCTTTGCTTCAGGTGTCATGAATCTATCATCAGTGAACCTGTACTAGACAGGGGGTTTGAGGTTCTGGAAGACTTGATAGGTTTCAATTATATGAATGTGTGGTGTCTGTTCTTTTGGACATGTTCAAGAGGATCAGGCATCATGTGGTTAATTTCCTCTAGATGGCCCATAAAAAGGTCAGTGTAGGTGACTGTCATGTGGATGGCCATGGTTTTGCTGTGGACTTGTTTATATATTTCCTGTCAAAGAAGGAGTAATTGTGTGTCAGGATATATAGGACATGATTTTTATGTTGCATGGGGAATGAGGCAGCGGGTTTGTAATCTGAAGGACAATGGGAGAAGCAGTGTTTTACAGTAGCAAGGTTGTGGGCATGAGGGGTGTTGGTGTATAGGGAGGTGCCATCAACAGTGATGATTAGAGATCCAGGAGGCAAAGGGGTGGGGATGGTACAGAGTCAGTGATGAAAGTGGTTAATATCTTTGATGTGAGGTGCTAGGGCAATTGGTTGGAGGTGTTGGTCAATAAAAGTGGAAATTATTTCAGCAAGAGCACAATAGCCAGCTACAAAGGGGCGACTAAGATTGTTGGGTTTGTGGATTTTGGGAGGCATGTAGAAGGTGGGTGTGCAGGGTGTCACTGGGGTGATGAGGAAGATGTAGTCATGGGAGAGGATCTAGGATGGGCCTACAGATTTCAGTAGGAATTGAAGATTATGTTGGATTTCTAGAATAGGATAACCATGGCAGAGTTTTTATGTGTAGGAGTCAGATTGTTGGCAGAAGCCTTCTGTTGGGTAATCACTACAATTAATTATGACAGTAGTGGAGCCTTTGTCTGTATGGAGGATGATTAGTTCTGGATCTGTTTTGAGGTCATGTACAGCTCTCCTTTCTTCTTAGGAAGCGTTCTTCAGAAATATGGTGAGGCTAAGTTGGAGAGAAGGAATTGCAGGAATGTGACCAAGGGGTGATTAGATGGGAGAGTAGGAGTGTCATGGGTGGATGGTGGTATGAACTGGGAGAGGCAAGCTTCAGTGTTGGGATTAGGTTGACTTTGGTTCTGCTCTTGGGCTTCAGGTTTCATCTCAGCTACTGATCCTACCCCCTCAACTTTAATAATAATTATCACTACAATTTTTACATTATTTTCAATTTCTGTGAGACTATCCTCTAGCCACTCTCGCCTCTCCAAATTCAGATTTCATAGGTTTAAAAGTAATGAACGTCAATCTGGTGTCAACCATTGCCCTTCTGCACCTATTTCTTCTCTCAGAATTTTATGGCTGCCTGCAACACTACCAATACCATCTGACCCGCATCACTCTAGGATATCTTGATTTCAGCGGCCATGGCCGATTGTTATAAACACAAATTTACTACGCACCTGCTGACTGTAATTAACTTAAATGTGTGATATGCCCTCTCTGCTGCTCTGGATCCACTGATTGGGATGTGGACTGCTGACTGCTGTCTGGAGATACTGCCTACTCCATGTGGACTTTTGCTTGCTGCTTGGAGGCACTGTTTGGTGCTGTGTGAATTGCCACCTGCTGCTTAGAGTGCTGCACACTGCCACACTAGGATGAGAAGCCACCTCTGTAGACAGCTCATCAGCCGTGGAGCAAAGCCAAGTGTGCCTGGCACCATATGAGTTGACACTCGCACACTGCCACCTTTGCAGAAATGCTGCTGCTTCCAGTTGCACTGGCAATGCATTGAGAAGTCACCATGGAGCAAAGCCCAGTGTGCCTGGCACCATATGAGTTGACACTCGCACACTGCTACCTTTGCAAAATGCTGCTGCTTTTGGTTGCACTGGTGATGCATTGAGAAGCCGCTGTCTGCTGCTGCCTCATGATCAGGTGCCAAGTGCTGGCAATGCTACTAACATGTGCAACTGCACTTAACTTCTGCACTGCATGTGCTGCTGTTGCTGCTGCACTACACAAACCTCTTGAGCCCGCAAGCTAACTGATTTCTTCTGAGAGTTGAAAAAAAAAAAAAAAAAAAAAAACTGTGATGCACAATCCCAAAAAAATCTCAAATGGTCCAATTCTGGACAAGATGCCACAGTTACAATGATAAAAAAATTATCATGGATTAATCAATATAATTGAGACTTTACCAGAAACAAGCATTCCAATAATGACTTGACCTGACAGTTTGCTGTGGGCAATGTATGACCCAGAACATTAGCATTGCTTGCTTAAGTCAGTACTGGATGTTCGTGCAATTACTTTGCAAGACCACATCCTAAAACAGTTAAATATTCCTTGACCTTTTATTAGCAAAGACAATTTTTTTAAAATGAACATATGTAATAGAAATAATGAACTTTTTTTTATGCAAACAGTCCTTCTGAGGAACACCTGCAATTGAGCATTATAGTAGACATTGAAAATATTGCTTCAGTTGTAACTTTTTTTCAATGCTTAGTCCATAACTGGTTCTGGCCTGCTACATGCCCATCATCAGGTGTGATAATTATTTTGTACTGCAATCCTGAGTAACACAGCTGAAAATATAGGACACAGTGTACCACCACCTAGCATTCTCTCCATCATGGTACTTGGGGTCACAGCACAAAATTATCAAACCTGATGGTGGGAATTTAATAGTCTGAAGAAGAGTTTTGTTAACATCAAATATGCATTTTAAGTGTTAGGAAGTCTTTTCTGAAAATATTTGTATGGATTATAGGCATGCATAGAAGTGAAATGTGGATGATAAACAGTTTAGACAAGAAGGGAATACAAGCTTTTGAAATGTGGTGTTTTGCTGCTACAGAAGAATGCTGAAGATAAGGTGGGGAGGTCAAAAAGCTGATGAGGAGCTACTGAATAGAATTGGGGAGAAAAGAAATTTATGGCACAGTGTGACTAGAAGATGGGATCAGTTGATAGGACACATTCTGAGACCTCAAGGGATCACCAATTTTGTACTGGAGGGAAGTGTGGATGGTAAAAATTAAAGAGGTAGACCAAGAGTTGATACATTATGCAGATTGAGAAGGATGCAGGTTGCAGTACTTATTTTGAGTTGAACAGGCTGCCACAGGATAGAGTAGCATGGAGAGCTGCATCAAACCGGTCTTCAGACTGAAGACCACCACAACAACAACAACAATGTCCATTTGGTTACAGAAAAAACAATTACTGAAAGTCACATGAAGATCTCTAAGACAAACAGAATTTAAGTTCAAAACTCACTCCCACGGAAGTATTCTAACTCTCAAAATTCTTCTAATTGCTCAGCTCCTGATAACCCGAAATTTACTGAGCCCAATGAACGCTGTCATAAGCCAACTGGTGTGCTGCCTGCCCTGTTACATTATCAGCCTCTCATCCTGAATGCTCACCAGTGCAAGACTGTCACTGAAGACCCTGATCAAAAGACCACAAGCACTGCTCCTCATGCACTTTTAAGCTTTTAGTCACATGACTACTACTGAATTTGGTACATGTAGTTACAAATAACTACCATTTAATTATGAACAATAATTTCGGATTAAATTGTTACAGTCATTTTTTGACCTCATATCGAAATATTTGTGCATTATTTCAATGGATATGAATAATTGTATGACTACCTCTTAACATACTGTGCTGTAATGTGTTTAAATTTAAATTAAAGTAGCTGCAAACACATCTTAAAATGTCAAACTATGGTTGGTTAAACATAAGGATTTGTTGCATAATTGACTGGGGTACTCATGCTATTTTTGTACTATGTTTGTATGTAGAGAAATTATAGCACAATTTCCATATAAATTTTGTAAATGGTTTATTAGTCTATGTGATTGTAAAATTAACATATTAGCATAATTGCTAAATTGTCAGCTTTCTTATGACAAATCTTCAGTGTATGTTGCATGTTTAGTTCACTTGCTATAGTTTTTATAAACTATAATAATTAAAAAACCAAAAACTCATAACATGCTATTTTTTAGAAACAAGGTTAAATTTTTAACGAGCTTGACTCATTACTGCAATTTGTTTGGTGTATCTGCTTTTGTCATAGGATGCCTGTGAAGCATTTTTTGTAGAATATTATAGTTTGTTGTCTTTACACCACTTGCAGCCACTGGCTGCCTACCTCCTCGTTATGCTGCCTTATCTGCCTCTGCCCACATGCTCAGCCTTGGCCCTCTGGCCACACCTCAACAAGTACTTACCTTATGGTGAAGGTAAAACAGGCAAAGGAATAAAAGAACTGTTCCTGTTGCTTGCTTGCCTTGTGTGGGAGGCCTCAGCAACTGTCTAGGCGAGATGCTGTGCTACGGAGGCATTAAACCAATATTCGAGAGTGCCCACAAGATCCAAGATGTGTTGAGGCTCATGAAGGATTCTGTAGGTTCTCTCCACACTGCAGCCATCTATCAGCTTTGATGTTAATGTGATGAAGTCTACCTAGATGAAATTGGGAGACGAATTATCACTTGCTTGCCAGAGCACAAATGCTATGTACAGCTGAGGCAACACTAAAATCACTTACAGCTGAGCACCACAAGGACTGTGGCCAAACTATTATTTTTCAAGAACCTCATGTGCCTGCTTAGCAGCTGTTGATACAGCAGTGAAAAATAAGCGAAAGACTATTAAAATAATTAAACACTCTAACAGCATGAACAGGAAGTATGGCTACAAGTTCCTGGTGTCTCGGCTACCGGCAATTCCAATCCATCAAGCCCCATGTGTTCACCAGCCAGCTGTTCCACATGATCTGGCTTCAGCTGTATAAACAAGTGGCCACAAGAGAAAAGTCATGTAGCATCAGCCTCTCACTGCAGGAAAATCAGTACCTCTGGATACGAGATACTGATTCACTATTACCTACCACTCACCTGCCAGAATAGCTACCTCATACACAAAATGAGACAGAGTATAGGGGAGGACACCATAATCTAGAAGTCAGTTTCCTTGGAAAGGACCCCTGAAAAGTCAGTCAAAACATTGGTATTTTATTTGTTTTAGTGTTTCATAATGACACAGTTTAATAATAAAATTATTTTATTAAAATTGACACTGGTTATGGAAGTCTATGAACTTTTGTTGGTGACGTGTATGGGCAGGAAATTTATAGACGTACCCACAAGTTGTAACAGCTGAAATGACAAAGAAGAAACCGCTGAATGATCTTGTGTTCCTGAAAAGATACTGGGACCACTAAAATTCCTTTGTTTGCTACCACATTTTGGGACTAGAAAGACAAGTAATATCTTCAAATGTGTTTGCCTTTCATTTCTGAGGGAAATACCACTACCTCCTTTCCATCTTGGATTTTAACAAGATGCTACTCAAATTATTGGCAATCAACTGAGAAAATGTTGAAAAATAATGCACAAGCCAGGACAAGCATGAAAAAAAGCAGTAAGAAGCCATCAGCAGAGTAAATTTATAGAGCGCACAGAGTTGAAAAGAAATGCTAAGCTGAAAAGAAATACTAAGCTGAAATTGAATCCTCCTCACACTGTGTGAATCTTTCAATTCATACCATCAGCAAGGCAGCTGTAGATGTGCTGTCTAAGGGTTTAAACCATTCAGTGACACCCCAGTGCATGCCATCAGAGGTCTTTGTAAAAACCATTAAAGTGTTGTTCCAGGAATTGCCTCAAGCAGAAGCAGAGGACATCTGACAGGGAACAGATATGGCAGCATGTAAAGCCTTGGATGTAGAATACGTCTGTTGAAGATACAATCACCCAAAGTGAACTCAGGAATAACAATATCATAATTTTACATGTGGACATTAGAAATGGCACAGTAATAGAGGACACTATGTTGTATGAAGCCAAAATAATTGAGTTACTGAGTGATCCCATGCATAAAGAATTGAAAAGTGACATCACAGCAAAGATAGTAAGACAGAGACAAGCTCTAATTAAGTGTCATAGAATTAATGCTGATAGAGCAAATGGGCTCATGTTGAAAGTTCCAAAGCTACCAATAATATGTTAGGTAAAAGGTGCATATGGAAGGCCATCCTGTAAGACTGATCATCTGTGGGACCAGTTCACCCATGTGATGAGGATGATGATGATGATGAAGTCCCACACTCCTTGACAGAGCGTAGGGGAACAATATGGGAGGCCCACACCACCATACTAGGCAAGGTCTATATTGTCTGACAAAACATCTGGCCCACAAGTTATGCCACCTGGTTGACGACACAAAGTCTTATGTTAATGATTCCACACATTTCCCCAGATTAATATGAAAACAGCAAGCACTGGGTAAGGATCTAATTGTCAGCTTTGACACAAGTGCCTATATTTGAAACCATTAACATCTTACAGGAGCAAATACAACTAGATACATGAGACTTGGTGCAGCTGTGCTTATCATCAACATATTTTAGTTGGCAGGGCAAGTTGTATGAGCAGACAAACAGAGTGGCTATGGGCTCACCCCTTTCACCTGTAGTAGCTGATGTATTCATGGAAATGTCTGAATGGACAACAGGATGTTCCATGCTGCTGGGCCCGCATTGTTGACTGAGGTATGTGGATGACACATTCATCATATGGTTGCACAGGAAAACATAACTATGCAAATTTCATCAGCACATCAACAGCTTACATAAAAACATACTATTCACAATAGAAAAAGAAAATAATGGAGTGATTCCTTTTCTGGATATGAAAGTGTACAGAACATCTAGCAACACATGAAATGTTCAGGAAAGTGACACACATCAACAGATATCTGAGTGCAGAGTTGCACCACCTTCTAGCACAAAAAAAGTCACACTATATATGCTGACAGCCCATATTCACCAGATTAATGATGCTGACAACCTTCAACATGAAATAAATGGCCTCCAGACGATATTATGCGCAAATGGATATACCAATCAGAACACACAATGAGCTAGGACGTACAGCAAAATAAAACAGACAAAGGATCAGAATAAGCTGTAGCTGTTGCTCGCTTTCTTGGCAGCTGTGGACATAGCAACAAGAAGTAAAAGAGGCTATCAAATTAATTAAACACTCTAATAGTATGAACAGGGAGGATGGCTACAAGTTCATGATGGTCTGGCTGCCAGTGATAATAGTCCACTGAGCTGCATGTGTTGCCCAGCCAGCAGTTTCACATGATCCAGTTTCAATAATATAAACGAGCAGGTACAACAGGACTGCCATGCAGCATCAATGTCTCATTACAGGAAAATCACTACCTCTGGTTTCAAGATTATGATTCATTACAATCTACCAGTTACATGCCAGCACAGCTCTATAGAGTTACTATACAGCCACTCCCCACCGTGTAGCCAACCCCTTGGAATTTTCCCATGGCATCGCAGAATGTGACTCCAGTAGCTACCTGACAACCAAATCAAATTAGTATACAGTGGAAAACCATAATCAGAATCCAGCATTTCATTGCCTTTGAAAAGGCCACACTGAAGTCCATTGAAATATTAGCATTTTACTTGTTTCAGTGTTTCATAATGACAAAGCCTAATTCACAAAAGATTTAACTCAAACTGAATGCCTAGCCTGTGTAAGCCTTCATGTTCACTTTTGATGAATAAAAGTGTATTTCTTTTAGGCACATTGCCCTGGAAGATAACTCAACACTCAAACAGAGAGTGAAAGTACAAATTCTCTCATGGTAAAACAGACTCAGCAGATAATAAGGACTTTTCTTCAGATTAAAATATTGGCTTAGAAAGGAAAACTTTTACAAATAAGAATGAGCTGATACTACTGAGTTTTGGATTTATGACACAAATGATACTGTAAAAGTGAAACAACATCCTGAAAAATAAACTAATACTGCTTGCTTTCAAAAACAACCAACAGCTACTTCATCTAAACTGGACCTTATTAGGCTTGAGACAAAGTCATTAGCTGTGATACATGTGGAAAATCTGAAACTACTATTCACATGTTTCAATACATTGTTTTTTCACTTTAGCAGAAAGCACTGACTGGTTATGACCAAGTTCTTAGAGACATAGTGGTATGACGTAAGTAGATACTGTAATTTTCAAAGATCGTGTTGTATTGTAGTGTATATTTGTATTGTATATTTATTGGTCCTGTGAATCATACACTGTACAGGGGTACATAATGATATAGGACAAGTCAAATAATTTGCAATAAAGCTTAACAGAAAAAAGCTGTTGTATGGTTTTCAGTATATAGCAATATAACTCTAACATATGGGAATAACATTTCACAAGTAAATTTTACACGCACACATTTCATACTTTTGGCCTTGATTACACAGACACACACATATATGTAATAGACCACATATAATACACAGATAAATCTAATGTATACATTTCTTATTTTGGCCTTAATTGTATAAACTATTAAAATTTTCACATATTTACATTGTAGATATAAATTCATCAGCACTATAGTAACAATTCTGTAGCAAGTAGTCACTCACTGCAGTTTTGAATTATGCATGCCAGTTATTGCCTTAATTTCTTTAGGTAGTTTGTTATACAGTTTTTTTCTTGCTTGCAAGGGTCCTTTTTGTTTTAGTGTTGTATGTGAAAACTGCATATGTAAATCTCGATTATTTCTTGTGTTGTATGAATGGATATTTTGGTTTTTTGGAGCAATCTTGTTATTTTCATCTACGATTTTCCTTACAAACATTATTGTTTCTAGGATATATAGGCATGGTAATGGAAGAATATGAAGCTTTTTAAATGTGGGTTTTCATGAAGATCGAGGTGCTAAGCCTTCCATGGCTCTTATAATTCTTTTTTGTGCAATAAAACAGCTTTGCTGGGTGGTGAATTTCCCCAGCAAATTAAGCCATATCTTAGTAATGATTCTGCTTGGGCATAGTACACGTTTTTTATGGCTTGCATAGATGTGCATCCAGCAAGAATATTTATACTATAACAAATGGTATTTAATTTACTATATAGGTGTTGTGTGTGTTTCTGCCATCTTAGGTCATCTTGGATCCAAACTCCCAAAAATTTGGTGCTATTTACAATTTCAAGTCTTTTGCCTAACAGTTCTATGGTTGCAGTTAAAGGCTGTTTATTCTGCACTGTGATCTAAACATATAATCAAAATTAAATCTGAAAATTTATCAAACTGCTTATGTACGCAAGTCATTCCCATAGCACACATTTAAAAAAGTAAATCACTGATACTGGGTGTATTTATAGTTAAAATATGTAGGTATGATAACATTTAATAACTGTGAACCTACATCACTACCTTCCATATGAAACAGTGTAGCCCATATTTCTCATAACAATGTTCTTCATAGTCTGCTGAAGCTGCTTTCCAAGATAAGTCTTGAGAAGTGACTGAATGCCTTTTAGAAACACTTGTTCCATTTCCTGTGTTGTATCTTCAGTAGCACGGTTTTTTGCTGAATTTTGCTTTTCTCCTATAACTGGCTCCTCACGATGCTCTCGGCCTGGAGGATGACAGCCGTAAACATATACACTCACAAATTCAGGTTGCAAAAACTGACTGTCCATAGCTATATCTGCAATACCTCTGTTGCTACTGGACAATACACGTGGCTGAGCAGCAATCTGCAGTCCAGCTCGTTTCATGCGCATCGTTACATTACAGACATCAGTTGGCAATGGATGTGGTGTGTTTTTTATGAAATCTCCCTCATATAATTTCACTGCACCTGTAACACTGAGCTCCGAAAAACCTAGACGAGTTTCTAGTGTACGTTTACGAGGCTCCCAGTGGCAATGTTCAACCTCAAACCAAACTGCTTGAGCTGGCATTTTTATGCGCATTTCAGTCACATACATATCATATGGTGCTGAACGGAGTGGCTGATGAAGAGCATAACCAGCAAGATCTAGAAAGCTTCCATTAAAATTAGGTTGTTGTATGTTCCGCTTGCTAATCAAATCCATTGCTGATTCAATTGCTGACCTACAATTCTCTCTTGGTTTTCGTGCTGTTCTTCCATCTAAATAGAAAGGAAAAAAATGTATCTTAAAAACAGTTTTTACAGTATTTGAAACTGTAAATAAAACAATTTTCACAGTGACTTTATAGTTAATGTAAGAATATTTACTGTAATGGGATGACAGCATGAAAGAAATATCTAGGAAGAATAAAATTGAGATATAAACTTGTGCATAAAAAATGGGAGAGCAATCAATAGCTGTACTGATTTGAAGAATAACGTTCAACCAGTTCTAATAGAAATTATTTTATTATGCAGGGCCATTTCAATATGAGACTATTTTCATATAAAACAGGGAACACTGTACTGGTGCTATTAACTATGAGTACTGGTTATTCTTCTTGTCTTCTTATGGCCTTCAATTGTATAGATTATAAAATAATATAAAATTCAATGAAATCATCACCAGACTTCGATTAAAGTAACTATGTGTGATTGCCTTACATCTGGGTCTGGGGAGCAGAGTGCTCATGCGATCATCAATGGTGTGTGTGAGAAAGAGAGAGAGAGAGAGAGAGAGAGAGAGATTGGCTAATGCCCAGCCCCACCACTCAAGTTGCTAAAGATCAACCATAAAGTTGGCTGAAACTGCTTCCAATACGGCACTGTAGAGAAACATTTTTACTAGTTAACTAAGGTTTTCTCTAAATGTTTTGACCACTTTTCTGGACATGTCTGGCAGTTAATAATTAGATTATTGCACCCCACTTTCTCTGTAACCTGTCAATTTGGTAAACACTTTTCTTCATCTTGATGGTCTCACTACTATTGGTTTTAGATAGCCAACTTTAAGAATATGCTATCATGTGAATTCCACTGCTTACTTGTTTCAAACTATCACTTTTTTTAATACTTTTATGATTTATCACCAATATGTTAATATTTAAATTTGTTTGGATAATTTAGAATCAAGAACCTTTATTGGATGTTGGCTTCTTGCAATGAAATAGGCTTTGTCAGTGATGCTTTTCATAATAATGCGTGCAAGTAGCATGAGATTGATTTATGCAAGTACAGTGAAGGAAAATTCTTAAATACTCTATAATTCTTAGAATATAATGTCACCATTCATAAAGTACATAGTAATGAACACAAGAATACTGTCATTTAGGAAAACTATAAAATTCTCATCAACTAGTGTTACCACTGCTGGAGTACATATTAATGTAATGCACAAGTATACTATAACACAATAAAAATCCTAAATGTCATTATATGGCATATCAAAAATTCTTTGAAGTTATAAAACAGGCCATGTGATAGCAAGTTACACTATTTCATTTTAAAAATGCATAAGAGATGAGACCAAGCAGAGAGTGACAATTTGTTGAATGTTCTGACTGGCTATAATTTGTGTAAGTAACCCATATTTGCTTATCTCTACCTAGGAAAATCCAAATTTGTTTTAGCTCTGGTGTCATAATGATGAATTACTTCCCTGACTGTAAGTTCTCTATTATGCTTTTGATCTAAACAGCACAAATATAAATTTATAACTGATAACTGTTACTTCTCTCAACTTTGTAAAGAAAGGACGACAGTGCCCCACAGGACCCTTCAGAGACACTACACTACACATTTATTATTATTATTATTATTATTATTATTATTATTATTATTATTTTAATGATGGTGACGTGAGAAGAATGTCCTTACACAATCATGTCATAAGAAATATGTTACTGGCAGAGTCCAAAGTAAATCACATGAAAATAAATAGTGTTCACCACGATGATTAAAATTCTTCAGGGTGTTGTACCATGCCACTGTACAAAATACTTGAAATACAAACTATAAAACCAACATTTTGGCTATATTACAAAGGCCTTCCTTAGGACAAGACTGTTTTTACTGGATACAACATTGCAGTGGGTTCAAAAATAATATGCAAAACCCCTTCAGACATGCATGTGTGTCTGAAGGAACAGGCACTGTGGGACTACAATCATTATGAAGTATATGAGATGTATTCATATTTGCAAATGTGGACAACCATTAGCTACTTAACAAAATGATGGCAATGAAAACTTGTGATGGACTGGGACTCGAACTCAGATTTCCTGCTTATTGTGAGCAGCCACCTTACCATTAGGTTATATGCTATACGGGCATGACTCACGCCAGACCCAAACCTCCGTATGTTGTCAACCATGTGTCAACAACCTGTACTAATACTTTCATGAACAGGTGAGACATTTTAATTGAAAGTTGCTTCTCTGGTGTTGGCAGATAAGTACAATATTGCAGTGCCTGTTTTGTTCAGAAATATGACGCAAAATTCCTTGTCATGCATGCATGGCACTGCAACATTGTATTTGTTCACTAACACCAGGCAACTGACTTTCAGTTACAATATCTCCCCTGTGTGGGAATATTCATATGAATGTACAAGTACAGGTTGTTAACACATGGTTGATGACATATGGAAGTTTGGGTCTGGCCATGAGTCATGCTTGGATAGCCTAATGATAAAATGATTGTTCACAATAAGAGTGAAACCTGGGTTCAAGTCCCAGTCTGGCACAAATTTTCCTGTTGTCATTACATTATACAGCTGATAGTTGTCCATATTCACAACCGTGAATACATTTCATGTATATTTTTACTGGAGGAAAGGTGCCCTGCTTATTAAAAACTATCAGTGTCAATATGTCATTTTTCCTGAACTTTGTTTGACCTGGAATATAATAGGTCATTCATGATGAGAGGGAGAGGGTAGCCTGTATGCTATTCATGGACTATCTGGTTTATAGATGACTGATTCCAGCCTGCAAAGCAGCACCTCACTTCTCATGGGTATGTTTTCTTCCTGGTGTGCACAGATATACACTGATAGTTCCTCTATAGCTGTTTGTTTAGGCTGTCACATTCACACTCAGTGACACTTCTGCCCCATGACTGCCTGTGGCAGGGAGTAGCAGGAGACCTGGAAGTCTGTAGCCTCTCTTATAATGTTGTCAGACTGCTTAATAATTTCAGTCCCCTCTCGTATTTTCTGTTGCCACATCCTTGACTATTTTGCCAGTACACAGGCTTCCTGGAACATGACAGGCTATCTAAAATCATGGTGGTGTTCTGCTGTCACTGGTTTATGGTGCTTTTCTAATTGCAAGTAGCATTCGTATCCCACTACTCATGTGCTGACTGGTCTCCCTGTCTCACACTCACAATGTAGCTCATATACTTCTGCAATATCAAGATACTTCATTGTATCCTTGGTGGAGACTATCGTGGAATCTGTGGTTGCTGTGGAAAGTCAGTTTGGAACCTCTTTGGGGGTGGATGTTGCCTTACTGTTCTAATGCCCTTCACATATGGTAAGTGTACTATCAAGCTTTTCTTCATGGCCTCCTTCGCTTATTTGATTCTGGTTGGCATTGGCTGCCTTCTTATAATGTTGTTATAATACCTACTGGCATGAAAGGTATAGTGTAACTCCCACAATTCTTCTTTGATATTATTAGCATCACTTATCCGACAGACACAGGCCATCAGCAGATGCAAAACAGAATACTTCTGGACTGGGTGATGGTGGCTCTCCACATGCTGGTACCCATTTCTGTGGATTGGGTTCTGGTACACTTTGTGTCCCAGTCTTCTATCAGTGGTTCTACCTACCTCCACATCAAAAAAATGGTAACATGCCAGTGTTTTCAGTTTTGTGTGTGAAATGTATATTTTTATGTTGGCGGTTTAAATACTGAAGGAAGCTTCCCACCTCCACTTCTCTGTGTAGTCAGATAATGAATGTGTTGTCTACATACTGTAGCCAATAAGGGTAGAGTAATGATGCAGAAGCTAGGATGTTATGCTCAAAAGCTTCCCTGAAAATGTTGGCAGGAACTGGGTAGACCAAGGAGCCCATTGCCACTACATCTACCTGAAAGAATATGAGGGCTGTTCAGTAAAGAATGATCTTAACTTTGATGGTCCTTCTCAAAGGAGTCTCCCATGAATGCAATACACTTGTCCCAGCATTTCTGTCAGTCTTCAAGTACATCCTGGTAACTGTTTTTTGAGATGTCCTTTCAAATCGCCTCAGCAGTCTTTACCACTGCTTCTGATGATTGATAATGCCTCCCACAAAGGTGTTTCTTCACAGGAATAGAAAAAAGTCACATGGGGCTAAATCTGAACTATAGGGAAGGTGAGGGATGCACTTCATGTTGATTTTTGCAAGATATTCAGCAATAACATTGGCAATATGTGGCCACGCATTATCGTGGTGCAGCATTCAGCCTGCTTCATGGAACTGGGTCTTTTGCACCTGATATGGACTTGCATTGTTTTCAGGACATCCCTATAGCATTGTCAAGTTACCAATGTGTGTGCAAGTACAACATGCTGATAAACCATTCCATGAATATCAAAGAATGAGATGACCATAACTTTCCCAACAGAAGCAACCACTTTTGCTTTTTTGGGGGTTGGTGATGAAGGAGATTTCCACACTGAGCTTTACTGTTTGGTCTCAGGATTAAAATGATGTAGCCAAGTTTCATCAGCAGTGATTACATTTGAGAGAAACTCCAGATCTTCCTCTAACATCAACTTTAACTGCCTGCAGTCCTGCACATGAATGTCCTTTTGTTCAGGGATCAACCATCTTGGAACCCATCGCACGCAAACACGTGTCATTTGTAATTTTTCTGTCACCAACATGTGGGTGGCACCCAATGAAATGTTCAGTATTTCAGATAGTGGTCCTAAGGTAATTCATCAATCCTCTCACAATGACAGCAGCAGTGTTGATGTTTTCTTCCGTGACAGCAGTAACTGAAACACCGGGTCTACCTGCCTTTGAAATTGATTGTCTCCCCTCTTTAGATATTTTAAACCCCTTCAAGCTGTGCTGTAGGGAAGATCAGACTCTCCACAGTCCTCCTGTAACATTGTATAGGCCTCAGCTGAAGATTTTTTGAAACGAAAGCAGAATTTCAAAGCTGCATATTGTTCCTCACATGTTACCTCCATTGCAGTGGTAGGCAATACTGAACTTGTCTGACCTTGCCTGCCTATCACAGATGGCAACCAAGAGTCCCAACAATGAAACTGCTATGGCATGTGTGTTGCACATTAAGCTAACAGAGTATCACAAGATTAAATTTTAGCGTGTGAAATTATGACCATAAAAAACTATGATTATTCTTTATTGAACAGCACTTGTATCAAAGATGAAGTCTTGGAGCTACACCATACCTTTGACACCAAGGAGGATGATAATGACATTATAAGAAAGACAGCCAAGGCCAACTGTAATCAAGTAAGAGAAGAAGGCAAGGATGAGAAGCTTCCATTAAAGCATTTACCATGTTTGAAGGGCATTAGAGAACAGTTAGGCAATGCCTGCCCCATGAGGTTTCAAACAAATTTTCCGCAACATCCACAGGATCCTCAACATGATAGGTTCCTCCAATGATGCAGTAATCAACCTTAATACTGCAGGAGCATGGGAGCTATATTGTGAGTGAGGAGCTGCCTACATATTGGAGAATGGGAGACCTGTCAGTACACAAAGAGTGAAACATGAACTCTATATGCAATTAGAAAAGCACCATAAATCAGCAGTAGAGAACACCACCATGATTGTGGACAGCTTAACGTATTTGAGGAGGCCCATGTACTGGCAAAAGAATCGTGATTATACCAACACAAAATATGAGAGGACACTGAAAGAATTAAGCAGCCTGACAACATTAACAGAGACAATGGCTAAAAACTTTTAGGATCCTAGCTGCCTGTTATCCTAGTCTGATGAGCCACAACTTGTTACAGTACTGAAGCCTTGCCTGGCACAGATGTGACAGCCTAAGTAAACAGCTATAGAGGAACTGTCAGTACATATGTGTGCACACCCAACAAGAAAACATACCACAAGAAGCCAAGCATTGCTTTGCAGATCAGTATGAATCATCAATAAATTGAATAGACCTTCTTGCTAATTTCTCCCTCTCATCATGACTGGACTGTTATATTCCAGGTTCAATAAAGTCTTGTCAAAATAATGTAATGACACCAATAGTTTGCAGTAATTAAGGGTACCTTTCCTCCAGTAAAACCAGTCTTGCCCTGAGGAAGGCTGTTGTAATATGGGTGAAACATTGGTTTTATAGTTTGTAATCTAAATATTTTGTACAGTGACTTGGTACAAATCCAGAAGAATTTTAATCATCTTGACACTGACTATGGTAGTGTATATAGTTATGACTGTTCACCATATTTCTTTATTTGCACAGGAGGTAAGTTACCTGGGGTACCTTTCACAAGCATCATTGATATGATCCTCTCAACGGAATTTTGGATCAATGTGGACACCTAAACTAAGAGTTTTAACATTTTTAGTTACAGAATTCTTTGATAACCTCAAAAGGAGGTGTTGAGTTTTATCTCACTCTAGAGGAGTTTTTTAGCAGTAAACCATTTCAGTGTGAAATCAAGTGATTCCCTTGCTATCTGATTCAGAGTTGCAATGTCCCAATGTGTGGTAAGAAACATCACGTCATCAGCATAGCATATAACACACTGAGATACATTATGGGGCACATCATCAATTGCAGTACTGAGGAAGAATGATTCAAGGATAGAACACTGTGAGACTCCAGTGTTACTATAAAATGATGGGGAACATCTATTTCTGATTGAGACAAACTGTTTTCTGTTATCAAAACAGGGAGCAATTACTACCATTGTGAGATTACTTACACTGCAGAACTCCAGTTTTGTTAACACAGTATCAGATGGAGTGCAATCAATGCTTTGTTTACATTACACTAAGCAAGTGACATCAAGTTCTTACTTTCAAGCACTTTAGTACTTGACTGACAATTTCTACAGGAGCTGTTGTAGTATTTCTACCCTTTCAGAAGTCAAACTGATTCTCACACAACATGATGTAGTGCTCAGAACCATTACTTAATCGCCTATAAATTAATGACTCAAATATCTTTGAAAAAACTGGCGCAATTGAGAGTGGACAGAGGCCCTGTGGCAGTTATTTATCACCGTTTTTTTAATATTACGATAACTTTTGAGATTTTTAGCTGATTAGGAAAGGACTCCAGTCACTATTTTTTTCTTTTAAATAAGAGCTACTCGTTCAGAAATTAGATTTATTGTTTTTTATACCATAACTGGACAACCACTGACAGTCCATAACTTGGGCTTTTGGACACCATTTTTATAATTTCAGGGACAGTAAATGTAATCCAGTAGAAGATATTATATAACTGGTAGTGGAGCACTAAGCAAGTCCTTTGTAGATTGGCCTGATCCTTGTGTGCTATATCTTTGACTGAATTTACTCATTTAATTCCCTAGGGTGAAACAGTTTTTCTCTAGTGTCACTAGCAGATTTCATGCATTCTGTGACTTCCCATGTTGCCTTACACTTATTGGGAGCTGCTTCTATGAATTTTTTCAGACAGGTTTTTATTTTTTTATCTAGAGAAGAGTAGATTTATCACATTTTTTACGTTTCTGATATGAATTATAATAAGTCTCCTACTGTTTAATGTCTTGTATGCTTGAATTTTTATGTATGCTATAAAGTAGGAGCATGGTTTTTTCCTAACTTCGCCCATACTTTTTACTTTTTGGCATAACTGAAGAGCTAATTTTAATTAACAGTGAACAGCCATGCACACTATTAAAAAACTGTCAAAAACACTTTCATCTACTGGCTTTCCATCTGCATTTTTAAAATTAATTTTGAATCACCTATGAGAGTTCCTTCCTTTTGTCCTCTTACTGACAGCACAGTAAGTCCAGTGAAACCAACTAGTAACTTATTAACATAAAGTATGAGTAGCAACAGATCATGATCTGCAAACTCTCCTTTTGCTAGTATGATTATATGACCATCTCCATGACAATAATATGATCTATACATGCATCATTGCCTGTCACAGAATTGTTTGTGCAGTAGAAGTTTGGGGGTCTTAAACTGTTCCTGGAATGTCTCATGTGTATTTTAAGGCCTTCTTTATATAGTTTGTACTGACTGGGGTTCTTAAAGATTCATGTAAAAATTTATTTTATTTTTATTTATTTATTTAACCTGATCTCCTTAGGGCCATCAGGCACTGATTTACATTGGAACAGGTTTTCACACATAAACAATACCTTTTTTGCATCATAGTTACCTAAAAAATGACAAATTCAATATGACAAATAGTAGTAAAATGATTTGAGTGTCTGTAGTGACAACGTGAGTAAATAATACTAACTATGAACTAATGAAATTAATACTGGCAGTACTTGTACTACTACTATTACTACTACTCCTACTACTGCTACTACTCCTACTCCTACTACTGCTTAGTATCAGTAGTTACTGATACTGCCACTAATAGTGATAATAGTAATAATAATAATAATAATAATAATAATGACAATAACAATAATGATAGTGGCAGATATAAAAAGAGCTTATAGGTGTACAAAATAGACATTTTTCTGATACAGTGAGTTCTGGAGAAAGGGAATTTAAGGAGCCTGCACCAGTTAAGAACACTGGGAAATGAGAAAGGTCTGGTTCAGAAGAAGGATGTACAAGGGTAATGCCTGTGTGCAGGGACAATGGTAATCATTATAGTTGGTTTGGTAGATATGTCATTAGCTGTCTTCTGAAGCTGGAGATATTATTCAGTTCTCTAATATGATGTGGGAGGTTATTGCAGAAATGGCTTCCTCCTACTGAAAAGGGAATGACCCAGTCCATCCTGTCAAAACCTACGCTGAAATCTTTCACACAAGAAGAATACCCCAAAAGAAATGCACTGTTAAAATTTTAGCTGGTGAGATGGACTACAAGTATTCTTGAAAAAGTGTCAAAATTACACATTTATGCTGCATGAAGAATGGCTTCTAAAAGCGGTTTGTACAGCCCTTCCCGTCTAATACCGAATATGTGAATAAGCAGAGGCAGCTGTGACAAGAGGACATAGTGCCACGTAGCTCAAAGTGCACATACATGAATTTAAACACTCAACCTTACCAAAAATGCCTCAAATCATTAATTTTTTGAATTACCTGAAGTTCATATTGACAGCTAAACTGTTGCATAAGTAATTGTTACGCAAACAGTGTATGATATTATATTACATATGACTTCCATCAGTCAGGACTTTAATTTGTTGGCATTGAATATTTTACAACAATTCCAGAAGGACAGTTCTTATGATAATGTTAGAGTAATGCATATTTTGCTAACAATGAAACAGTTTCTTGTTTATGCAAAGCGCCTGTTGGACAATGAAAACAAACATTTTCCTTACACCAGGCACACCAGGTGAAAGTAAAATTAATGCATTCAGGCACTTCACAGTAATTACTAATTTTAATTACACAGAACTGGAATGGAATAAGTCGTGGACAAATCGTCATGGCTGCTGTTCTGCATATTGTGCTGTGTACCAATCATCTGACAGTGTGGAAATGACTGAAGTTTAACAATACTGTTCCACAGACAAACCTAAAATGACAAAGAGCTAATGGAAATTATATTACCTGACAATTTTCTGACAAATGCTTTAGACTATTGAAAATTTTTTTTCTTGAGAGGTTGAATTACACTATTAGTTCTGGCTGGAATCTGAATTATATTAACAGTCTCTATCATCATCCTCTTAAAGACAGAGCTGTCAGTATGTCCACGCCAGGAGTCCAATGAAAGCAGTGAATTATTTTCTGCAAATGGTAAGAAGACGTTTTGGGTGTAGCATTGAAAATTATTGTCTCCCATTTTTCAAGATTTTTCTATGGCAATTACAAAAAATTTGTGCATAAAGAGTCCTCTTTTTTACTTTTGGTCCTGATTTGCCTTAATAGTCCTGAGGACAGATATAAAGGAATGTGTCATAGCATTCGTCAATTCCACAACCTACTCCGTCGTTTTTTGCTCGAAATGACAAAGTACAGTTTGCACAAAACCTGACTGATTGGCTTTATATGCAGCATTTGTAGGTTAACAAGAAGCGTTGTCTTTGAATCAGCTCAGAATTTCATTGTAGTAATACCTATAAATGATATCTGCTCTATGTGTTTACTTGACATAAACTTTGTAATTTTGCAACTTCCGTTTCCACATAATTTCCTGAATCTGTTTAACCAGGTCAAAGAAGCCTTGTAATAAATAATATTTACCTTAGTTTTAATTCAGAATGCCCACTTTTGGAGATCTACTTTGAAAGTCATTCATTGACTCTCATGTGCAGTACTAAAACTTTTGAATAATTTTTCTTTCTCACTTTTATGAGTTTCATTTTGGTGCGTATTTTGTACTTAGTGTAAATCTTTCTTCTGTTTGCACAATTTATGTTCAGATTTTATGAAATGAAACCAGGTTTGCACTCTGTTTATGTTTAAGTGTTTTCTCCCTCCTTCATTTAACTAAAAAATTTAGAGCCATTCCTTTTTCACTGAAAGCTATTACTGTACCTATTTGCTTTGGCCTTGGAAGGTACTATCTTTCTGTTCTGGACTTATCCATCACAACAATTAGTTAGTTACTTAGTTATAATTCAAAGCACAATTTACAGAATTGTCTGTTTCTTATGATGTTTCCACTATTTTTAATGAAACATTGACATTGTTGGAATGATTGCCCAAGAAATTAACTGATAAATAATGAATATGTAGGCCTTCAGGAAAAGCACATGGTTTCATTTATATACCATGTTCTTCATATTTCATTTTGCCAGGTTGAAAACACTAATTGGATTCCACATTACTCTGAGACTCTGGGACATGCACAAAGACAGATGCTATTAGCAAGCATATATGAAGAAATCACAAAGAAAATTAAATCATTTTATGTCTATTGTTAACATTTACTGATATTGCAAAAGCAACTGCTAATTATTACTGAGGTGATCTGTGGTAGATGGCAGCAATAACTTCCTTAAGTGAAAGATTTGCCTCACTGAGAGGGGCATGTGGTGCCGCAGAGGTTTGAAGAGCACTCATATATTGTCTCAACACAGTGTATGTACCCAGACCACCAAGTGAGCACGAAGGTGGTTTTTCTGGCTGAGAACTTTTGTGTGGCGATACATGCTGTCGACAATGCTATGTGGAATGGGATATGTGATTAGCAGTGCTAGTGAAGTTACTCAAACCTGTTGCAGGTTACCTTTTGTAATGACAAGTGACCACGGTCGTTGGTTCAGCTCTGTCTGGTGTCTGTGCATTTGTACAGAAGCAAACATCAGAGTCTGCCTAATTGGGGATGGCCTTGCTGCATTGCTGTAGAAAAGGTGCTGTTCTGTGGAGGTTATAGCACTGTATATTTCACCTTGGCTTCAGAATGGGTGTAGAGAGATATTGGTGGAGTAATTTGAGTTGGATTTCACGACATAATTGATCACGGTGACCACCTGTCCTTACATACTGACAGAATGCCAGTATCAGGCTTACTGGCACTGGGAATGTTTTGGTGGAGTCATTTGAGTTGGATTTCACGACATAATTGATCACGGTGACCACCTGTCCTTACATACTGACAGAATGCAAGTATAAGGCTTACTGGCACTGGGAATGTTTTGGTGGCTCCTGTCTGAGTAGTCATATTAAGTGATTGCTAATGGCATTAATTTGGGTGTTTTAAGGTTTTCAATTGTTTTTAAATTTTAAGCTCAAAATATTTAAATATGGTGGGCCTTTGTAGTTGTTAAGTGAATACCTGCTATCTAATCTTTAGTTTGTGCTACTGTGTAAATTTGATTTCTGTTATACAATTATAAATATGAAACATGAATTGATTTAACTGTTTCCAGTGTTTAAGCTTAGTGGGACTTTGCAGTTCTCAAGTGAATTACTGTTACCTAAATGTAATCTGCAGTTTGTGGAACTGTGTAAATTTGATTTCTGTTGCATAGTCATAAACATGAAACATTCATTGATTTAACTGATCTTCCAGGTGTCTTCTGGTGTTATTTAAAATTTATTATGGTTTGAAATCTCTTTCTTTTTTAAATAAGTTACCTCACAATGATATGGATGGTGTAAGTGTTTTATAATTGTCTGGGTGCTAACGTTTTGTTTATTCTGTTGTAGATAGCCAGATAGTTAGTGTTTTCAATGTTATTTGCCTGAGGGTGACTGCTGTTGGCGTCATCTTTGCACTGGAGATGTTGCACCCATTTGTAAGAAAAGATATACTTGGATTTGAAAAATAATTCTTACATACATGTGAATGTGGACTGTTTATTAATTGTATTACAGCTTTGTAATAAAGGGTGTAATTTGTTAAACTTGTGGCCTCTGGGTTGTGGTTCTGGCACCTCTTGATTTGAACAATTTGTCCCATATTTTTTAAAATTGTCTACCCAAATGCCTTTAAAATGTTCGGCAGCTGCTATATAACTATGCGGTTAAAGTTTTAAGGGTTGTTTTACTCTATTTATCAGAAAATATAGTGGGGTTGGATATTAATTACTGGTATGTATATTAAATGAGTTGCAAATTCAAGCAAATAGTAACTGTATAAGCTGACCTTGAGGAAGATCGTTTTTGATTCTGGAGAAATGTAGGAATACTGACTCTACGACTTCTCATAGAAGGTAGGTTAAGGAAAGGCAAACCTGCATTTATAGCAATGGACTGACTGGAATACTCTCTTTCAAATTCTAAAGGTGGCAGGGGTAAAATACAGGGAGAGAAAGGCTGTTTACAATTTGTACAGAAACCAGATGGCAATTATATGAGTTGAGGGGCATGAAAGGGAAGCATGGTTGGGAAGGGAATGAGACAGGATTGTAGCCTATCCACAATGTTATTCAATCTGTATATTATGCAAGCAGTAAAGGAAACATAGGAAAAATTTGGAGTAGGAATTAAAATCCAGGGAGAAGAAATAAAAACCTTGATGTTTGCCAATGACATTGTAATTCTGTCAGAGACAGCAAAGAAATTGGAAGAGCAGTTGAATGGAATGGACAGCGTCTTGAAAGGAGGATGTAGGATGAAGGTCAATAAAAGCAGAATGAGGGTAATGGAATGTAGTCAAATTAAATCAGGTCATGTTGAAGGAGTTAGATTAAGAAATGAGACACTTAAAGTACTAGATGAGTTTTGCTACTCGGGGAGCAAAATAACTGATGATGCTCGAAGTAGAGAGGATATAAAATGTAGACTGGCAATGGCAAGGAAAGTGTTTCTGGAGAAGAGAAATTTGTTAACACTGAGTATTCATTTACTTTATTTATTTATTTGGTCCTGTAGATTACATATTATACAGCCAGTGTACGCGTAATATAGGACAAGTCAATTGATGCAATTACAGTAGTACATTACATTTATACATCACATTGCACAGACATTGAAGTGTCAGGAAGTATTTTCTGAAAGTATTTGTATGGAGTGTTGCCATGTATGGAAGTGAAACATGGACAATAAATAGTTTAGACAAGATGAGAATAGAAGCTTCTGAAATGTGGTGCTACAGAAGAATGCTGAAGATTAGATGGGTAGATCACATAACTAATGAGGAGATATTGAATAGAATTGGGGAGAAGAGAAATTTGTGGCACAACTTGACTAGAAGAAGGGATCAGTTGGTAGGACATAATCTGAGGCA
Source organism: Schistocerca americana (assembly GCF_021461395.2). Classification (NCBI taxonomy): domain Eukaryota; kingdom Metazoa; phylum Arthropoda; class Insecta; order Orthoptera; family Acrididae; genus Schistocerca; species Schistocerca americana. The sequence continues at coordinate 701,582,959 of NC_060121.1, read as the reverse complement.
TCTAGGGTTCACCAATTTAGTATTGGAGGGCAGCGTGGAGGGTAAAAATCGCAGAGGGAGACCAAGAGATGAATACACTAAGCAGATTCAGAAGGATGTAGGTTGCAGGAGGTACTGGGATATGAAGAGGCTTGCACAGGATAGAGTAGCACAGAGAGCTGCAGCAAACCAGTCTTTGGACTCAAGACAACAACAACAACAACAACAATAGTAACTGTGAACAGCTGTCAGAGAAAATTCACTTAACGAATTACAGTCACATTGTGCCATTTAATCAGTTTAAAGATGTGCCATCACCAAAGGATATGTGCCTGCCATGTTGCACATGCACTGTCTGCTACAGGTACAGCAGGGGTATACGTTCCTCCAGCTGCCTGGTGAGCCACAAATTTGGCAAATTTCAGCATTTTTCTAAAAGTAATTTCAAGGGGTCTCAGCCGTAAAATTTTTGCCATTGTGTTTCTTTTTGTGTACTCTTCTTATATAAAATATTTCAGGGTAAGTTTTGACATGTCAGACAGGGCAGTTCCCTCAGGAGAAGGATTTCGAGAAAGTGGCTGAATGATGGAGTAGGACAGGAAGGATTATGCTCTGATGGCAATGGGTGCTTCTGCTATGTTGTTCAGACAAGAACATTAAGGTGAGGAGAGATATGAGGGACAGTATATTTTGATAAGACAGTGGAATACAGAGCTTATGGAAATCTCTGCACTTTTCTGCATGCAGCCAAAGCATCTGTGCATGTGATGGTGAAATATGGCCAAAGAGTCAAACATCACAGGTATAATGAACAAAGGCATTCAGAATCGGTTCCAGGTGCTGTACACTTTCTTGAGAAAGGCCTTTCAGGATAACATTGCAGTAGTCTGTGATTGGATGTGTAAGTTATTAAGTGCGGTTGCCCATGATACAAACTTCAAGAGGTCTTGGTATTACTGTGAGAGTTATTGGAATCTATTGCATTTGTGCATAAGTTGTTACATTTTTCTGTAAGTTTTATAAATGCAACAGATACACATAAAAGAGACTTTAATCATCAGTAATATATTTCATTCACCTTTTAAAACAGACTGCCAATGCTGGGGTAACTTTTTGATTCTTCAACTGTAGAAATCAAGTAGTGTTGAGGAAAAGAACTTGTTGAGCCATGTTCAGAATGCATTTTCATCTTGAAAGGAAGTTTCTTGAAGGTTGTTTGACAGATAGCAGAAAAGGGTGCACGATCAGGTAAATAATGCGGGTGTGTAATGAATTCCAAACCCAACTCCTTTACAGTGTTTTTTGTCAATCTAACAGAATGTGGGGAGATGTTATCAAGGAGTAGCATCACTTCATCCAGGCTTCCTGGTCATAGTTCTTGGATTGCACCTGCAAGATGTCTTAGTTGTTGACAATAAATGTCAGCAGCGATGGTTACTCCTCGAGGAAGCAATTTGTAGTACATTACACTGCCGCTGTTCCATCAGATGCATAACATTATCTTTTGTGAATGTGTGCAGGTCTTTGTACAAGGAGTTGGTGCTTTGTTCATACTCAGCTATTCCTTTCTTTTTCTTGTGTTAGCATAAATACACCGTTTCCTGTCAATGGTAACAATATGGTGTAGGAATGATCATGTTGTTCACGAGGCAACTGATGTTGAGCAAGCAATGATGCACATATGGCCAAGCCACCTGCTGATTTTTGTGACTTTGCCTTAGACCCATACACTCAGTTTTTGAACATTCCTCCGTGCTTGCTAATGTTGCATGATGGTGGAATGATCACGGTTCATCACATTTTCCAGTTGTCGAGTGGATCATTGTAGATTGATGCATTTAAATGACCTCCTTCAAACCACAAAGGTGTTCCTGAACATGGAGAGCCACTAATGTCAAAACGATCCTCCCTAAAATGAGAAAATCATTTTCTTGCTGTGCTTTGTCCAATGGCATTATCCCCACACATGGCACGAATGCTGCCACTGCTGCTATAATCCCTCTGTTGATCTCAAACAGAAAAATATGTTGGAGATTTTCCAATTGCTCCACTTGGCACTCCACTTTCTAGCATCCATAGCTCCCACTCACTATCACCAAAGGACAAAATGACAATATGTAAACTCAAATAGCAACAGTGAACTACAAATAAAAAAATGACAATCAATAAATAAACCCATAGCAGCTGAAATACCAACATGCAAAACAAAAACACTCCAAACTTATCCTCCAACCTAATAGTTAAAGGTACATAATAACTTTTGCACAGAATTGATTGTAGGATAAAGTGAACAGCAGACATTTATTATTAATACTTGGTACATGTACTTTACACAGCTAGTGATGTATGTGAAGTTTAAAACTCACATACCAGATGTTCACTGAGTAGCAAAGATATCACACTGATTACACTCACTCTGTTCAAAATTGATGTATCAAACGCTGAGGTCTCTACACCAGTCTGACCCCCCTCCCCCCCTCCCCCTTTATGAAATAAGGAGAACTGAGAATATGAGGGAACAGGTACTTCATGGCTCTACCAGCCCACGTGACAACTGCTGTGTGTAGCGGCAATGGTGTTGGCTGCCTCCACCAAGTCTGTGGAATGAACAAAACTTCACCCTGTTCTTCGTGTCAGAGGACATTTGAGGTTGGTAGGGATATAGCCTCTCAGTGCTGGGATGAGTCAGCACTGAGACTTTGGTATTTGGTCTGCGGCTGCCTGTTCTATGTGTGTCAGTTTGATTTGTTCAATTGACACAGGCTCTTCTCCACTGTTTCACTCTATTTTGAAGGTATTTACACCACTTTGGAGAACCTTGTAGAACCTCGTGTATGCTGGCTACAGTTTACATTCTGTCATCTCTCAGCCAGACTCATGGTGTTGACTGTACCTCTTTGTGTACAAAGACTTTTTTGTCCCTATGATTCTGCAGCTCAGTGGGATGTATTTGTGCCAACCGTTTTTACAGCAGTTGATTGAATTATGTCATGAGCTTCAGAGTGAGGTTGCTGTGACTTAGTAGAGACAATCTTGGTGGGAAGTTGTAATTGTTGCCTGTAAACTACCTGTGGTGTGCAGCAGTACAGTTTCTCTTTTACTGCTCTCCTTAGTCCTAACAGTGTTAGTGGTAGTGATTCAGTCCACTGGCTGTTGTTGCACACTAGGACCACTTTGATGTTTCTGTGGAACCTGTCTAACATCTCACTATTTGCAGAATGGCAGCTGATGGTTTTGAGTTGACTGCAGTCACATTTATGTATGAGCTTTTTGTGGAACGACCAAGACTCAAATTATCTCCCACAATTGGTTGTTATGGTTTGAGGCATTACAAATCTCGGAACCCAGATCATGATAAGGGCTCTGGTGAATGTTGTGGCTGAGATGTCCATGATGGGAATGGCCTCTGGTTGATGCTAAGACTGTCAATATGTCCTTGTGTTTGCCTGAGATTGGTATCAGACATACCAGGCCCACATACAAGTGCATAAAACAAGCCATGGGCGTTTCAGTGGTACCTTATGGTGCTGAGATGTGCCTGCTGATTTTGCTCTGGTGACAGCTCTTGCAGGATTGTGCCCATTGGCGGATTTTTTAAAAGAATACATTATTTGGAGGCAAGGCCCACTGACTGTCTGAAGGTGCCACAAATCAGTCCTTCTTTGATGATTTATGTCATCTTTAGTTGCTAAAACATTTTGGTGTGAGTTGGCAAGTTTTGTTGCCACTGGTGATTTGGACAACACCCTGTTGTGCGTGCATGTCCTCTTTAACACTGATGGCTGCGTTAGTTCTGGGAAGTCTTGTAAAATGCCGTGGAAACAAAGGTACCCATGCAGTGAAGCCACCTCCACTAGTGGCAGAAGCCACCTGTTGTTGCCTTAAAACTATGTTGAGGCAATGCAATGAGGTCTGACTCCATGTCCACCAAGAATGTGGTTCCTGATGTGTTGTCAGTCATAAAAGAACTGGTGTAAGTCACCCTCTTCCACTTGCACAAAACTAACTCCGTGAGTTGTTTAGTATCTGCAGTAGCTGTGCCATCAACCATGATTGCTTGGGCATTGGTGAGTGATCGTTACAATGAATGTTATACAGACTTCTTCATGCATGGTGCAACCAGCTACATTCTGCAGGTGTGTACATGAGCAAATGTCTCCTTTCAAACTGACACAGTAGCCGCGAGAGGAGGGACACTTACTTTGGTGTTGATGGTGGTCACTGGTGTCCTTTAGTGGCTGTCTGTAGCATTTGGGTGCTAGCATTGTATCACACATATTTCTTCCATTTTACTGTATTTTTGGTGTGGTCAGCAAAGTTCGCTACTTCTTGCAGCCATTGTTTGCAGTGAGAGTAGTTGAAGTCATTGTTGAGAGAATGCTCCAAATTTATGTTGTATTCTCTATTAGAATTTAGTTATAGGTACATCACAACTTCCATGCATAATTGATTGGAGTATAAACCAAACTCCAGACATTTATTAACAACTTTCTAGATACATTCCTTTTTTCCCCATCTCCCTGCTGAACAACATCCTGATATTGTGCCTGTTGGCAGTCCAGTCCCTGCACACTGCACCAGACAGTATTCGTTTCTCTCCCCACTCGTATAATACTATCCCTTCCCCTTGCCCACCCCCTCCCGATTGCTGCTTGCATCCCACATGATGTTGCATTCTGGTCCAAGATGCTGGAGTTGGTGTCGTGTGTGCATGTGTGTGTGTGTGTGCGTGTGTGTGTGTGTGTGTAACGTTCTGAAAAATTATTATTGTGTTTACAAATTTCTATTGCCTCTCTATACAAGCATGGATGACAGTGGCTAAACATCAAACTCATCAAATTTTATTTCTTGGTCTCTACACAGTAAAGCATTTTCCACTATGGCCGATTTATCAGCTTGCCCACATCAAGAGTTTCTCTTGTGTTTATCTAAATGGGTGTTAGTCTTTCTTCCTTGTTTCCAGTATATGCTTAGTGACAATCACATGGGATCCTATACACAAAAGTTATAACAAATGACAGATATACATCTTTTACATATCTATCAAATTCATCTATTTTCCTAATGATTTCATTTTCAGTCCCTGCTTTGCCATGTTCTAAAAGTATCAGTAATTTTGTTTGTAGAGAGGAGGAAAATTTTCTCCATAGGCATCTGTTGTTCTTCATTAGTCCTGTAAATCTTTTTGGTCACAGTGTTATTACATTTAGAGTAAACATTTTCCTTGAAAGTCATCTGTAAGTGCTGAATCTCTGGATGATGGGTTAATTTCTTATGTAAGTGTTAATCTGTTGTTGTTGACATTTTGTACACTTTATAGATCACAGTTCCTTCACACATTTAATTATTGATACATCCAGGAAAAGCAGCTGCATGTTGCTCTCTTTCTTCATTGTAGTACTTGGCTTGATACTATTCAAATGTATGAGGAAGGCATGTGACTTCTCTTTGCCACAGGTCCAGGCTCACTCCCTTCAGAGAGCACACTGGCCATCTTGACCTGTTGCAAATGGTGTAGCACTCATACCAGGTGGCCCACAGATGTAAATCATTGTAGTCAAATGTTGTGAAATTAATTCAGTTGTGTAGAATCAGCACAGTAAAGTGGGTTGATATGGAGATGTGACAGGATGGCAGAGAGGAGCTATCATGTCCATGACCACACTATGAATAAAGTTTCCCAATCAACACACTCCTTCAAACATAGTTCTCCAGTCAACACACTCAGTCCAACATGACAAGCTGGAGACGGTTCAGGATGGCAGAGAGGAGTTATCATGTCCATGACCACACTATGAATAAAGTTTCCCAATCAACACACTCCTTCAAACATAGTTCTGCAGTCAACACACTCAGTCCAACATGACAAGCTGGAGATGGTTCTCTGATGTTTCTTGGATGTTTTTCACACCATAACTTGACCCCACTCATTCAGATTATCAAGGAAATGAACCAGAATGTTTAGTTTAACATTCTTAGTGAGCAAATCTTAGCCCTTCTACCATGTGTTTATGATGAGTATGCTGTGAAAATTTCTGGTTTCTCTTAATACCACCATAATTTTCTTTTGATTTATTTTCAGTTCTCATCTCTTGTTTACAAGCTGCAGTTTTATCCAGGAGCATACTGTAACCATTGAACTATGCAGCCAACATCCTTGAGAAATGTAATGCCTGAAATTTTCTCTTGCTTTCAACTGTGCCACATTAACAAGAATGTGTGGCCTTGTCAGATAATGTTACAAGGCCATACCAGTAATTATCTAAATTATTGTCCCTGCAGCTAATAAAAAGGCTGCTACCCCATACCAAGAACCATATGTTATGCTGGTCTTCCCGCAGATACATTCTGATGTAGTTGCACATAAGACAGGAACATCTGTATTGTAAAAACACTCCAGTCATCCCATTACAGCAAAGTCTATGGTTCATAAGAGGTAGAGAGGGAGAGGGAGGGGAGGGGAGATTTGGAGCAGCTGTGAATTACATAATTAACTAGATCTGTAGTCTATCTTTCACACAACTCAGAGGAATGTTAGCTCTCAAGTGGCATCTAAAGATTTTGTTTGTGGCCAGTGAGTGAATCATATGTTAGATTACTCTAAATAATGTAAAGAATGGAAGCTTCTGAATGACAGTGCCATGGAAGCTACATTTCAAGAAAAGCCTATTTGAAGATTTTGTATGCATCTCTTGATTTCATGAAGTTCATGTGTGTTTCCGAAGCTATTACTTTTGTGCCTCTATTTCTGCTTGTGACATGCTTTTCACATTCACTGATGTAATGTGAGATACAGGAAATCCAAATAAATAAAACAATAATACGATGTGAAATGACAGAAGTGTGGAAAAGCATTGTTATATAGGTGCCCATCATTGTAAGATAGTTTCTTTGTTGGCAAATTTTCAAAATTGGTACCTAATCCTTGGCTGTGAAATATGTTCACTTGCTTTCCCTAAATATCTGCTAATTTTAAAAACTTACAACAAAAATGTACAGTTTTGATCATCTTCTTTTATAATTCACATCCTATCAGATTCTATCAGAGTATTTGAAAAAAGCTGCACAAATATCTGATCATCAAATTATCTTCCATTAGGAATGTGGGTGCACTCAACGACCGTGATATGACTTTCAATTGGTAGAGCACAGCAATCAGTCATCTTTTTCTTTCAGTTTTTAATAGGAAAATCTAGATTTCGGCTAGCCATTATCAATGTCCTACTTTATGGTATCAATGCATGTCCTAATACATCAGTCTTGTACTAGGACATGCATTGATACCATGAAATAGTGCATTAATAATGACTAGGCACTAGCCACAATCTAGATTTGTCTAATAAAACCTGAAAGAAAAGGATGACTGACTGCTGTGCTCTACATTTGAAAATGAAATCTGATCAGTTCTTGACAAGATTTTAATGTAATGCAAAACAATATTAGCTGTTTTAAATGTTCAAAAATGTAAAGTTTTGCTCTTCACAGAAAGCAAAAATGGAGTAGTTATACTGCAAGTGTAATATCAATGAATCAAATCTGCAATCTGTTCTCTCATACAATACTTGGGATACGCAATATGTTGGGATGTGAAATAGGAAGATCACAAAGGCTCAGTCTCAGGTAAAGCAGGTGGCAGACTTCAGTTCATTGCTAGGATTCTGGGAAAATGCAATGATTCTAAAAAGAGATGGCTCACAAAACACTCACACAACCTATCCTAGAATTTTGTGTAAGGGCATTTATACAAGACAGGGTTAAAAGTGACATTGACCATATACAAAGAATGGTAGCTTGAATTGTCACAGGAGAGCATCAAAGAAATGCTGAAAAGCTTAAAATGATATATGTTTGAGACTGATGACAACTACATATGAAAGCCTGATTACACAATTTCAAGAGCTAACATTAAGCAAGGGATCTGGGAATATAAAGTCCTTTGATATAAGTCCATAAATTATCATGAAGATATTTAAGAAGTCGTTTTTCCTGCACTCCATATGGAAATGGAACAGGAAGAAATGCTTATATTTGGTACAATGGGAGGTAACCTCTGTCATACACTTCACAATGGTTTCCCTAGTATGGGTGAAAATGATGATGTAGATGTAGGCCTATGAAGATGAAAAACTTATTTCTAAAGGATGTACTATTTTGTATATTATACATTTAAATGTACCATAACAAACAATGGACAGTCCAAGATGGAATAACAATATGGAAAGGATAGATTGCTTCTCATCATACAGAGGAGTTGTTGAGTTACAGAGAGGTGAAATTAAGAAGACTGCTAAAATATTAAACCTTTCACACAAAGTCCATCTTGTACAGTAGAAAACACACAAATATTCACACAAGCACAACTCACACACACATCGCCAATGTCTCAGGGCCCTGACACAGTAACCATGTGTGTCTGATTTGTGCTTGTTTGAATGTGTGTGTGTGTGTTTTCTACTGCAGAAGAATGACTTTGTCCAAGAAATTTAATACTGTAGCAGTGTTTTTCACTGTACCTCTCCGTGACATATTGGCCCATTTATATGGTGACAAGCAATCTATCCTTTCCATATTGTTGTTAAATGTACCATACTTTATAAACATATTTTACACAAATAAATGTACCATTTCTGAAATCCATAACTAGTTAACAACCTCTGAAATATTTTACCTTTTGATGAAGCAGTTACTGCTGATAAACTCTGCTGAGATGTTGTGATTCCCAGGATGGCATCAGGAAGTGTCATAGCAAGTAGGAAAAGTATCCATGCTTCAAAAAGCATTTTCTACCCCTGCAAATGATAATTGCAATTTGCTTAGACAGAACTCTTGGCATATTAAAATATTAAAGTGTCAAATTAAAGTGTTGAAATTGGTTAGTATCTGACAAGGAGAAGGCCTCAGACACGGCCAACCAATTTGGCTCAAATTTGGCAGGTCGCTTGTTTACAGCCTAAAACGAAGGACTCTAAGATATTTTGGGTCAACACCCCCACAATTTTGAGAAAATAGCCCCTAAAGGTTATCACGAGCAATCGACTCAAAATTGAAGGGATCTATAGATAATTGTAAATAGAGCATTTTTAATCATCATGTATGGGGCCCACAAACACATACTTTTCCAGAAATCAAGGAAAGAAACTTTTACAACTGCCGCTTCTGCATCCACATGGTAAACATCTTACGCTGACAGTGCCGATAGTGCAGTGGCCAAGGTAACTGGCTGGGAATCGGAAAACCCAGGTTGGAATCTCGAAGAAATCTACTGGCTGTTATTCTTTTCGTTTCTATTTTTCCATATCTCAATTGATAGGGATAGGAGGCTTAATAAGGCAAGTAAATCAATAAGGAATGATAATAATAAGGTAGGCAAATTAATTTACCAAACGCTGCTAGTTAGTAAAGTATTAAAGTTTTAAGCCTTGTCACATGAAAACAGCTCTGAGTAAGAGTGCTGAGAATTCCTCATGAGGGATCACAGATAGCCAACCGCGCGACGCTTGTTTACAGCGAGGCACGGGACAGAATGCACGCGGGGAGAGTTATGTCGTCCCGGTTGCCTCTTCGTCATATCATAGTTGTACACCTGGAAAAGTGAAGGTGTCCAGCACGAGCCTAATAGAAGTCAATCAGAAAGAATTGTTTTCCGTCATTAGGCTGCCACGAACCTCGCGGATAAATATAGTGATTTTTCCATCGTTAATGCGCCGAATGAAATACGTTTTGTGAATGAATACAGTGCTCTTCTGTAAGTAACATATGATGAGTATTGTATGTAGTTTGTAGTAATTAGCTCGTCTGTTTATGCTGTAGTAACTAGTTATTGTTTGTTGTGTCAAATCTTTCAGGTGATAATCTGAATAATGGAGGATGTACACCCTTCCCACTAGCGCTGTAATATATAGTTGGGAGCCTGTCACAGATGATGGCAAGCAGGAAGTTACTGACACTGTGGTTTGGCTTGTAAAAGTGTTGCAAGACAGATGCATTATCAACGCACTACCAGAAGCAGGCAGTTCTGTTCCTCGGCGTTTGAGAAATTTATTTGCCAACTTAATATCATCATTCCATATTGATTTATTCCTTATTGATTTACTTACCTTATTAACCCTCCTATCCCTATTAATTGAGATATGGAAAAATACAAACAAAAAGAAGAACATCCGCTAGGTTTCTTCGAGATTTAGGTTTCTTCGAGATTCAAACCGGGTTCTCCGAATCCCAGACAGTTACCTTGGCCGTTGCACTACATTTTTTTGGTCTTGTTTTGTTCGATTTACTTGTTTGGTGCGGATGTCCCGTGACACCCATTCAAGGTCAGTGTTGAGCCGTTATCTCAGTTTTTTATTAGAGAGGGCAGCTAACCCTCTGACCGAACACGCTGAGCTACCGTGCTGATAACTATCGCTGCTGTCAGCGAAAAGCATTTACCTTGTGGGTACAGGTGCAGCAGTTGTAAAAGTTTCTTTCCTCTATTTCTGGAAAAGTATGCATTTTCGGACCCCATACCTGATGATGAAAAATGCTCTATTTACAATTATCTATCTATCCCACCAATTTTGGGTCAATTGCTCATCATAACCTTTAGGTGTGATTTTCTCAAAAACGAGGGGGTATTGACCGAAAATATCTTAGGTTCCTTCGTTTTGGGTTGTACACAAGCGATCTGCCAAATTTGGGCCAAATCGGTTGGCCGTGTCTGAGGCCTTCCCCTTGTGAGTCAAATTCAGGATTTTGGTCAGAGTGTGGGGACTGATCTCATAGAAACTTGGTATAATTTTTGAATCACTATTCCCTAAAATAAACAAAAGAGTTTTCCTACTCTATTAAATTACCAACTATAATAGTGAGAAATTTTTGAGCCTGTTAAGTCTGAAAGCTATTTTGTAAAGTATTTTTTATTAAGAAGAAATATGTGTAGTTCCAGGGGATGGGAGTGGCTGCAGATCCATGGTCCCAACCCCCTGTATTCACCTCTGGATAGTGTAAAAAGTTTTAAGTTCAATGGTGGATAATTTAGTTATATTTTGAATGCAAAATATCACAAAATATGTATAAACTATAGATAGTGAATTTTGTGTTGAAAAACAGTACTACGAAAAGGACAGATTGCAACACACCATACAGAGGAGATGCTGAGAAGCAGGCAGGCATAACAAAATGACTGACATACAACTGAGCTTTCAGCCAAAAGGCCTTCTTCAAAAACAGGAAACATTATCACACATATATTCACACAAGCACAACTCATGCCCACATCACCACTGTCACTGCCCACAGAGGCCAGACCAGAACAAATGTTTTTGGATCAGATTTTTACATAATTGTCATAATTGTAGGTCTCATAGTTTCATAGTTATGAATGTGTGAAGGCCATCAATGGATGTTTTTTATTTAATCAAAAGCTTCAGAGAGCAAAAATTAAATATTTCAGATTTATCTGAAGAGTCTTCATCCACAGATACTGTGATGTGTAATATTGTTTTTCTGTCAGAGAGTATTAATCAAGGAAACTCAGTTCTGATCTCTAATGTTCGATTATTTTCTGATCTTTAATGTCTGATTATTTTCCACAGTAATGTCCCTGCTTAGAAACTGAAATATTGCACCATTAATAACATCTCTCGTGCATTAGACTTTCCTTCACACTGCAAAACAGAGGATCACTTTGCACTACATGAGTGACAGTAATTCTGAATAGGGAAACACATAATATGAAATTCCAAAAAGATCATTACTGCATTTGCTTCTGTTCCAAACATGCAGCAATGTCCAACAAAACCACACCACAACTCAGGTGACAGATAACCAGTCCTAGAGTGATTCAAAGCAAACAGTATTTTAGTCTCGGAAAGACTTTTACTAAACAATTTCAGAAAAGCATAAATAATGTGTTGGTATCACAAATCAACATTGTTGATCACACACTAAATGAAACACTATGTTTAATATAACTTGTATTCTAAGTGGATAGCAAGCTAAAACATAGTCACCACGTTGATAAACTAATCAAGAAGTTGACATATTTTGCACTCACATATCTTCTGTAAACCAGAGTGTTAGTAGCTTGTTTTGCATACTTTAATTCCCTGTTCATTTGTGGGATTATCTAACAGATTAATAGGTTGTTTGGCTTTAGGCACTCTAGATTGAAATTATTAGTGACTTTATTAATTTTTTGTTGGCTAAATAAGGGTAAAATTTACAAAATCCTTCTGTTCGTATGCTAAAAGATTATTAAAAGTATTGGGATAAAATTCTTCTTAGTTTATTAACCTGTCATGAAATAAAAGTTTTTAAAATTGCATTTCAGACACATGTGGATGATTCCTAACTAACAACATAAAAAACAGGCAAAACATCCACTCTGATAGCCTAAAAACTTAGCAAGAAGTACTGAAACTACACAAAAACTCAATCAACAGACATCAATTCAACATCCATGTTGATTATTCAATGGTTTTCTCATGGTTGCCTCCCCCTTGGCAGTCCCCTCTTGGATATCTGAATGAGGGACTAATCCAGAATGTTTTGCCAATGGAGAGATCATCATGACACTTGGCCAATTAGAGGCTATGTGTCCTGTGGGTAGACACTGTGTGTCTTTAATGCAATGGTTTTCATCACTGTCTGCAGTCTCACACTGCTGATCATGCTGATTCTTCTGCCTCTCATGGGAAGTTTCTCTCCCCAAGGCTGAAACTCTGCCCAATCATCTGTCTTCTTTGACAAGACCATTGACTGTTGGCAACATGAGGGTGACGTCTTACACTGAGAGGTTGTATAGAAAGTTTTCTAACAGACAGAGAGCAGTATGTTGACCTGAATGGGGTGACTTCAACAGAAGCAAGCGTAACTTCAGATGTGCCCCAGGGCAGTGTAGTGGCTTGGTGCTTTTTGAAATTTACATAAATGATTTGGTGAAAAATGAAATGTCGTGTGACGAGGACCTCCTGTCGGGTAGACCGCTCGCCTGGTGCAAGTCTTTTGATTTGACGCCACTTTGGCAACTTGCGCATCGATGGGGATGAAATGATGATGATTAGGACAACACAACACCCAGTCCCTGAGCAGAGAAAATCTCTGACCCAGCCGGGAATCAAACCCGGGCCCTTAGGATTGACAGTCTGTCGTGCTGACCACTCACCTACCGGGGGCGGACAATGATCTGGTTGATGGTATTGACAGCAGCATTAGACTGTTTGTCGATGATGCTGTTGTCTACAGGAAAGTAGTATCACACGAAAGTTGCGAACAAGTCAATGAGGATTTGCAGAAAATAAATGCGTGGTGTAATGACTGGTAGTTATCTCTCAATATTAGTAAGTGTAACCTACTGCATATAACAAGGCAAAAATCCCCATTAATCTATGAGTACAAAATAAATCCCCAGTCTTTGAAAGCAGGAACTTCCGTCAAGTATCTGGGTGTGACTATTCGAAATGAACTCAAATGGAATGATCACATTACACAAGTAACGGGCAAGGTGAACCCTACATTGCAGTTTATTGGTAGAAGCCTGAAGCAATGCAGTCTTTCAACAAAGGAAATTGCTTACAATATTTTAGTTCGAACAGTCTTAAGAGTATTGTTCATCTGTATGGGACCCTTACCAGTTAGGTCTGATTCAAGAGATTGAGAAGGTCCAAAGAAGAGCGGCAAGATTTGTGACTGGTACATTTAGCCATCGCAAGAGCATTACAAATCTCATAGAAAGTCTGAAGTGGGACACACTTGCAGACAGATGACACGGTAAATGGAAGGGGCTGCTCAGTAAATTCTGAAATCTGATCTTCGATGAGGATGTAGAGCAAATATTATTACCACCAACTTTCAAATCAAGCGATGATCATCATTCAAAGATAAGGGAAAGGGGATTAGAAAGTCTGAAGTGGGACACACTTGCAGACAGATGACATGGTAAATGGAAGGGGCTGCTCAGTAAATTCTGAAATCTGATCTTCGATGAGGATGTAGAGCAAATATTATTACCACCAACTTTCAAATCAAGCGATGATCATCATTCAAAGATAAGGGAAATTAGAGCTCGTACTTAGGCATTCAGACAGTTGTTTTTCCCTTGCACAGTCTGCGAGTGGAACAGAGGGGGAGGGGGGAATATGAATATGACTTTGGCATGAATTGTGCCCTCTGCCACACACCGCTTGGTAGCTAGTGGAGTATATATGTAGATGTAGAGAGTCTTCAGCCATCATTGTTTCTAATTTTTATTCAAAACAGAAGTAGTGCCCTAGTTTCAATCTCATGAACCAGACCACCACCTGTAGACCATCAGCAGTTCCCTCAATGGATGCAGTGAATCATCTTCAACATGACGAGTGAAGCCCCGAGGCATAAACACTGAGTATACCTGACACTCCTGCCCTTCCTTTGAAGCCAATTTAACAAGGGGTACCATTATTCACTCATGTTTAAACTAATGATTAGTAGAACTCCCCCCCCCCCCCCCCCCCCGCCCCGTCTTCCCTTCAGCATTTGACTCCCCTTGACGTGGAACACAAAATGTTTCCAAATGAGAGGAGAGAGCCTTACAGGCTCAGTTTCAGTTTCGCTGCATGATCTCAGGTCCCTGTCTCCCCTGTACTGGTTGTCTAGTCAGCTGTCAAACAGATGAATAATGAGAGATCCTGTACCCTGTAGAGGAGACAGCACACACAGGAGGTAATAGTACTAGAGGCACCTTTTGTACCTCTGGTACACAAATCTCAGTAGGTTTCCCAGCACACCCATTCACCGTTGCTTCTAATTGTTTTACAATGGTCACGGATAGTTGCTGCTGCTTATGAACAACAGCTAGCTCATCCCACACCAGGGAACACTGTATAGAGTGGGGATGTGTTGTGCCTGACACAAAACAGTACACAAATAACTTTAAACTAAGCTTCCTGATACAGTGAAACCTTTTTATAACGTTCCTCCATATAATGTTTTCCTCTATGTTACATCCATTTTTTTCGGTCCCGACTAAAAGCCCATATAAAAAATGTAATATTTTCCTCTTTACTGAGTTTCCTCTATATTACAATTTCCTTGATGTAACAGTTATATTTTTGGAGCCCTAGTCAATTATTTACCTCTTTATTTCGTTTAAGTGACTGGATGTAGACACATCATTTTCCATTCTGTGAATTCACAGTTTGCCCTGGCTCAGAAAGCCCACGCTCAGCGTGTTTCATATGTCAGTGGCAGAACCCGGTCACATGACATGTGACACAGATTCTGCCTGCAATCTTTTTGGTGCCATTTCAGTCGATGCTTTGTATTTTTAGCGTGTTGTGTGAGCTGAGCAGCAAACTGTTCATGTGTCTGGTGAGAGTGTGTCTTCGATATCATGTTTTTTTTTTTTTTTTTTTTTTTTTTTTTTTTTTTTTTTTTTCCCATCAGTGAACATGAGTGAAGGTTTCTCTTATTAAAAAAGTGGAGACATCTCCTGGTGTGAGTCGTGTGGAGCTAGCAAAGCAATTTGAACTGGCCCCTCAACACTCAACACTATTATGGAAAACAGATAATTGATAATGGAAGGGTTTGAGAATTGTGGAAATTCAAAACGTATGCATTTGAAACCATTGACTTACAAGGAAATGGAGGAAGTTTTATTAACTTGGTTTCAGCAAGCATGTCTCAGAGAATTCGTTGCCAAAATGGGGAGTGCTGCAAGAAAAGTGCTGCTGTTTGTGGATAGATGTGCGGCACATCCACCAGACGTATACTTTCTGAGAAATGTGAAAGTAATTTTCCTGCCACCCAACTGCACCAGCCATCTGCAACCTTTGGACTTGGGAATTATACATGCCCTTAAGGTTAAATATAGGACAGCGCTTGTAAAAAAGGCCTTGAATGTGATGGACCAAAGAAAACCGGGAAGCCAGCAGAGCTCACAACTGAAGCTGAATATTTGACAGGCAATGAATTTAATTATGCACTCGTGGAGGGAAGTCAGTGCTGAAACTATTAAAAACTTTCACAAAAGTGGGATTCTGTGAGAATGAAATGGCAGCTCCTGTGTAAGATGTTGCAAGTGATTTGCAAGAGTTTACGGAATTAATAGGCAGTGATTCTGTCACTTTTGAGGACTTTGTGTCTGTGGATTACAACGTGGCAACCACAGGAGTACAAAGTATTGAGGAGCTGACTGCAGAGAGAAGCTTGGAGAATAATAGTGGTAGTGAAAGTGGCAGTGACAAGGAAGATGACCCTGCGCCCTCATATACTAAGGCAGCTGAAGCCTTTGAAACATTCAGGAGATATATGATGACCCACAGACTTGAGGACAGAACAGTAGTTCAACTTGCTCATTTGGAGCAAGAAATGATTGCCATAGAGTCTAGGAGAAATAGAAAACAAACATTCTTGCTTGAATATTTTAAAAAATCATAGGTATGTGATTTTCAGATTGCATAGGTTCCTAAAGTTTTGTGCAAATTTAAGTTCCGTTTCATAATTTAATTATTAAAGTAATTTTTTTGTAACTAATTCTTTTTTAATTTGTACCATTTACTGTGTTTTTATGTAATATGTTCAGTATATCATAAACAAAAATTGGCTCATATTCTATTATTGGGTCAACTGAAGAACGGGATACCACCTGTCAGCTTTGGACAGTGATGTCATATCTTAAGGCTCTGTTCTAACTTTTTACAGTACAAACTGATCCATTTACTTTCACCCATTCACCTACTGGGCCCTATGTTTTAATTGCAAAACACTAATCATTTGATACATTGATCATTTGCAATGAATATCACATTATAGTGTTGTGAAAATTTAAAATGTCATGTATGGCACCATTTGTCAAAGCTGATTAGTGGCATCCCGATCTTCAGTAATGCCCTATAATTATTATTTGGAAGCCTTCCTCTTTATAGTGTTTTCCTCTGTACTGTGTTCAGAATTTGTGGTCCCTTGAAAAATGTTATATAGAGGTTTCACTGTGTGTGTATATACCTGCCTAATATCAGGTAGGGCCCCCGAGAGCACACAGAAGTGCCACAACACAACGTGGCATGAACTCAACTATTGTCTAAAGTAGTGAATCCTGCATGACTATCCATAAATCCATAAGAGTACAAGGGGGTGCAGATCTCTTCTGAACAGCATGTTGCAAGGCATCCCAGATATTCTCAATAACATTCATGTCTGGGGAGTTTGGTGGCCAACGTAGGTGTTTAAACTCATAAGAGTGTTCCTGGAGCCACTCTGTAGCAATTGTCCAAGTCCGTCGGAATACACAATGGACATGAATGGATGCAGGTGATCAGATGGGATGCTTGCATATGTGACACCTGTCAGAGTCCTATCTAGACATATCAGGGGCCCCATATCACTCGAACTGCACATACCCCAAGGCATTACAGAGCCTCCACCAGCTTGAAGAGTCCCCTGCTGACATGCAGGATCCATGGAGTCATGAAGTTGTCTCCATACCTGTACATGTCCATCTGCTCAGTAGAATTTGAAATGAGACTCATTTGTCCAGGCAAAATATTTCCAGTCATCAACAGTCCAATGTCAGTGTTGATGGGCTCAGGTGAGGCTTTGAATGGTTCACACTCTGACACTTGTTATGGCCCAGCAGTGAAATCTGCAGCAATTTGCGGAGGGGTTGCACTTATGTCATGTTGAATGATTCTGCTGTTGGATATTTGATGTTTTACCGAATTGCTGATATTCACGCTACACTCGTGAAATGTTTGTGTGTGAAAACCCTACTTCATTGCTAACTCGGAGATGCTGTGTCCCATTGCTCACACACCAACTATAACACCATATTCAGACTCACTTAAATCTTGAAAACCTGCCATTGTAGCAGCATTAATTGATCTGACAACTGCACTAGACACTTGTTATCTTGTATAGGTGTTGCTGACAGCAGCGCAATATTCTGCCTGTTTTCATATTTCTGTATTTGAATACACATGCCTATACCAGTTTCTTTGGTGCTATAGTGTATATATAGAGAACATTAATAAACCAACACTCTGTAGGGATGGATTCTTAGCTGGAAATGGAGGAGAAAAGGTCCTATGAACATGAGTCCAGAAATGTATTATTGCCACAGTAGATAGTGCTGATGAATGAAAATTCCTCTGGCCATGTACTGTATGTTCCTTGTGTGTTGCAGGCTATGTGATTGCTGCAGCACACTGTAAGCACCAGAATGTTCCAGTACTCATGTCGGGAACAAGCAGAGATGGTGTTTATGTATGCTAAATGAGATGGAAATGAAACTTTCCTGGCAGATTAAAACTGTGGGCCGGACCGAGACTTGAACTCGGAACCTTTGCCTTTTGCGGACAAGTGCTCTACCAACTGAGCTACCCAAGCACGACTCACGCCCTGTCCTCACAGCTTTACTTCCACCAGTAACTTGTCTCCTACCTTCCAAACTTTACAGAAGCTCTCATTCTGGAAACATCCCCTAGGCTGTGGGTAAGCCATGTCTCCACAATATCCTTTCTTTCAAGTTACATGGTTCGCAGGAGAGCTTTTGTAAAGTTTGGAAGGTAGGAGGCGAGGTACTGGTGGAAGTAAAGCTGTGAGGAATGGGCGTGAGTTGTTCTTGAGTAGTTCAGTTGGTAGAGCACTTGCCTGCGAAAGGCAAAGGTCTTGAGTTCGAGTCTCAGTCAGGCATACAGTTTTAATCTGCCAGGAAAGTTTCACATCAGCACACACTCTGCTGCAGAGTGAAAATCTCATTCCAGATGGAAATGGTCGAGAGGCAGCATCCTATACCAAAACGAGTACACTCACAGACACCAACCAGATCAAACAACGTTTCAAGCCCTATCTGGGCATTTGTGTGATCGTGGGTCCTTTAAAACAGATGAACATGCAGGGAGGCAGTGGACAGTGCATACACCAGATTTGGAGGACTGGGTTCTACAATATCTTGCAGGATGTTGTCCTGTTCTCAGGACCTTTTCTTCCTCCATTTCCAGTCAGGACTCCGTCCCTGCAGTTTCTCAGTTTTATTAATGTTCATCCTCTGTGTGTGTGTTTTCTACATCCCCTCCCAAACCACTGGGTCAATTTCAACCAAATTTGGTATACATGCTCATACTGTCTGGAAAGATGTATTGTGGAAGGGATCGTACCCGCTAACATCTAGGCAGTCCTGCTTGACTGGCACATTTTGACAGCAGTGTCAGACTGCATTCCAGGGATTATATGTGCAGATGGACATGGCTGAGCAGAGAGAGTTAGGAGTTGGAGATGGATAGTGAGAGGGAGGAGTATGAGATGGACACAGTAAGGAGGGAAGAGGTGATGGACAGAGAGAAATGGGGAGGAGGAGATGACTGCAGTATATGTGCTGTATGTCTACGAAGGCAAAGCTATAGGTAAATGACTAGTTTACGATAAATTCAAACAATACTTCTCTCTCAGAAGAGAAAACTAAAAATACACATGATATGTTAGTTGTAATATAAGCTAAGTAAATGTAAACCCTACATGCAGATTTACTATGAACTGTACACAACACTTATAACTTGCTAAAATTTGTTTATTCATGCAGATACACAGAGATTTGGTGAACAACTTTTTCTTTGTTTAATTCTTCTTGGGTTATCAGCCGAGTGGTGGCGTCGTCTTGTCACAACGTTTCGATAAGTTTTGCACCCATCATCTTCGGCAGAAGGTGAGTTTCATACCCACCATCTTCTGGTGAAGATGATGGGCATGAAACTTATCAAAATGTTGCAACAAGACAACACCACCACTCGGCTGATAAGTCAAGAAGAATTCATCACTGGAATACGCTGAAAAAGATTGCAACCGCATATAACTCTTTCTTTACTATGATAATAGTGCTAATATTGTATAAAGCATAAACACTTGCAAGCATCCGAAAAATCTAAAAAATATGCCTTTTTCAACTTTTGTCCTTACTTTCTTTCTTTCTTTTTTTCTTTTTTTGAATGAGGGTACTGTTACCTAAAGCTGCTAAAATGCACAAATTAGGTTTACTACTGACAATATAGAAGGGGGGAGAGTTGAACCCTGGAAGACTTTCGAGACTTTCACCTCCAGCCAGCCATATAACATATGTTTAAAAATGTACTTTCTTATTCCATTTTGAAGTGGTAGTGTTCTTTTATGTGTGCCACAGTATTTTTCTGAAATTACAAAATGTACTTAAAAAAAGTAAGGTTTCTCCAAATGTGAGAAACTGTTCCAAGATACAACATGTGTCATTTATGGGAGGGTGGGACTAGTGTGGACATTTTTTATGTTTCATGTTTTACCTTACAATTATTTGAGGCACATTTTTTGAATTTGGTATCTTTGGATTAACCAGCTTCCACACTATCAGAAGTATTAATGAAATTCTTTATGTCTTCAACATTTTGACCATCTACTGGGGAAGAAAGATACCTGCAGTCTGCCCACATTTATCCCATGGTGGGGTAAGTGTGTGCATTGGCTGAAACTGCATGGGGTAAAAGTGGGCAGCATGTGTTTGATATAAATAAACCCAAGATTCTCAAAAAAATGTTATTTATTCCTTAATAAGTGTCACAGAAACCAAAATTAACCTAAAGAAAACTTGGTGTTGTTTTTTAAACAAATATTGCACATTTCAAAATTAAAATTAAATTGTAGCATCCACCCTTATCTTTCTGCTGCAATTGCTTTTGCAGAAGGCAGGAGGCAAATAATGTCAGACCTTTCCATTGCTGACTTATTTGTGACAATAGGGAACACAAATCTAGATCCTTTTTTCCACAGATAGGGAACAATCACTTACCCTTTCCCAATTGTATTCACAACTTAGCCTACATGATATTCAGAAGGTTTTATTGGTGGCAAAATGAACCAAAACAAAATCACCAGACCTCACTTCTTCAACATGTTAACTTATGTAAGGTTTTGGCTTCATCACCTTCTCTTTCACAGCATCCCTCATCCTTAGATTCCAGCACAGGGGAAGAAAGGCTTTCTGATTCACTGTCTGTATCATCAATGATTTTATTTTTTGTAGATCTCTTCAATTATGTCTTGCTCTGAAACAAGGCCTTTTTTAAAGCTGGTCTCATTTTACACACCACTGCAGCTTCTAATTCACCTCTGACTGGAGTACTAATGTAAACTACAGAGTTATTTTGCCTTGATATTCCTTCTCAAACCGCAGCTTTTTGGAAAGATCTATAGTCTTCATAAGTTGAAATTTCAGTTAGGTCTTCACCTGAAGTGGAATGTGAAGCATCAGAAAAAGTTGTAGATTTCACAGGAGAAGGTGTTTCACAACTTGATATAGAGACTGCTGGCTGCTCAGTTACTTCTGATGGCCTGAAATCCTTTTCAGTGAATGCCAACCCATTAAGTAGCAACAATCTAGGCACTTTGAATTCAGAGGTGATATTTTCTCAGTAAAGAAAATTGAACATGCTAGGCCTATCCCGCAAAACAAAGTTATCTCTGAAATAGTGACTGGACAACAAGGGTGCATTCTCATCCCGTCAGATGTTGCTATTCTTAAGTATCCCTTAAATGGCCCAACACCATGATATCTAGTAGCTGCATCTTCTGGGAACAGTGTGGTGAGACTGTCAGAAGATTGATTCCAGCATCCCTGGAAATACTGATAACCTCAATGCCGATGTGACTTGAATGGTTGACCAGAAGAATGAGTAGACGATTATGTTTTGAAAAATTCATCTGCTTAATTACAGGCATCAGAACTTTAAGGAAAAGTTTGGTTGTCATATACCTAGATTTGTTGGTGTATCCACTACTTCCATCTGGCACAGCATTCAGAAATTTGTTCTTCATATGGACTGCCAGAAAAATCAACTCTGGTAGTATAGCCATCCCTGATGCTGAACAGGAAGCATACATGGCGAGATTTCCCGCTCTGTTTTGTGCTGCTGCCATTCCCGCTAGCTTCTTACCATGTTCTGCAATAACTTTAGGAGGCTGCATTACAGTAGGAATACCACACTAATCCAATTCATTATCCCTGTGTGGAAAAACCTTTAATTTGTCAGTATTCTCAAAAAGTTGTCAAAGAAAAGGATAATTTTTACTTTGTCAAACACTGCATCCGTTTCAAAGCCTGTATTTTCAGGTCTGCAGATAGCTTCTGCTGCCTCTGTGAAAATCTATTTGTCCAGTCCTTTCCTCCCAAATGTTTTACATACAGCCCCTTGTGTAGTTTTTTCTTTATAGTTTTTTAGCATACATGTACGCTAGTTAGCCTGCTTGGTTCTGTGTCAGCCCATAATGTCAATACTTATGTGGTGCCGATGAAATTGACACCAACATCGACATGCATTCATCTTTGGACTCTAAGCATTATCTTTGGCTGTTCCACCATGTTCAGTTCAGTTCTTTGTGATCCTTGTACGTGTTAAGGTTAATAAACGAACTATTGCTAAACGAGTGTGATTATTGGTGCAACCAACCCAGTAATCCTCCTCACTGGTGACCCCGAGTTGTAACGTCTCCCATTTTCGCTGTTTTACTGTGTCCGCGACCTCCGCATTGGTTATTTTTGCCTGTATTACATCGACACAGCATTTGAACAATGACTTTGGCCCAACACGATGCCTCTTACTCGATTCCGCCGATTTTTCCGGACATTTTCGAACCTGCAACAATAAGTGAGGTTAGGAGTGCGCATGACTTCAGCTATCAAACACCTTTGTTCCCGCCACATGTGCCCTCCCTCATCGACTGTGCAGTTACCTCTTATGTATCTCTGTACAGTGCAGGACCAATGCCGATATCTGCAAATGCTTCATTGGACAACCTACTACCACCAGGACAACGATTTGCCACACTGCAATCCATGCAGTACCATGCGGATACCTGCCACGTGACCGTAACTGCTTCGTTCACAGGTCTACCTCCTCACGATCCGACCACGCCTACGCCTGCCTTAGTTCAGCATCAGCACATGCCTTCCTACTTCGATACTTCGGCCTGCAACAGGAACAAAAACTTGTTATCTGTGCCTGACCTCCACCTCCATCCCAATGCTATGCCTCAGTGTTTTGTATCACAACATTCACCTTATCCGCATACCGTGTTGAGTGGAGTGACTATGAACAGTAAACATTCACACATTCCGTCCCACGTTCGACATCATTTCCCACACTGAGCTTCTGGACAGCCCGCACCTCCGCAGCCTCCCTGCAATTCAGGTGGCCCCGGCTCTGATCATATGTCAAGCTTTCCGTGGACTAACTCGCGTTCTCAAACTTTGAACTTTTTCTCACCTGTCGCCCCCGCACCAGCTCCAGTCGAGCTTCCGCAACCATTCTCGGCACATCTCGGTGCCTCATCTGTGTCGGTCTTCCACGACGTGTCAATCCGAACACACCCGCAACATGTTGAGCTTCTGCAACTGCAATCAACACATTACGGTGTCTCACCCATGTCGGTCTTCCGTGTCACGACGGATCACACTCAACCACAACTTGTCACCTTCACGCTGCCACCCGAACAGCCGTCGTTGCCACATCCCCTGGAGGAACACTCTCCTGGAATATTACAGCAACAGCAGCTCGATTCAGGCAGTGCCCCGATGAACTCAACTCAACCTGTTCTTCCGAACGTTCTACAATGCCACCGTTTAATCCCGACAGAGCAACAATCTGGTTCAAAATTGTGGACGAAATGTTCGACCATCACAAACTCGACGAGTCAACCAGGTTTCTGTGCCTCATCACCCACCTGCACGACCAGGAGGACTTGATTGCTGACCTGGTAGACGTCCTAGACTCATCTACCCAGTACACTCTAGCCAAAAAGACAGTTCTACGTCAGCTTGCACGCTCAACTAAGGCAGCAATACGGCAAGTGTTCCATGTCGAGCAACTAGGCAATGACCAACCTTCCCAGCTCTGGAGATGGCTACGTGTCCTGGTTAGCGCTGATCTATTCTCTGACATAGCTCTCTTCGCCATCTGGTCAGATAAACTAT
This sequence comes from Schistocerca americana, assembly GCF_021461395.2. NCBI lineage: Eukaryota > Metazoa > Arthropoda > Insecta > Orthoptera > Acrididae > Schistocerca > Schistocerca americana. The sequence continues at coordinate 701,559,033 of NC_060121.1, read as the reverse complement.
CCCCTCATATCCGCTTTGCTCTGGCTCAAAGGTCTCCTGAACCTGTCGAGCAAAAATGACAATTGCTGACAAACTACACAATGCATCACTGCTCTATTTCGCCAGCCACTGCCTACCTAACAAGTCTCAGGTTCAGGCTCATCACTCTGCGGCTGGAGGCAGCCGGGGCCATACTGTGCTGACCGTTGCGCTCGCTCCAGGAAGCAGTAAACAACCAACTGGGACGTCACTAGCTCCACCCACAGTCACGCCCCCTCCTGCAACTGAACCTGCTGCCACCACCGAACCTCGGCCACATCCACTGGCAACGAACTTTCCGCAGGAAATGTAACCACACTACCCGTACTGTTACTTCCACACAAGGTTGTTGAGGCAGCACGGAACTGCAGACCACCCTGCTACTTCCCAAACGCCAATCGCAGGTAGGTCTGGGTGCTGCCTCCTGCGCACAACATGACAGGCACCCCCCCAGTTCTCCATTCTGTCTGGGAGCGACCGGATAATTGCGGAGGGCTTTAAATTAAAGACATTTTGTCGGGATACCTTTTCCTAGTGGACACAGGCGCTGATGTTTTGCTGCTGCCTATGTCCTAAGCATCGTTGAACATCCGCTCTCATCATACTTCACTGCAAGTTGTGAATTCAACTAAACTAGAATGCTCGGGTTCAACTTCCCACGTTGTCTCACTCTCCGCAAACTGCAAACTCGAGTGGACTTTTTTAGTGTGGGACATTGACAAACATATACTAGGCATTGACTTCTTGCGACACCACAAACTTTCACCGGACCTAGTGTGAAACACTGTGTTTCATCACCCGTCCAGGGGTCATCTCATCTGTACATGCTCGTCTCTGTCTATGACGTTACAAGAAACCATGCACAAGTGCCTTGTCGAGCTTGAACATGTCCTCGCCTATGCAAGGAAAACTTCAAGCTCTCCCTCCGGCTCCACGAAACACAGCTCCAGCTCTCTGATGCAGCAAAGGAATTACAGACCCTACAGCAAGGACAAAGCAAGGTCAGTAAGTGCGCCGAATCTGCTTACAATCCCAGCAATCGAGCCTCTGTGTGTTTACCTCCCACTACCCCTCGCAACTGTGCTATCAAGATTGCCATAACGTGTACTGGCAGTTCTGCAGGGCCACATGCTCTTAACATGGCAGCGTTTGACACTCGGCCGGACACAAGCGCGTGTGCGCGACGAGTGTCACGTGTTCCCGAACTGACAGCTTCTACCCCGCCCCTCGCGGACAGCACCTCAAACTATGCAACTTCGGCTCCTGTGCACCGCCTTGCGACCGCCACTGACAACACAAACAGTACACTCGCGCCAAGCATTTCGCCCGCGACCGTGTTGCCACAGGCCGCGCCCTCGGACAATGGACTCACTAACGGCTCACGAGCTCTACCGAACTCACCTGACCACGGTGCCACTGCCTTGGGCTGGCGGCCATCTTGTCGCGTTGACTCCTGGGACACTTTGCCGCCTCGGTTCCCGTCGGATCCGCCGAGAGGATCCGAACACCACGACAACGCCTAACCTGCCCCGCCCGCCGCACATTGTAAACAAACCGCCTCCCGTGCCATCGGCAACATTTCCGTCGTCTCCAACGGCACGGTTCACAAGCTTCGCCTCACGTCAGATCTCCCGATCTCCAGTAAACCACCTCGACTTTGTCCTGAGCGCCTCTCCGACCTGAAAAATCAGATTTCTGAACTACTAAGCTCCAGCGTCATTGAACCCTCTGCCAGTACCTGGTCTACACCCATACATATGACACCCAAGAAAGACAGGTCCTGGCGTATGTGCAGAGACTACCGTTGAATAAACGTACGAACAATTATGGACACTTACCCCATACCCAACATTGCCGACTTTACCGGTTCCTTCACAGGTGCGACCACGTTCTCTGTCATTGATTGCAAACGGGCCTACCACCAGATCCCCATGGCACCTGAAGACATCGAGAAGGCAGCAATCACCACCCCGATCGGGTTATTTCAGTTTCGATTCATTCCCTTCGGTCTGAAAAACGCAACCCAGACCTGGCAACGCTTCATCAACGAAGTGCTATTCGACCTAAAATTCTGCTTCGCATATCTTGATGACATTCTTGTGTTCGGCTCCTCTGTCCAGGACAACATTCGACATGTGCAAACTATTATGAACACTCTCGCGGCAGCAGGCATCGAGACCAACCAGGACAAATTGCAGCTACATCAACCCGCTGTCACTTTTCTTGGTTTTCGGGTCTCTGCCGACGGCATTTCACCGCCCCCTGAGAAAGTACAAACAATACTAAACCTACCCAGACCTTCGTCATTCAAAGAGCTCTGGCGCTTTCTGGGGACGGCTAATTATTATCGCCGACATCTACCTCGGGCTGCGGAGATTCAGGCTCCACTGACGGACGCCTTGGCAGGCACCAACACTTCTGGATCTCGGCCCGTTCCATGGACCCCTGCTGTGACTGACTCTTTCACTGCCCTGAAAAATATTCTTGCCGAGGCCTGCTCCATCGCGCATCCTCATCCCAATGCACAGCTTTTCATCGCCACAGACGCGAGCGATACTGTCATTGGCGCTGTCCTTAGCCAGACAATCGACGGCCAAACTTCGCCTCTGCAGTTCTTCTCGCGCAAGCTCACCAATGCACAACGGAAATATTCCGCGTTTGACAGGGAGCTGCTCGCGGTCTACGAAGCGATTAAGCATTTTAAGACTGACGTTGGGGGACGCGCTTTCTATGTTTTAACGGACCACAAACTCCTGGCTGCGGCCATTACAAACCCGCCAGCTGACCCGCCTTCTCGCAGCTTCAGATATATGGACTTCATATCTCAGTTCACCACCGATGTCAGACACATGAAGGGTGCTGACAATATAGTTGCTGATTTCCTTTCACGAGTCGAAGCCGTCCATTCGCTGTTAGACCTCTCTGAACTGCCTAACCTACAACCCGCTGACGAGGAAACACAAAACCTGCTTTCAGACTCTACTTCTTCACTACACTTCGTCCGCACCACCTTCCCTGGCATTTCTGGTGAGATCTGGTGCGACGACAGTACGGGCACATTACTCCCCCTCATCCCAACCACGCTCCGTCGAGCTGTCTTCAACGCATTGCATAATTTAGTCCAACCCGGTGTTCGTGCGTCCGCTGCCTCATAGTGGAGCACTTTGTGTGGAGAAATGTCAACAAGGACTGCCAGAAATGGGCACGCTCCAGCGTCGCGCGCCAACGCTGCAAAGTACACAAGCACACTACGTTCGTAATTCGGTTTGCGGAATGCCGGCATATACCAGATTCCCTGTGAGTGTGGGAAGACTTACATTGGACAGACAGTGCGCACCATCGAAGGTCGTTGCCGAGAACATCAGAGGCACACTCGACTTACGTACTCCAACAAGTCGCCAGTCGCAGAACACTGTTTGCCCGAAAATCTCGAAATGGACTACCAACATACCAGGATCTTGGCACAGACATCTAAATACTGGGAGAGCGTCGTTAGAGAGGCTATCGAAATTCGTACCAGGGACGGACTCATCAACAGAGATTGTGGCTATAACCTCAGCAAGGCATGGGAAACAGCACTGAGTCTAATTAAAAAGAGGCTCAGCAAAGAAAACGAACGAGCGACCAGGGCGGACGAGGCAGTTACACCGACGCTTCCACAGACGCCGACGCCAGCCTCTCAGCGACTGCCGACGCGCGGGCGCGGACCACGGAGAGAACGTCTCGCAGGGGAAGGGGATTTAGGACGGTCGCCCGCCCTCTGGAGCTCAGTTCGTCAGCGCACCTGACGATGGCGACATGTCTGATCGCCGAAATATTGTGCCCGTTGGACACTACGGACCGGCAGTACACCCGTGGACTGTTCGAGCATTATTACATGTGTTTTTTAACTATCGTTTTCTGTGAATGCTTTCATAATACGTTACTTTGTAAGTAACAGCCCAGTACACACCAAAACTGTATCCACAACACTACTGCATTCCCAGTTGTGTAACGCTGACATACATCAAAATCACGTTCTTGTATTTGTTTACTAACAGCCGCTCACATAGTTGCAGGTGACATCATGTATGCCGAGAAAAATGGCAATAGAAAATATGCTTCAAACAGCGACTACAGTCTTAAAAACATGCTGTAGTGTGTCAGCGGACTCACAATCCCAATATTGTTGTTTTTGAATGCAAACACGGATCAAATGGAAGAGTTCAGAGGTAAACTTATTGTAACTATAAAAAAGGCTCAAGTTCAGAGAGAAGTGAAGATGAGATTGTCAGAGAGGGGGGAGGAAGTAGATGTAGGCTGAGGGAAGGAGGAGATGGACAGAGAGAGACGGGAGACGGAGGTGTGGAGAGAGAAGAGGGGGTGAGGAGGAGGTGGGCAAAAAGAGGGTGGACGAGGAGGTGCAGAGGGAGAGGGGGGTAGGAGATCAGGAATATACCCAATTCCCGTACCTATTTACAAATTTGCAAGGGCGGCTAACTCCTCTGTTAGTGTTCCCTCTGACTGACCAAGCTCTTTTGATTGACAAGCTAGAGTGATATCGTCCACCCAGTAAAATTTCCTTAAAGATATTTTTGGAAGGTCAGAAATATAAAGGCTGAACAGGAGAGGTGCGAGAACTAAAGGCAAGAGATGTGTAGTTTCTCCTGGAAACCGGCCTCTTTGTAAGTTTTCAGGGCTAGTACAAGCTCGTTGCAGCTTCGGTGAGGCCTAAATCTCGCTTATTCTGTTGGAATGTGTTCTAAAACACAACCACTAATTGTGTTTAAATAAGCCTCCCCAAGAGCTAATACGTGCAACTAGGTATGGAAATTGGCAGAAAGTTCTGGAGGAGATCCAGTGATTTGTTAGGTTTTAAGATTGCCACAATTTTTGTATTTTTCAGTTCCTTTGGAAGTGTTTCGTCATCAGAATAATGGAGAAGAAGTCAGTTGGCATCTTCCCCAAGATGGGATAAAAAATCTGGATGGATGTTATCAGATACTCCAGTCTTACCGCTTTTAACCTCTGCTAAAGTTACCTCTATTTCATCTAGGTGAATGAGGAAGAGAATTTTGAATCGATAGGAGACTGATATTTTAGCTTTGTTAGGTCTTTTTTGATTCTGGAGGTATGCTGTTCATCCTTGGACAATCTGGGCGTTTTTACCATGTGGTTAGCAATATGACTGACTGAAATGCCAGACTTCAGATCAGATTTATTAAAAGAGTCACCCACTATGCTAAGCAAGAACCAAACTTTCCTGCTTGAATGTTTGAAATTCAAGTTTTCTGCTTCTCAGACAGGACACTTTCCTTTCATCATCAAGACTATGAAGAAGTTCATCTGCAATGTCAGTGTCTCTACTCCTGTTAAATTGTTGATATCTCTTATCTCACCCCGGGATATAATCTCTCCTATATCCATGAGGAATAGGGACGGATTTAGAATATTTTTCTTTGGGGTGGGGCAGGGCACAAGCTTTCATGTCAATAATTATCCATGTCAAAGCAGAGCACAGTGTATTTTTCTATGAAAGGGCACTTATATGTTAAGGTGAGGGTGGTCTTTACAAGGACTTCGTAATAAATTTAAATCAGCTGAACTGTTTTATTCAAATTTTACTTGTTTAATTACAACAAAGCAAATTAAATAAAAATTTTATACAGCTATAACATAAGATCCACTCTGAAAAATACTGCACTCTCAAAAATACTGCAAGTTCAGTCTTTCTTAAATTTTCGATAGAAGACTTCTAGCACTACTGCTATAAATTTGACGTACATGTTGATGTGCATCAAAGCAAAGCCAATCAGTCGGTTTTCCGCCATGGTGCTACGAAGATAGGTTTTTATGCATCGCAGCGCAGAAAATGATTTTTCTGCTGTGCCTGTAATGATGCGCAGAATCGATAGGAACTGGAGGGCGGCTGCGAAGTTTGGAACACAAGATGAACTTTTATGAGGTTATGGAAAGGCTGGTTTGAGGTCTTGTTTTTTCTTCAACGGATTCCACATCATCAGTTCCCCTTTCAAAACTGCGGAACATGGCAAACCATTTTTGTATATTTCAACGTTCTTCAGCACTTCCCCAGTGGACCTATCAGAAATGTATTTCGGTATTAGCTTCTTTAAATGACCAGCTACTTCAAGTTGTGCTTTGGGTAATCTATAGGTCAGTTCATTACACAGAAGATCTAAAAAAAGGAATCCAGATTGCCACTCTAAAGTATTCCTCACGTGACTCAGCTGGGTCATTCGTACGATTCGTCTGTAATGCAGTTGTTCTAGAATTTTTTTATCTCACTGCCAAATTTCGCCGCATGTTCAAAATGGTTCAAATGGCTCTAAGCACTATGAGACTTAACATATGAGGTCATCAGTCCCCTATACTTAGAACTACTTAAAGCCAACGAACCTAAGGACATCACACACATCCATGCCCGAGGCAGGATTCGAACCTGCGACCGCAGCAGACGCGCAGTTCCGGACTGAAGCGCCTCGAACAGCTCGGCCATCTGCAAGTTCTCCTGCTACCCTAAAGACAGGATGGAAGTGTAAAATACTGTCCTGATGAAGTTCTTTTAAGCTGTCGTGTGCTGCTTCCATGAGCTGCATTGCTTGGACTAGATCGATTTCCTTGTCTTGCAGTTGTCGAGCAAGTGGCAATGCTAACCTAAGCACTCTGGCAATTACACATAAAATTACAATAAATTATAATGGCTGCACAACACGAACTAAGAAAAATACTGTTGTTGCATTACTGCTTCCACTACGAATGTTACATAATTTCTGCAGCACAATAATTAGGCTGGGAACGATGTCTCGAAAATGCAGGATAGCGTCATGCCACTCTACCCAACGTAGTTTCTTTATTGTGTGAATCTTTTTTGCTGGTTGATATGATTGTATTTCTTCTTCTAATAAGTTTCGTCACTGAGTGAATCTTCCCTGATGAAGTTCTCTACAGAACCAATTATATCTATAGCATTTCACAAGCTGCCTAGAGTAAAGGCTTTGCTTAGTGTAGGATTGAGCCTGTGCCTAGCGCAGTGACAGTAAATTGCTAATGGCTGTTCCTGTGATATAACTAACTGGAATAGGATTGTCCTCGGCAATAATCTACACCAAGGTTATTTGGTTTAATCTCCTGCAGGATGGTGTTCACAAAGTTTTCACTCGTCAAGTCAGCAGCAGCAATGAATTTGAGAAAATCTTCTCTTACAAAGCTACTCTCAATATCAAAGAAATGTATGAATAGCAATAATTGTCCAGAGATGCTTATGCCAGTTGTCTCTTCTGCTATAACGGTGAAAAATTTGGATTCCTTTATGGAATCAATTATTTTTACTGTAATAACATCAGCACAGCACTCTATTAAATCATTTTGTCTTGTGTTACTGCTATAAATGGCGCTTCTTCAGTTCGACTGCATGTGTTGTATTAATACAGGGCGTTTCAAAAAGAAAGAGCAGATTTCAAACATTTATTTCTCAAAAACTACAAATGATAGAAACACAATTCAAACGTTTCTTGTCAGAGAAAGGTTCAAAGTTTTTCAATGGTCCGCGCAGAAGTTCCATGCAAATCCGCAGTGGCGCTGGCGTTTGTTTGTAGGAAAATGGCGACGACACCACAGGAACGATCATTTTGTGTGCTGCAATTTGCAAAGTTAGAGTCCATTGTTGGTGTGCAACGTGCATTCCGCCGTCAATTCAACAAACAGCCGCCTCGTCATAAGCAAATTTATGAGTGGCATCACAGATTCGTAGAAGATGGTTGCATCTGCAAGCGAAAAAGCACGGGTCGTCCACGCACATCGGATGAAAATGTCGAGCGTGTCCGTGCAGCTTACGAAAGGAGCCCTAGAAAATCCACGACACGGGCAAGTCACGAACTAAACATGTCTAAAACAACGGTATGGCGCGTTCTGAGTAAGCGTCTGCACATGAAGCCGTACAAACTGCAGTTATTGCAAGCATTGCGTCCTGACGACCACAACAAAAGGTTCGAATTTTCAACTGCAATTCTACAGGACATGGAAGAGGACAATTTTGCCGAACGATTAATTTTTTCAGATGAATCAACGTTTCACATTTCTGGTAAAGTTAATCGGCATAACGTACGAATTTGGGCGAGTGAAACTCCGAGGGACGTTATTCAACATGAAAGAGACTCACCAAAGGTTAACGTCTTTTGTGCAATTTCGGTAAACAAAGTTTATGGACCTTTCTTTTTCATGGAGAAAACTATCACAGGAACCATTTACCTGGACATGTTAGAAAACTGGCTATTTCCTCAACTTCAGGAAGATTCAAATCACTTCATCTTCATGCAAGATGGCGCCCCACCACACTTCTCTGAACCTGTACGACGGTACCTAAATAACACCATTCCAGGACGGTGGATTGGAAGAGCAGGAGCACAAGATCAATGTCATCGTCTGTGGCCTCCCAGGTCACCAGACCTTACTCCCTGCGATTTTTATTTGTGGGGGTACATAAAGGACTGTGTTTATGTCCCACCTATGCCCGCTACTCTTCAAGAGGTACGACATCGAATTGTTGCGGCCGTGAATTCGGTAACTAAAGACCAGTTGCGTCGTGTGTGGCAAGAAATGAGATACCGGTTTGATATTTGTCGTGTAACAAATGGTGCTCATATTGAGGTACAGTTTTGATATTTGTTGTGTAACATTTGGTACTCATATTGAGTGAAGGACCGTTGGAATTGTGTTTCTATCATTTGTAGTTTTTGAGAAATAAATGTTTGAAATCTGCTCTTTCTTTTTGAAACGCCCTGTATTTCATCGCCTGCGTCCATTCGAAACTTCAATGAAGCAGGAAAGTTTCCTTGTGAAGTGGGATGGATAAGCAAATATTGGGAATAACAGGTCTGTGTTGGCTGTGTGGGAAGTCTGACAAGACCTTTCTTGATGTAGGAATTGGCTGGTCCTTAGATCATGGGAGACAAAACAGAGGTCTGGGTTATATAGCCTTTCCGCCATGCAACTGGTCTGAATGTAAAGATTGTTTGAGATGAGATGCTACAGATGAGTGAAAATTAGATGGTCTGATAAGCTAAGGAATGAAGAGGTTCACCGCAGAATCGTCGTAGAAAGGAAAATAGGGAAAACACTGGCAAGAAGAAGGGATATTATGATAGGAAATGTGTTAAGACATCAGGTAATAACTTGGGTGATACTAACTGGTCAAAACCGTAGGGAACGACGAAGATTGGGCTCCCATAACATTATTGTCTTTATAATTGCGATTAGTTTTTTTCTATTTTCGTCCACTCTTCTCTTTCTAACCTCATCCATTCTTGTTAGGACATCCGTTGACTTCCCTTCAATCATTTGCACAAATTTCTGCCAGGCACCTTTCTCTCGGTGACTGTGTATAATTTCAGTTGCTTTCTTATACATTTTCATTGATTTATTCACTAGTCTTCCTAATTTTACATCATTGTTGCTTGCTTCCTCTCTACCGAATAGAACGCAAGCTTTACAAAATCCGCCACTTAAATTACTGCTGTAGGCCAGTCAAACATTTTCTTCTAACAATTTTCTCTGGAACGATAGCACTTTATCAGCTTCTACAACTTGCTGTAAGCAATATATGCACTTTAACCACTGAAATATTTTCTCGTCCGTCAGATGTCGTCTTCTTTCAACCAAATGATCGATATCACGTTCATCCACGATAGTCTCGTCATCACATAAACTACTCACATTACTTGCTGAATCCACAGTCACTGGAAGTGATTCCCCTTCCCAACGTTAATTTAACTTTCACTTTTTAAGTATTTACAAAAAAAAAGTGAAGTGTCTTTTGTCGTTTAGACCCATTCACATTATCTCCTGTTTACCGCACAGTGGGAAGCAAACACAAAAATATTTGCTTACAAACAATAGCTGAAGTGATCACGATCGTCACGTTCATTTCACAAGTCACAGAATGCTGCCCTTGCTTATTTAAATTAAACAGAATAGTAATAGCAGTGCGTCTACTACGACCATCTACCCGCCTAGTTGCAAGTTTAGCAAGTTTATACGTGCGAAATGCGTGGGTCATGAATAAAGTGTTCTAACAAACGATGTTTTATGTTTTATACCAACCCCGTCTGGGGGGAGGGGGGGGGGGCACGTGCACCTATGCCCCTCCCCCTCCTCCATATCCACCACCGTCGAGGAGTGTGTTGCTTAGCAGATGCAAGAACAGCTTCAACAAGACGGCTGTAGCTGTGGGGTTTTGGTGAAATAAAACAAATACATTTTTCCAGGTGATGCGAGAATCTCTGTCAGTTGCCTTTCTAAAAATCTGTTTACGTCGCGGCACTGGCTTAGCCAGTGAGATGTATAAACAAATATTGACAGTAACAGATCTATGTTGGCTGTGTGGGAAGTCTGACAAGACCTTTTTTGAGGTAGGAACTGGCTTATCTTTACGTTCATGAGAGACAAAACAGCGGTCTACGTCATAGCCTCTCTTCCATTCAACTGATCTGAATGTAAACGTTAATTTCAGCCCAAGCAACCGATGCATTACCATAGTCGTTGTTCCGTGCGTACTTCAACTGCTCGTGTTGGCTACTAAAACTCCAGCATATGGTGATTGATGGACAGTAACTGGTAGAACATTCAGCGGCCACTCTACGTTAGATAGTTTGCAGATATAATGGACAGCGAACTCTTCAGACCTTATTGAAACATTATGAATTTCACTATTTTGACAAGTAGTCACTTTTGCTGGGCTAATTCCTTCTATATTTAGTTGGCAAACAAGGATTGAAGGTCCAGTTTTTTAGTCATTTGGTATTGATAGGGGCCCTTCGCTAGTATTTGGTCGCTTAAGTTCTTTTGCATGCTTGCCGAGACGATCCAGTTAATTCAGTGCTACCCAGAGTGGACGTGCAGTATTTCACTGCGGACGCAAGCTAGATTTACACCACTGTTGAACGGAATGAACTGTGTGATGAGTACAGAATACTGATTGAGAGTAAATCGAAAAAAGACAAAAGTAATGATAAACCTCAGAAATGAGAACAGCGAGAAACTTAAGATCTGAAATGTGTCATCACGAAGTACACCAAGTTAAGGAATTCTGTTACCTTGGAAGCAAAATAACCAATGACGGACTGAGCAACGAGGACATAAAAAACTGACCTCCACCGACAAAGAGTGTATGCTTGGCCAATAGAAGTCTACTGGTGTCAAACATGGATCTTAAATTGAGGAAAAAATCTCTAATAATGTACATTTGGAGCACAGCATGGCAGTGAAATGCGGACAATGGGAAAACCGTAACAATCGAGAATAGAAGCATTTGAGATGTGATGCTACAAACGAATGTTGAAAATTAGATGGACTGGTAAGTTAAGAAATGAGGAGATTCACTGCAGAATCGGCAGAGAAAGGAAATATGGAAAACACTCTCAAGAAGAAGGGACAATATGATAGGACATATGTTAAGACGTCAGGCAGTTTGTGTGATAATACATTGTCAAAGCTGTAGGGGAAAGCAGAGATTGGAATACATTCAACAAATAATTGAGGACTGAGATGAAAAGGCTGGTACAAGAGAGGAAATCGCAACGGGCTGCATCCAACCAGTCCTAAGAGTGATGAGTAAAAGAATAAAAATAAGAAAGCGTATTACCAGTAAACCCCTCCCGACCCTACCCCCGAAATTTTAAAAAATACAGTTCTCATGTATAAAACAGCTTCAAAAGTCTGATTACTTTACAAATGAGCTAATGTGATATGTAGTTTTACACACAACTCAGTGCTCGTGACGCCATATTTCCATCAATATGTCCTCTGTAGAGTGATAGAACTTTGCAGGTACATTCAGTGGTATATAGGGATACTGTCTACAAAATGTGGTGCAGGAAATTATTGAAGTAATAAACTAAAACGTCATGTCTGGTTCTGAAGATCTGCTGAATGAACAGCGAAAAGCAGAATGCGGTAGACTTTCCTCCTTTTAAAGTTTGTTGGAATTCGCTAAGTACCTTCATCCTCAAACACTGGATGAATATAGACTGGGTAATATAGATTATACCTCTTAATGAGCAGGTTATGAGAGCATTTTAAATTTTTATATTCAGTCAATAATTACACGACATACGTAAAATCAGATTTTTCTTGCTCATAGAAATCTTTAGGTAGGCAACCAGCAACTGAGAGCAGGTGACATTTTAGGTGCTCAGTAATAAAAATGGTTCAAATGGCTCTGAGCACTATGAGACTTAACATCTTAGGTCACCAGTCCCCTAGAACTTAGAACTACTTAAACCTAACTAACCTAAGGACATCACACAATACCCAACCATCACGAGGCAGAGAAAATCCCTGACCCCGCCGGGAATCGAGCCCGAGAACCCGGGCGTGGGAAGCGAGAACGCTACCGCACGACCACGAGATGCGGGCAGGCAACGGATCCACCTTCTTCGTTGCGGATGAACAAATATGCCCGACCAGCTGTGGGAATCTCAGAGAGCGATCATGGAGGAAATGGACTGGGAATGCGGACAGGTGGCGCTCAGTGGGAATGTGGCACGGCAGTGAGGCGTGCCGATATAGTCTGCGCAGTTGCAGTAAGGCTGTGGCGCAGTGGTTAACACACCTGCCTTGTAAGCTGCCGACCCAGTACACATTTCCATTCGTCGCCGCTAATTCCGCGTAATGTCCTGATGCAGCTGATAGCAGTGATCTTCTCCGTTTCCTTTTCTTTTTGCCCTTCTCCAAAAAAATAAAAAAATAAAAAAAAGGTTCAAATGGCTCTGAGCATTATGGGACTTAACTTCTGAGGCCATCAGTCCCCTAGAACGTAGAACTACTTAAACCTAACTAACCTAAGGACATCACATACATCCACGCCCGAGGCAGGATTCGAACCTGCGACCGTAGCGGTCGCGCGGTTGCAGACTGTAGCGCCTAGAACCGCTCGGCCACTCCGGCCGGCTGCCCTTCTCCACTTTCAGTTTACATATAATAAGAATGCATTTTAATTACATTGCTTCAACTGGGGGATGTAATCTTTTATATGATGCTGACTGCAAATGCTGGATTCAAGAGCAGTTTTTACAGTTAATGAATGCAATCTGATACATCGTGACGTCACATCCGCAAGGTCGACAACACATCATACGCCGCAGTGTCGCGGTTTGCCGGCTTGACAGGCAACCACTTTTTGCCGGGTAGCAGACTTCCTGGTTTTTTTCGCTAGGCGAAAATAAGAACGCCGCCAGAGTCATAGGATCCTACTTGCTTCTGCAATCCACGTGACGGAAAATACACCCTAAGATATCCTACCGCCGGGCGGTATTTAGGCTGGCGCACGCCCGTCCGCCAGCAATTCGCTCCGAGCCCTGACACCAGTTCAGTCGTCCATCCCACGGCGGCGCTGTCCTCTTCGGCATCGGCCAGTTGGCGCTGCTGCGAACAGTGCTTTGGTCTGCAGCGACACAGTGGACGGTTCTTTCTTCGTGGGTTGTAGAGGACATAAAAATTGACTTAATTATTTTTATAGTACAGCGACTGTAGACTGTTCCAAGGAAACTTTAACTTCGTACCAGACAGAAAACCTTAAACATTTTGTGGAACTTTAGCTCCGTGCGTGGATGGAAGAACTGAACCCTTAGTTGAACTTTGCTTCAGGACAGTAGGAACGAGTCCTAGTATTTTCATTTGTGTGACCAACTTGTTTATTTCTAAACTATGGTCTTCAGCCAGTGACTTTCGACTTGTCAATCTTGTATTATTATTATTATTATAGTACATATCTTTATCGTTTTGATCGTGAGAGTATCAATTACGTATCTTCCTTACTCTGGCTGGAGCTGGGCCCCTCGTTCCGAACGCTAACAATTTTTTGTCTAATACGTACTGCTGAACTTGCGAAACGTCACTGAGCAGCGAATGTGTTGCTTGACTTGGAAATACCATGACCCCTGTGAGAATGAGTCTTGCTGGTAAAGTGTGTTTCAGAGCATCGTTGACGCTGACTTAAATACCAATGTACATATCGCATGCTTCATATTCGCTAGCACCAATGTAATACTTATCAATAATCCTTCTAATTGAACATTACACATGAGGTTAATTTCCTCAATCTCTAGTGGTTCTGATGCGACCTACTGTCCACACGGGCTACACCTATTACAGCTTGACAAAGACTCCCCTCCACTCTTATAGTAACACAACGTGACTGTTTTGGTCCTAGTATCGAATTGGCGGGAATATATTACGTGAAAATTATTATATCAATATGAAATAAAAGCTCTCATATGCTCTCATCCCGATGATGAGCGCATGACTCAGGTATTTACATAGTTTCCTGTCATTGTGTGTGTGTGTGTGTGTGTGTGTGTATGTGGGCTCGCGCGCCTGTAGCGGATCATAGAAGAAATTGAGGATGAACACAAAAAGAATGTATTCACAAAAGCACATATTTTGAGGCATGTTGGGAAAGAGGTGGCATTTATATCGGCAAGAAGTCTCCGCCCAATATGGGGGCACCTCAGGTAACTGTGCGCCAGAGAGCGCCGACATCGGCGTGCACGGAGAAACACTATTGTTGGAAGCTCGAAGCATGGAAGTGTGTCTTCGGGACTGATAACTTCTGCTAGTGCTTGCGCCGAATATCGCCGCACTAGAACAGAAATGCATTCTCGTCGTGAACGCTGGGCGATCCCATTACGTGGTTCCGAAGCGGAGGCTGCTTCAGTTGGCTGTCATCTGTCGAAATGCACACTTGAAGCCATTTCGTTGCCGTCTCCTCACTACTTGACATGTCTCTGCAGTCTTCGTGCACCATAAATGCAGGGAAAGTTCTTTAGAATCAGGCATGTGTGATTATACGCAATGTTATTAAATTTTTGTCCGAAGAGATAACCGAGGAAGAAAAAATCTCACTAAAAACCGTGCTTGAGAGAGCTGCAGGACTCAGTAGCTTACCTCCTACATGAAATAATTTTAAAGCTGAAATACAGTACCTGACTCCAATGTCTTCGCTGTACCCATGCAAAACTCTAAATCTTTTATCATCGTTTACCATTTAAGCAGTATCGCTATAGAACAAATCACAAAAAGACCTGGATCTGATCGAAACATCGTTGCCTTAGAAAGACTCTGAAGCCTTTCCTGTCATCATTAGTCTCGTTTTATTCCCGGACTCTTATTTTTGTCCATAAGAGAACCAAAATATCCGTCGCATTTTCAACACCCCTCTCAGCTCTCCTTGTTTCTGTGTTGTGTTCTCTATTTTTCCTCTTCTGATTGCATTAATTTTTCTCCCCTTTTCAGTTCTGCTGGATTTTACCTGCTCTTTCTCATTCTTTCTCAGGCCAATTAACTCTTGCTCTTTATAAAATTCTTCTCATAAAGCTACCATATCTCCTTCCCAATCTTATTACTCTTACTTAGCAGAAACGTTATACTACTGGCAAATGTTCTTAAAATTAATAAATGCTATTACGAAAGTGAATCCGTAGTACTAAATTATAAATAACATAACCTAGAAATAATGGAAGGAGGATCACGAGGAAAATTTTAAGGATTCTAAGACAGAAGCAGTAAGAGAACAGGTGTAAACTTCTCAGAAAGAAAAAAAAAAAAGAAACACGATAAAAAGATGAGCGATGTTTGGAGGAAAAGAAAAGAGCAAATGTGAGGGAACCGAAATTATTATGTGGTACTTATCTCGCTAGAACGAACACAAAAACTTACGAATTTATGACGAACCTCTTTTTTTCATCTCTTTACGCATACACTTACAAAATTGTAGACATGCATTTAGCTTTACAGCATACTGGTATGAGGTACTCTTGCACAATTAATAACAAATGTTGGAGTTCATCGTCCCGTCATGTAGAAGTCATAATAAACGGAACACCAACTCAGCTGAACATGGGTGGGAGAGGGAGTTTACAACGACCTTTCTTACATGATCATCCGTGAATTCCCCGAACTGACTCAGAGAAATGATCGATGTAGTAAATCAGTATGCAAAACATTCTTTATGTTGTGGTCCACAGCTTTTGTAAAGGGCATATTTACGTATAATCACCACAAAGTTGCTACAAACATAATTGTTTTGCAGCTACGAGGACTATTTAATTTCAACCTCCAATCGGTCGGGAAATTAAAACCACAGTGAAAATTCGATGAAACTTTGCGCCGATGTGTTGTGCAGTGTCTCTAGTATGTCCGGCGAACGCGTCACGTCACACTTTTCAGTTCGGAGCGCACTACGAGCACGTTAAGATGCGTAGGGCAAGAGCCTTCGATGACGAGGGTATTGAAAGTTGGTACCACGCTACAACAAATGTGTACGTCGGAGCGGCGACTACGCAAAGAAGTAGCTCGAAGGTGCAGTGAAATGATGGAAATAAAATATTTTTTATTTTCAAGTTTGTTGACATGATTAACCAGGAGATACACAATATGTCGTAAATTTTTATGTTAGGGATTGAAAACCCATGAAGTCAAGTTCGCAGATGATATTTTCTTTTATTTGTATTGTAGCCATAACTGTTAACTAGTCCAAATAAAGGAGATTTGATGTACAATCTTGACTTCGTGGGTTTTCAATCTCCAACGTAAAAAAAAAAAAAAAAAAAAAAAAAAAAAAAAAAAAAAAATATAGCCCTGATTGTACCGATTGTATTTCATCGTCTGTCAGGCTAAAAATTTTAAAAAGGGGTATGTCATACTTTAAATCTTCATGCATAAAAACCGGCATTGTCCGGGTATGTATTTATTCCAGTCCTCTACTAGTCCATCTCATCCTTCCCCCCCCCCTCCCCCTCTGTCCATCTGTTCCTTACCCCCTCTGTCCATCTCCTCCTCCCCCTCCAATTTCATCTTCTCTTCCCCCCTCTCTCTGTCAATCTCCTCCCCCCTCTTCCAATTCACCTCCTCCTCTTTCCTTTCGCTGTCCATTTGCCCCTCCCCTCCCCCTCTCTGTACCCATCTCCTCCACCTCGCTGTCTGTACCCATCTCCTCCTGCCCCATCGCTGTCTGTCCATCTCCTCCTCTCACTTTTCTATCCACGTTATTATTCTCACTCCAATAGGAAGCTGGTGGTTCTTACCCCCACAGTATTTCTTTCCAGATTGTTGCTAATATGCCACATGACAAATTTATTTCATGTATCTTTAACATATTTCACGCGTATCTGTACAAATGTTTCACCTGTATCTCTAGAGAATTTTGCCCTGCAATTTCGTTTTTATACAGGCCAATGTTTACGACGTCGTACCCAATAAACTACGTGCTGTTTAATGATATAGTTCTGCAGTTACATACAGTGGTGTATGTAGCTGCTGTTTGCGAAATGTATTGTTAATAGAGTTAGAAGTAAAGAAGTATTCTCAAATACTGGGTGACTAAAGTATGTGTCCGGCCCCGGTAGCTGAGTGGTCAGCGCGACAGAACGTCAATCCTAAGGGCTCGGGTTCGATTCCCGGCTGGGTCGGAGATTTTCTCAGCTCAGGGACTGGGTGTTGTGTTGTTTCATCCTCCTCGACGCGCAAGTCGCCGAAGTGGCGTCAAATCGAAAGACTTGCACCGGGCGAACGGTCTACCTGACGGGAGACCCTAGTCACACGACGTTATTATTACTGAAGTATGTGTATTCGCGGATCGTGGCTTCACTGCTTTTTCACCTCCAACCACAAGCCTCTGATAGGCAGGTGGTTCTTACACCGGCAGCGATGATTTCCATACGGTAAGGGATGTGTGTACCACGTTTTGTTGAAATCGGTCAAGTGGTTTGGGAGACGATGTGAAACATACATACATACCTACGCACATACATATACAATATGTACACCCATTTTAGTAATATGTATGGATAATACATAAATATATATATATAATACACTCATATAAAAATTGTTACCAAATCTCTCCAAACGTTTTTGACTCATTTACCTAAAATTTCACAAGATACTGTAAGAACCATTTGGACAGACAGTAGAGTATGTATTTTAGTATATATAATGTATAAAAGTATAATGTAATATGTAAAGGGAAAACACTGTTAGCAAAAATCTCAAAAATTACTTGACAGATTTATTTCAAATTTAGTACAAAGTTTTATTAGACTAACATGTACAAATCTGAAGTAAACTGGCCAAGTACTTTTTGAGATTTTTGGTAACAATGTTTCCCTTTTATATATTACTTATACATTTATATATTATATATGCTGAAATGTATATATCCTATTGCCTGCCTCAATGTTTCTTCGAATATCGTGTAATATTTTCGGGGTTTTTGCTAAAAGTATTTCACAATACAAGCTCGAAAAGTTCATGATCGATTCACATCAAATTTTAAACGATATTCTACTAAACATTCAGACTAGAAAATTCTAGATTTGGGATAACAATAAACAAGGTCCAAGCTCAGAGAGAGGGGGGAAGAGGAAATGGACAGAGGGATGAGAGGAAATTGACACAGAGAGTGGGGAGGAGGATATGGACAGAGACACAGGAGGATATGGAGAGAGAGGGAGAAGGTAGTATAGAGAGGGGGGGGAAGTAGGAGATGGACAAGAAGAGGGGGAGGAGGAGACAGGGGGGAGAAGTAGATTAGAGCATGCTTTCTCTTTTCTTTCTTCTCCATTTAACTAGACTGAGCAACAGCAACGCATAGTCGGGTACAGCTATTATGTTACACACCGTGCTGACAAAATTCATGGAGCAGTTTTAGGCGCTTCAGTCTGGAACCCCGCTGCTGCTATGGTCAAAGGTTCGAAACCTGCCTCGGGCATGGATGAGTGTGATGTCCTTAGGTTACTTAGGCTTAAGTAGTTCTGAGTCTAGGGGACTGATGGCCTCAGATGTTAAGTCCCATAGAGCTTAGAGCCATTTGCACCATTTGAACAAAATTCATGGCATACCTCCTAATAACGTGTCGGACCGCCTTTTACCCGCCTAGTGGAACATTTCGATGTGGCATGGACTCAACAAGTCGTTGAAAGTCCCCCGCAGAAATAGTGAGCTGCTTCTACAGCCGCCCACGATTGCGAAAGTGTTATCGGTGAACGAACTGATCTCTCGATGATGTCCCATAAATATTCCATGGGATTCATGTCGGGCGATATGCGTCGCCGAATCATTCGCTCGAATTGTCCAGAATGTTCTTCAAACTAATCACGAACAACTGTGGCTCGGTAACTTGGCATACTGTCATCCGTAAAATTCCATCGTACTTTGGGAACATGAAGTCCGTGAATGGCTGCAAATGGTATCCAAGTGGCTGAACATAACCATTTCCACTCAGTGACCGGTTCAGTTGGACCAGAGGACCCAGTCTATTCCGCGAAAGCACAGCCCACACCTGCTTGCACAGTGTATTGTTGACAACATGGGACCATGGCTTCGTGAGGTCTGCGCCACACTCGATCCCTACCATCAACTCTTACCAACTGAAATCGGGACTAAAATGACCACACCACTGTTATCCAGTCGCCTAGGGACTATCAGATGTGATCACGGACTGAGGAGAGATGCTGCAGGCTATGTCGCGCTGTTAGCAAAGGCACTCCCATCGGTCGTCTGCTGCCATGTCCCTTCAACATCAAATTTCGCCACACTGTCCTAACGGATACGTTCATCGTACGTCTCACATTGATTTCTGCTGTTAGGTCTCACAGTGTGGTTTGTTTGTTACGACTGACAACTCTACGCAAACGCCGCTGCAGTCGGTCGTTAAGTGAACGCCGCCCGCCACTGCGTTGTCCATGGTGAGAGGTAACGCCTGAAATTTGGTATTTCCGCCACACTCTTGTCACTGTAGATCTTGGAATATTGAATTCCCTAACGATTTCCGAAATAGAATGTCCCATGCGCCTAACTCCAACTATCATTCCACATTCGATGTCTGTTAATTTTCGTCGTGCGACCATAATTACGTCAAAAATCTTTTCACACGAATCACCTGAATGCCAGATGACAGCTCCACCAGTGCATTGACCTATTATACATTGTGCACATCCGTATATGAACATTTCGCCGTCACATGAATTTTGTCACCTCAGCGTGTATCTGTTTGGCGTTGAATTCTAGACAAGATGATTTCGCGCCGTACTCGAAACTCACTCAGTTTTACGGCGCCAAAGTCTATAACTTGAATACCGTAATTTATAGAGAATGTTTCAAAAATTATTTTAAAGACTTGGTGGATAGGTTCCTTATACCAAAACAAGGAAAAAGTTCAGATGACCACATGTCCAAAAATCCATCGTTTTCGAGTTATTAATGAAAGTTACCGTTCAACGGATTTCCAGCACAGCATAACAGCTTCACTTATCTATTCCTTCGTTTGACACATTGTATCTTAGGTGACGTTGTGTTCCCAGGGAGACTTGTTTATATTCATCATTCTTCTGTCTTCAAAGTGTCGATTGTGTACATTTACTACTGGTAGTGAGATAAGTGAAAGTTCTCCGTTCAAGCATGGCAGGATATTCATTTCATGAGCTGTGAGACACGATTTTTACGTCGCGCGAATGATGTTGGTCATGAGGCTGAAAGGCTGCATTATGCGGCGTTTCCAGACCGAAGAGAGCCGTATCATGCAACTTTGTTGCTGTGTATCATTGCATTGTCGATACAGGATCCATAGCACCACAGATTATTGACCACGTGCTGCTCGTACGACTGACCAGGAAGAGTGCGTTCTACTGGCTGTCGAACAAGAGCCAGGTATCTGAGCACGACAAGTGGCTCTGGCGTGTGGTAATCTTCACATTCAGTTTGGGGGACTCTTCACAAGGGAATCACGTGTCCGAATCATGGTCAGCGTGTGCAGGGCCGTACGCCTGCCGGTCACCTACTAGAAGAGCTTCTGCCGAAGGTTTGTTGGACAAACTGCCAGTTCGTTGTTTGTCTCTTTAGTTTTGTTGATAGACGAGGCTACGTTGGGAAGAGATGGAGTAACAGTTTTCCACAGCCAACATACATGGGCCAATCGCAATCCTCATGCTGTAGTGCAGATATACTGTCTGCCTAAATAAAGAGACTTATTTCTGTAATATAATAAAAAATATAATTAAAAAAGTTTTTTAGATATATTGAATTAATGAGATTACTTTTTCGGCACTCGGACAATTAGTTCATATTGGTTCTGCATGCACAATACTCTTTTTCCCTCTGTATATTTTGCTTACCAATTAATAATGCTATGTCCGATCGCCGTATCCACCCACAAAATCTTGACAGTGTCCATGTTGCGTTAATCGGATCTTCGTGAATTCTTCGAAGTACACAGGTGGTCTTCAGTTCTTCTTATTACAGTACTACTTGGAATAATAATTCATACAATCTTTCAGTTGGTAAAATAATACTATATTCTTCTCTTCGATGCGCACAGAAAACACAGAGTTTTCACTTACTCACATAGCCCAAAATGGCTACCTCTGATTACGTCTACCTTCGTTCACTAGCAGAGAGCAAGTCCTTCTTCGTACTGAGGAACAGATAAAACATCTTATGTTTCTTAACATCTGAAAATCAAAAATACATGACGGTAGGCACAGGCTCTACGCTGCTCTGCCTCTTCACCTTTTCTCTTTGACTTTAAAGAAAACAAAAGGATAAAGCAAGAAATGCTAAAGGTTTATCACACAGTCTAGATATCAGCATCAGTTTAAGGTTAATGTGCGAGCTGGAACTGTAGGTGATGGTCTGGTTGGGCCATTTCTTCTCTCAGCAGCTGTTACAGGTGCTGTCTACAGGGACTTTATTCAGAACACCCTCTAAGACCTACTAGAAGACGTGCCCTTGCAAATAAGAAGAAACATATTTCAGTCTCAGTCTTCGAGATGCACTGGTTGGTATCAACCATGACAAATAGATAGATAGAGGAGGCCCACTTCCATGACGGACCTCTGTCCTTCGGATTATTATCTCTGCGGCACCTTAAACGATTTACCCATCCGGCAGACCACGTGGATGCAGAAACTCTCTGTAAAGTGTCATGGAAGTCTGCAAAACCATTCGAAATCGACAGGGAGTTTTTGAAATGGTCCGACAGTTCACGATTCGACGAGTTCTTGCTTCTGTTGATGAGCTCCAATCATCTAAATTTTTAAACTTTCATCAATAACTCGAAAATGAAGGATTTGCGGAAGCTTGTTTATACGAAATTTTTTTGTTGTGCTGGTGTAAGGAATCTGTCTCCAAGAATTGTAAAAGTGTATATGTTCGGTGCTGTAAAAGGAAGTCGGTTTGGAGTATGGCAGGCAGTCACCTAGCCCAGAACTCAGCGTCTAACCTTTTTAAATTATAGACATGTGGTAAACACCATTTTAAAATTTTGAAGTCTACCAGACGACGTCATACGGCTGCAGAACAGTAAATATCTTAGCAGCTTTGAAATGTTTGCGCATAAAAATGTCGTAACCAGTACGGCGGGGCAGAGATATGAACTTCCTTCATCCCGAAAGGCGAGTCCAGTGGCTCAGTCGCTGCAGCGCCACCGCTTCGTTGACAGAACAACCGAGCAACAAATGCGCGCCTGCTGTGAGGAGAAGCGTAAACCGCAACAGTGGCAGGGGACACTCACCGCTCGTGTAGTCTGCCGTGGCAGAGACGGCGCATGCAGAAGACGGCGCTGCGGGCGAGGCTCGCAGGGGCTGCGACGCTAGCGGCTGGACTGGCGTCCCGCTGGAGACTGGCGCGTTCCGGGAGGAGCAGCCGGCGATATCCGCGGGCGCCCCACCGTCTCCCTCCTGCACAGGGGATCGCGTGGCCGCGGCAACTCGTTTTCCGCGATACGGCTCACGCAGCCGCCCGCTGCCCGCGTGCTTCTGCTAGAAAGTGCTGCACGAGCCCAGAAAGTGAGGCGCAGCATCACGCAACGTCTGCCCGCATCCCTCACATCCACGCCACCATGATGCTCTCGCTCTCTTTCAGAGACTCGTTTGTGGCAGCTAATTTCTTCAACACTTATGATCATATCCCCGTAAGATTATATGTTGACTATGCTACAAATATAGCACCATTCTTATCCATCATCTAGCAGAGATCATTGGAACAGTGGAAAGTTCCACGGGACTGGAAGAAGGCCCAGGTCATAGCAATCTATAAAAAGGGGAGAAAATCGGATGCACATAATTACCTGCCAGTTTCACTGACATCGATTTGTTGTAGAATCATAGAACATGTTTTCTGTTCAGACATAATGACCTTTCCAGACTCTGAGAAGCTCATCTGGAGACACCAGCACGGTTTTAGGAAACAACGGTCATGCGAGATACAGCTGGCCCTCTTTGTGCATGATATACAACAGATTATAGATACCGGCTCCCAGGTTGATGCCGTATTTCTCGACTTTCGAAAGCCGTTCGACTCAGTTCCGCACTGTCGCTTGCTCCAAAAAGTGCGCGCTTACGGTCTATCGGATGACATATGCGGTTGGATAGAAAGTTTTCTAACAGACAGGGAGCAGTATGTCGTCCTGAATGGGGTGACTTCAACAGAAACAACGTAACTTCAGGTGTGCCCCAGGGCAATGTAGTGGCTCCGATGCTTTTTACGATATACATAAAGGATCTGGTTGGTGGTATTGACAGCGGCATTAGACTGTTTGTCGATGATGCTGTTGTCTACAGGAAAGTAGTATCACACGAAAGTTGTGAACCAATCAATGAGGATTTGCAGAAAATAAATGCGTGGTGTAATGACTGGCAGTTATCTCTCAATATTAGTAAGTGTAACCTACTGCGTATAACAAGGAGAAAATCTCCATTAATGTACGTACGAATACAAAATAAATGCCCAGTTTTTGGAAGCGGTAACATCCGACAAGTATCTGGGCGTGACTATTCGAAATGATCTCAAATGGAATGATCACATTACACAAGTAACGGGCAAGGTGAACTCTAGATTGTGCTTTATTGGTAGAATCCTGAAGCGATGCAGTCTTTCAACATAGGATATTGCTTATAATGCGTTAGTTCGTCCAGTCTTAGTGTACTGTTCGTCTGTATGGGACCCTTGCCAGTTGGGTCTGATTCAAGAGATTGAGAAGGTCCAAAGAAGAGCGGCAAGATTCGTGACTGGTACATTTAGCCATCGCGAGAGCGTTACAAATCTCATAGAAAGTTTGAAGTGGGACACACTTGCAGATAGACGTCGCGCTAAACGGCAGGGGCTGCTCACTTAATTCCGAAATCCGATCTTCGCCAAGGATGTAGACCATATATTACTACCATCAACTTTCAAATCATGCAATGAATACCATTCAAAGATAAGGGAAATTAGAGGTCGTACTGACGCGTTCAGATAGTCGTTTTTCAAAATGTTTCAAATGGCAGCTGGTCCCGGCGGTGGTTCGAGTCCTCCCTCGGGCATGGGTGTGTGTGTGTTTGTCCTTAGAATAATTTAGGTTAAGTAGTGTGCAAGCTTGGGGACTGATGACCCTAGCAGTTAAGTCCCATAAGATTTCACACACATCTGAACATTTTTTTTTTTTTTCTCAAGTGGCTCTGAGCACCATGGGACTTAGCATCGGAGGTCATCATCAGTTCCCTAGAACTTAGAACTACTTAAATCTAACTAGCCTAAGGACATTAAACACATTCATGCCCGAGGCAGGATTCGAACCTGCGACAGGAGGGGGCGCGCGGTTCCAGACTGAAGCGCCTAGAACCGCTTGGCCACACCTAGTTGTTCTTCCCTCGCTCGATCCGCGACTGGAACAGTGCGGGGGGTGGGTGGGTGGGGGGGGGGGGGAGGGAAATAAGACTTTGGCGCGAATTGTGCCCTCCGCCACACACCGCTTTGTGGCTAGCGGACTACATACACTCCTGGAAATGGAAAAAAGAACACATTGACACCGGTGTGTCAGACCCACCATACTTGCTCCGGACACTGCGAGAGGGCTGTACAAGCAATGATCACACGCACAGCACAGCGGACACACCAGGAACCGCGGTGTTGGCCGTCGAATGGCGCTAGCTGCGCAGCATTTGTGCACCGCCGCCGTCAGTGTCAGCCAGTTTGCCGTGGCATACGGAGCTCCATCGCAGTCTTTAACACTGGTAGCATGCCGCGACAGCGTGGACGTGAACCGTATGTGCAGTTGACGGACTTTGAGCGAGGGCGTACAGTGGGCATGCGGGAGGCCGGGTGGACGTACCGCCGAATTGCTCAACACGTGGGGCGTGAGGTCTCCACAGTACATCGATGTTGTCGCCAGTGGTCGGCGGAAGGTGCACGTGCCCGTCGACCTGGGACCGGACCGCAGCGACGCACGGATGCACGCCAAGACCGTAGGATCCTACGCAGTGCCGTAGGGGACCGCACCGCCACTTCCCAGCAAATTAGGGACACTGTTGCTCCTGGGGTATCGGCGAGGACCATTCGCAACCGTCTCCATGAAGCTGGGCTACGGTCCCGCACACCGTTAGGCCGTCTTCCGCTCACGCCCCAACATCGTGCAGCCCGCCTCCAGTGGTGTCGCGACAGGCGTGAATGGAGGGACGAATGGAGGCGTGTCGTCTTCAGCGATGAGAGTCGCTTCTGCCTTGGTGCCAATGATGGTCGTATGCGTGTTTGGCGCCGTGGAGGTGAGCGCCACAATCAGGACTGCATACGACCGAGGCAAACAGGGCCAACACCCGGCATCATGGTGTGGGGAGCGATCTCCTACACTGGCCGTACACCACTGGTGATCGTCGAGGGGACACTGAATAGTGCACGGTACATCCAAACCGTCATCGAACCCATCGTTCTACCATTCCTAGACCGGCAAGGGAACTTGCTGTTCCAACAGGACAATGCACGTCCGCGTGTATCCCGTGCCACCCAACGTGCTCTAGAAGGTGTAAGTCAACTACCCTGGCCAGCAAGATCTCCGGATCTGTCCCCCATTGAGCATGTTTGGGACTGGATGAAGCGTCGTCTCACGCGGTCTGCACGTCCAGCACGAACGCTGATCCAACTGAGGCGCCAGGTGGAAATGGCATGGCAAGCCGTTCCACAGGACTACATCCAGCATCTCTACGATCGTCTCCATGGGAGAATAGCAGCCTGAATTGCTGCGAAAGGTGGATATACACTGTACTAGTGCCGACATTGTGCATGCTCTGTTGCCTGTGTCTATGTGCCTGTGGTTCTGTCAGTGTGATCATGTGATGTATCTGACCCAAGGAATGTGTCAATAAAGTTTCCCCTTCCTGGGACAATGAATTCACGGTGTTCTTATTTCAATTTCCAGGAGTGTACATTCTGTCGATTTCAATCTCATCACATTTCGCTGCACCAACAGCTTCATGGCAATGACTTCCAAAACTGGTTACCCTTCTCCGAATGTTATCTATTACAAGTGCAAAGTGATGCAGCGAATTTGTGCATGATTTTGTTTAAGGAAGAAGCAGCGCTTGCAAACCATGAGGGAGTCAACGGTTGCAGTATGCACCAATAGCCAGTTGAAAAGTCACGGTGACTCATAGAAGTAGAGAAAAGCAAAGCTCTTCCTCTATCAACGTTTGGTGCATGCTTCTCAAGACTCATATAATTGGTCTCTGTTATATTGATGGGAATCTAAATACAGTCAAGTTTCTCGGGTACCTAAGATAGGCTGCTGCCGCAATTATTGGAACATTCCACTTGACTCAAGGCAGTTAGTGTGATACCAACACGACTGATGGCCACCCCATTCTGCACATTTAATGATAGACCCTCTCGAGGGAACATTTGGAGAGCACTGGAACGATGGTTTAGGAGACGCATTCAAACGATCGTACATGAAATGCAACATGGTTTGCACACTCATAAAACTTAACACTTCTACAATTTTATCTGCGGTGAAAATTAAAACTAGAGGTCTACCAGGAAACATTGACGACTCCCGAAGGCAGGAAATGCCTTATAACCCGGGCCTGTGCTGCCGTTAATTCCAGGTAAAATTCAACTTGCAATATTGTTCCTTCCAAATCACTTTATAGGGTGCAACAATCCTGAATATCATCTTTTGCGCGCTATGTATGACATCCGCGACAATAGACACATGAACCTTATCTGAGCTGCGTGCCTGCTTACATTTGATGTAACAGAGCAGTCGTATATGGAACTCTTCTCGTGGCGGCGAGACAGTTTGCGGACGTATTATCTTGATTCTATTTGATCAAGTCCCATACATGTTATATCGATGAAGTTATCTTAGAAATTTGTTCACATGCCACAGAAAAAAAATGATTGGGAAATAAATAAAGTCTGTACTGAGATTCGGCGACTGTAAATTACTCGCAAACTTCAGGAAATTTGCCATATTGTCCGCTATAACTTGGTGAAAACAACACCTCGATATATTTATTCATTCGGGATATATGTGGGGTGATCTGTCTTTGTTGCCTCACCCTTTATAGCTTGTGGTTTTTTGGTTGTCACGCTGTTCATGGGCCGTTATACCGCATCCTTGCGTTTCGACGGTTTCTGCGCTGGTATGTACTGAGGGCGGATGCGAACCTTTACAGAACAGAGGAGAATCCGCAGTTTTTCTTCTGCCGCTTCTTCGTACAGCCCTTAAAGAGTTACAGAAAATGACCGGTACACCACATAACGTATCACTTCCTGGCCGCACATGCCTGTCCATTGTCGTAGTCGCCTCTGCCAATTTCTGACTGCAGGCGGAAGGGAGTTTCTCGTTCGGCAAGAAGATAATGGATCGGTCTTTCCCTGATCCTCCTAAGTGTGTGGCGCCGTCTAGAATCATTTTAAGAGAGAACGGTTTCCTCATGTTGGCCACTATTTTGCGACACCTGTTGCATCAAGGAGTCAGTACCTTATAGAAACTATATTGGTGGGAGCAGGACATGATCAGTGAAAATGCCTACATTCTGCTCCTGATTCGAACTTCCTATGGGACTAAATGTTAAATAATTTCATGGAGCGTGTTAGAGCTCGAGAAATCGAGTAATCGTGCGAATGTCGTCTTGGAATGTACAAGTTGCGTTCCCTCTGGGGAGAGGGTGGTGTTTTTAATAGTTAATTCAGAAGTTGTGAGTAGGTGATCCTTCATTATCAGCCGAATTATATCTTGCACAAAGTCAGCAGCTCGTGGTCGTGCGGTAGCGTTCTCGCTTCCCGCGCCCTGGTTCCCGCGTTCGATTCCCGGCGGGGTCAGGGATTTTCTCTGCCTCGTGATGACTGGGTGTTGTGTGATGTCCTTATCTTAGTTAGGTTTAAGTCGTTCTAAGTTCTAGGGGACTGATGACCATAGATGTTAAGTCCCATAGTGCTCAGAACCATTTGAACCATATCTTGCACAAAGAAAAATTAGGAGATTCCGAAAGTGCGTTCTCGTGCGACTTGTATTTAGGTTGGAACTTTTCGGTGCTGTAGGCAAGTGTTGCTTTTATGTGCTTGGTAAGCAAAGCCCTTACATCAGATCGCAGAGCCAGTAGCTAAACAAATAATAATGGTTTAGTGAACGAGACGGACTTAGTAAGGTTTAGCAGAAACCAGTCAACTAGAGTGGTTAACGTGGAAATTTGCGAGTGATGTTTTTGTGTGCCGGCCGGAGTGGCCGAGCGGTCCTAGGCGCTACAGTCTGGAACCGCGTGACCGCTACGGTCGCAGGTTCGAATCCTGCCTCGGGCATGGATGTGTGTGACGTCCTTAGGTTAGTTAGGTTTAAGTAGTTCTACGTTCTAGCGGACTGATGACCTCAGAAGTTAAGTCCCATAGTGCTCAGAGCCATTTGAACCATTTTTTGATGTTTTTGTGTGACTTTTTCCCTACTGCATTCCTGTTTTGTTGCTTGGGAGAGTATCAAGGAAATTGTTAAGAGCCAGTTGAAGGCGTTGGATGAACTTTCAGTGGTGTACATATTAGGTCCAATGGTCGGTTCAAGGAATCTTTGTGACAGCCGTTGGGTTGCTACAGGGCTTTTAATTATTGACTTTTGTGTTGCGAGAAGCTGAAGCCTGTGTTGCAGGTCAAAGCAAGGTTGGCCACCCTTAAGTCAGGTTTACACACGCGACTGACGTGACTAATGTCATATTGCAGTGGCACGTGTGAACATCGAGTTTTCAGTGGTGTCACTCAAGTGTCGCCACAACTCGGCTGTACTTGGTGGCACCACTCACCTTGCACCATGGCTCCCTGGTGGCTGTATTTCCAAATACGAGCATTCTGGCGCACTTATCGTGAGGTAATTGCTGCTGTACTCCATTAACTTTTACTGTGGTTTCAATTTGTTACTGAAAAGAGTTAAAACAGCGATCGGCAGGTATGTTTTCGCAGTTTCTGGAACTACAACAACTACAAAAATAACAAAACAATTAAATTTTCTGTAGCAGTGTGTGTGTGTGTGTGTGTGTGTGTGTGTGTGTGTGTGTGTGTGTGTGTGTGTGCAATAACTGCAAACGAATGATTTATCCCACAATCTTGAACGATTTTATGAATAAACAACTGAACTTAACACGTAACAAAAAAAAAGAAAGAAAACGCGAGTCTAGAAATTAGTTATTCGGAATGCCTAGATCGATGTATAGAATGAGATTCTAAAATCTTGGAAGAGTGCCGTATCTTCAGATGATATTTACGTGCCAGCTTTTGGTTTGTTTGCCATAACAGACAGCATTTTCGTCTTCGAATGTTATTTTATTTATAAACGTGTTTGTGAACACTGGCTTATACCAGCGCAAAATCTATTTTTTGGAACGAACATTTGGGTATCGTGTTGCTTGTCACAGCCTATCTTGTGTGTCACAGCTTTAACGCCATAACCTACACTGTTACATTAATGCCGTCACATACGATCTCAGTTGACGCCATATTGGAAGCTGTGCAACTACGTAGAATACTTGTGAACGGTAGCTTCCGGTGCCACATCTGTGGCGACAGATTAGTTACGTGTGTGAAGCCGGCATTATTTACGCCGTTTTTACATATGTGACTCTGAAGAGAATTAATCCGAATGTTCCAAAGAGCGTTTCCGATTTAGTCTGGGGAGCAATACGTCGCGTACAGCACCTCGCGGGCCGCACATCGCTAGAAGTGCATGGATTCAGGCCGCGGCCCCAGTGTCAGTGGGTTCACACGAGGCATCAGAAGATGGGAAGCACGGACCAAACAAACGTTTCAACCACCCTAGCACGCGGGTTACTGATGCAATTCTCATCACAACATAAACTTGGCAGCAGTATGTTTATCCGCAATCCATCCCCATTTCCAACACAGAGGCCGCTACCTTTACTTCACAACCTAATCTCTACAATAGTTTACCATTTGTCTGCATGCATAGAAAACTCGTGACAACTTCCTAAGTCATTGAGCTTTACATGGCAAAGGTATTGTAATATACAGATGCTGAAGAAAACGATCCTGCCGTACATCTATCCGTCAATGGACCTAGAAAAAAGGGTAAAACCGTGTGAAATTTCGCGGTAAAAACACATACTTTCCAGGTATTGAGACATTCTCAAAATGTCGGCTTCAACTCAACGCAGCATGCAGCCATAGAATTAGAGAGGCAGCAGTACAGTTGTCATGGCTGCGGGATAATGTGTCAAACAGGGAGGGACTAGCTTGGTTCAGTTCTAGGTTGTTAAAAATTTATTACGCCGTTAACTGAAATGTTTATACACTAATTGAAATTATAGTAAATCACAGTTAGTTTGGCTTACTAACACTTATTACATCTTTGAATGCAAATGTAATGAATATGACCTATTTATTCGGAATATTGCCACTTTAAATAACTTTGCATGCTGAACGCAAGAGCGACACACAGTCTCTGGTTTCCAGAGTTTGCAGTATTGAAAAAAAAAAAAAAAAAAAAAAAACGTAGTAGGTAACAGGTGAGTCGAGTCGCAGTCTTGAGCAATAGTAGTTTTGAAGTTTTGATGAGAGAGTGTTGTATCATGGCGGAACGAGCAACTTGGATGGCGGAGGTGACGCGCAGAGATTTCTATTTGAGATGTTTGATGATGTACAACCCGAGAATGAAGGATGATTTTTAAGAAGATTGTACAAAGAGATAGCACGTCAGGAAAAGGTAACTTATTTTGAGTTTGTTAACTGCAAGCGCGAGTTCAGTAATCATTGCTGTGCAAGGATTTCAGAGTGTCCCATAAGATCCACGTGCTGGTAGTCAGGGAGAACTATCAATCATGTGTTCAATATTTTAGTTAAACCTCCCCCATTTAGATTGCTTAAATAATATTGTTACGAACTCAAGAAAACGGATTTTTGTGTAGATAATTTTGTAGGAGCACACAATATCGAGTATGCCAATGCGGAGAGGGAGAAAGCTAATTATTCATATTAGTTAGGATTTAATTTTGTGTCATTAAACGGATTAAATTTCAAATCACTTCCTTTTGTCATTTGTAAATATTTCACTAAGCATATCCCGAGAGTTCAAAGAAACATGTGCGGCAGAATTTATATTGTCACACATTGCACTTTTGCGTGAACAATAATTAATAATTTCGAACAGGAAATCAAAAAGTAATCTAGTAAAACAAACTTAATATAAATACCAATAGCAAGGCAAACTGCCGCGCAGTGATCCATTTCAGATCATCATCTGCAGTTCAGTCAGAGCAGTTAGGTTATCTGTTGCAAGGTAAGAATTTGTATAGGCCTTATAGGAACATTTTTGACAGAGTATTAGTAATAGTTTTCAATTAGTGAAGTTCAATGTAAATTTAACAGATGTGCTTTTGTTAAAGGGCAGATTCACACTACGTAACAGTCAGTCATTCTGAGTATTCTTATTAGCTGTTCTTTTATGCACTTTAATTTCCAGACAATCAGGTTAATTTGAGATTAATTATAACGATATTCCTAAAAAGTATTTTGCATAAATAAGCCAATGTTCAAAAGTAGAGTAACTACGCCGATTCTAGATCTGTAACTGTAATCGGAATTTTGAAGCCAGAAAGTTTTCCGGTTGTTAGCGAGAAATTCATTCAAACGCAGTTTCAGCATACAACTCCCAACTATACAGATGACAGTCACAGTTCTGAGATCACTACGAGATTTTCCACAATCGTTTAGTCCAATGCTAGCCCTAGATTACACTTCACCCTAACGGCTTAATAATGTAGCTGTAAAAACAAAGGTCCAATTTTAATTAGCTATGCAATTTAACATTAAAGATAGAAGGCACGAAAATAAGCAACGAATCTATAAACGTGATCAGACGTGAAGATCTGTAAGAAAATCAAGTGTTTTGGATGGAACTTCCTGTAAATTGATGTTTTAGCAAATTAGTTTTCGATTCTGTAGGGATTTTGTTGGGTGTGACAATGTAAACAGTTTTTAAAGTTTATGTGCTGATTCTCCAGTTCAAGGCGCACTCGTGTGGCGTTTTTTTTCTGTTTTCTGGCTTTTATTGTTGCCCTCCAACTACAGTTTTTAAATTATACTGATTTCAGATTTTTGATGTTCAGTGTCAAACTAGCAATATTACTTCATGAATAAAACTATTTTTGTGAATAACTCGTTGCGTTCCTGAGATTTAGTCATAAGAAGGGTACAATTTCGGACAAAAAGGTGGACTAGCACTCATATTCATCTTAATAATATAACACAAATAAAATATAACACAAATAATATAACACAAATAATATAACAAAATAAAATGTAACAAAATATAATATAACACAAATAAAACATACCTACCATTGCCATGGTGCAATATCAAAGTAATCGACCTTAAAAACATCGAGTGAATACCTAGAAACCGATTACGATACAATAAGTGTCATATACCGCCTGTCAAATTTGGTTCTGGGCTCACAAAAAAATCTCAGACTCACACAATCAGTTACATAAAAAATGGAAATTTTAGAATCTTACCCTGTCCTGGTCTTCCCCATGAACCACGGACACTACCGACCTGGGGAGCTTGCGTGCCTCGCGAATACATACAGTCGTTCCTTTGGAGCAACCTCAACGTGTGGGTATCTGTGGAGAGGCCAGACAAACATGTAGTTTCTGAAGAGAGCAGGAGACATTTCTGTACTTGCATGGGCAACAGTCTGGATGATAGATTGATCTGGCATCGCCACATCAGCCAACATAATGTTGCTGTGCCGGTACAGGATTACATATACAAAATGAAATAGGGATAATGCAGGAGTAGGTCTAATAATGAATAAGGAAATAGGAATGGAGGTAAGATGCTTTAAGCAGCATAGTGAACGCATTGTTGCAGCTAAAATAGACACGAAGCCAACATCCACCACAGTAATACCAATTTTATGTGTCAACTAGCTCCGCAGATGCTGAAGAGGCTGAAAGAATGTATGAGAAGATAAAAAAAATTTTCGTATAGCTAATGGCGAGGAAAATTTAATTGAGATGGGAGGATGGAATTCGATTGTAGGAAAAGGAAGACCTGGAGAACTGGTAGCAAAATATATACTGGAGGAAAGGAATGAAAGAGGAAGCCACCTAACAAAATTTTTCACAGACCATAATTTAATAAATGTTAATGCTTTATGAATTATGTAAGAGGCTGCATACGTGGAAGAGACCTGGAGACACTGGAAGGTTTCAGACTGATTACATAATGGTAATACAGAGTATTCGGAACAATATTTTAAACTGTAAGACGCTTCTAGGGGCAGATGTGGACTCTGGTTGTTGATTATGAACTGTAAATTCAAACTGAAGAAACTGGAAAAAGGTAGGATGTTAAGAATATGAAACCTAGATAAGTTGAAAGAGCCAGAGTTTGTCGAGAGTTTCAGAGGGAGCATCAACAACTATTGACTGAAACGGGGGAAAGGAATACAGTAGAAGACGGATGGGTAGCTTTGAGAGGCGATACACTGAAGGCAGAAGCTGATCAAGTAGGTAAGAAGCTAAGGCCTAGTAAAAATCCTTGAATATCATTGAATTTACTTAATAAAAAGAGAAAATAAAAAATTGCAGCAACGAAGCAAGATAAAGGGAATACAGACATTAAAAAAATGGGACTGACAGAAAATTCAAACTGGCGAATACTTAACAAGTCTTTGTACCAAACACGAGAGTATAAGAAAAAATATGTTAGATGAGGTCTGTATTGATAAATGGGAATAGTTATCTGCAGCTTTCCACAAAGGATCTTTGGTAATGGGAAATCTAGTATCTCTGTATCTGAGGTACGAATAGCCGCAACATCCACGGCATTCATCACTTTTGGCACCTTCCGATGACCATCTATTACAACATCTAAAGAAATTTGTATCTGTAAAAAGCATTTTTAAAGTTAAAGAAACAGTCAGGCCAAGAAAGTTGCTTCCTAGACTCGTAAATATTTGGGAACATGTCATCTGCTGAAGTGTCAGGGGTATATTTTTCAATGAAGACAGTTTATGTTTCCAAAGGAAACGCGCACGCTCGCGCAGTATTGCTGATTATATTTATCGTGTTGTTCACTGCTGTTCGTAACACCATCGTCTTCATAGCTGCTTCTTCTCAAGCTCTAATGACGCTGGTTTGTGTAAATTAAGCAAAACAAACATGTAAGTAAGGATGACTGAAAAAATTACTTATCGCACGTGATGAAAATCAACAAATGAATAGCACACATGACATGGTGCAAATAACACACCGAGGGTTAGTTTCAAACAAAGAATTTGTAGCTAGTCATGTGTATATACCAGGAAGAGCTATTGCAAAACAACTCTTCATTCGCAACCAGTTTCCATCGAAACGATAATTACCAGGCAACATGATATTACTACAGCAGCCTGTATGGTGTCACGCTTACTGTGGCGGCAGTAAAAATAAAACAGTAAGAAACCATCTTGCCTCATTACTATCAAAAGTGAAATGCATTTATATAGTTAAATATTCGAAATACGCTGACTTCAGTGAATAGTATTTCCCCTGAATAACACGCAGGACTTTTAATACAAAAAAAAAAAACTAAGTGTTACTGAGGGATCTGTGGAAATTCGTGATGGCAGTTATTAGAAGCGGCAACCAAGCACGGAAACGGATCAGAGATCAAACTGGCGTAGGAGGTTGTATGTAGTTATAACTGTAATGGAAATTAATGAAGATGGATATAATATGCAGCCAGTAAAACTGATGGTATATGGACCAAGAAAGTTTTTTGATGGATGCCAGAGACAATAAATGATCGAGACAATGATCCAACTAGTGGAAAGTAATTAGAGGACTGCACTACATTAACTGGAGGTGAGGTATAGAAAGAAGATTATTTGCTATTTTCTCTTTTGGTGCTTCTTTGTTTGGCTCACAATTTTCCTCAAGGGAGGGCAAGAGGGGGCGATTCCCCTCTTGGAATCTTGGGGTACAGACATTAAATTTACTAAAAAGTTCTCGCACATTTCGGGCAACTATTGTCTACGATTCTAGAAACTGTAAATTCAGCATTAGGATGGGTAAAACTGTGGTTTTCTGAAATTTGTGTCTGTTTCTGCATTGTGAGGGGTAATAATTTTGAATTTTTTCCTCATTGTTTTCATTGGTGTCCAACGAGATTTTCGCAGTAATTCTCGTCGAGACATTCGTAACATGGATAAATAGGGGATGAGCGAGTTGTGTTGTTTGTAGTGGCTTGCCTTTCAGGGGCTAAACATGGGGATGGGCATGGCTGAGCAGAGAGCCTCTTCTCTCTGCTCAGCCATGCCCATATGCATGTTTAGCCCCTGAAAGGCAAAGGCAAGCTGCTACTTCCTGCAAAACATGACTGCTCCCCTCTTTATCTGCCTATCTTTTGTGATGGGAGGTGGGTAGTGAGAGAGTGGGGAGGATCAAGTGGACACAGAAAGGGGAGAGGAGGAGGGAGGAAACAGACAGACAGAGAGCAGAGAGGGGGAAGAGATGATGGAAGTGGGGGAAGATGAGAAGGACAGAGCGGAGTTAGAGGAGCAGCTGGGCAAAGAGATGGTGGGTTGGGGCGGGTAGGAAGAGGTGGACACAGTAAGAGGAATGAGGAGATGGGCAGAAGAGGATGGAGTAGGAGAAGGACTAAAAGAGGGAAGAAGGAGATGAGTGGAATATATGTGTCGAATGTTTACACGAGTAAAGTGAAAGGGAGAAGGCTAGTACAAGGAAACTATTTCGATATCAAAGAAATCTACATAAAAATATTGAATAAATAACTATTAATCGTTTTGAGGTGTAACAGGTCATGAGTCACTGTGCGTTCTCAAATTGCCCAAAGCAGTTATACAAGAAACGGAAATTTTGAAATCCTGTCCTCTCCCTCCCACGCCTTATTAAATTTCTGACAACGTCTGTGATTCAGCATGACAACGATACTGATGCCATGACTAAATTATCACCATACAACTTTAATTTACTTGTCTTTGAGGCTAATCATGGGAAATTGTGCCATTTCGCGGCGCCGCGGCATCTTCAGCGATATCTTGCAATATTGCACAAAAATATGTCCATTTGGCGAGACAGGAACCCTCTCAGTCCACTCCATAGTCAAGCTGAGAGTGGTTTTGTGAGGTTTCCCACACTCATCTAACTGGTTACTGGCCCTGGTTTACACTTTACCCATAAACTCAAAAATGTAGCTTTCGTAAGACATTTGCTCAGCTTTAATTATGTCAGTCACTGTGATTGAATTTTCTCATTTCGAGAAGATAGAAGGAGCGATCTGTTTAACTTACTAAAACATTCTAAAGCCAAGATCACATAAAAATTTCTTTATTTGAAACAACCAGTTTCGATAGACTTTGCTGTCATCTTCAAATCTTCAAAAACCTTTTTGTTATGAAATGAGTTCATTTTAAGCTGGACCTCACGTCAAGTATGATAATCAACATAAAAAATTTAGGTGCTAGTTTTTCCCGCGCGCCGTTCCAGAGTGGAACGCTTGACAGACAGTTTGAAGGTGGTTCATTGAACCTTCTGCCAGGCATTTAATTCTGAATAGCAGAGTAATCACGTAGATGTAGACTGCTTTCCTTGTATCCATAAAAGTAATATTGTCATTTTAACTTTTTTCTATTTACGATTATTAATTTTCAAGTGAAAATTTCCTACCATTATGTGAAAACAAAAGTAAAAAAATCCAAACAATCACGATCGCTTTTGTAGAGCATTTGTTTAAATTACCTGTTTCGGTAAACTGCGTAAGAGCCGAAGATGGCAACACAGTTTTGTGGAATCGGTAACTTAAACATGCTCTACAGAAGCTATTGTGGCTGTTTGAAGTTTTTTACTTCTGTTTTCGTATTGTTCTAGATCGCTCCCAAATTGGAACAATGTCAGGCATATATTACAGTTACATGAACAGAAACGTGTACTGTGAATATTTTCTGTCTTTCTTACCTAACTAGACGGGTATGTTTGATTTACTTATACAAATATGTAGTTTGAGGTCATTAACTTAGAAAAGGTGGAAGTGATAGTCATGTTGATATTAATAAAAGGTGCACTTTGCATATGTTAATGAAATACTTTTAGCTTTTAAGTGTCAGCCTAATTTACCTTAAAACATATATTTTTTGGGATGTCTAAAAATCGCTTAGGGTGCAGAGAGTGTGCCGTACTTCTCGAGAAAGTGAATTTTTCAGGCACAACACATCTTCGAATTCTTCGACTCAGTTGTATAGAAGAGAGGTAATTTTAGAATTTCGCCTCCTCTTAGATAAATTTTCCTGACGCCCATGGTTGTAGAGATGATGTGATTCCGTACTTCTGATGATCTTGTTTGAAGTCTAGAAGGCAATCTCTCATGTAACAGCTGATCTGTGGGGGACCGATTTTGTTCCAGTTTGCAAATTATTCTTTTCTGGTGCTATTTTATAACGCTCATTACGTAAATTAAATTTGATTTCTACTTTACGTTTCCCAGTAATATACCACATTACTTAACACCTCGAAAGCATGAAGTTATTGAACAACGACCTTAATTTGTTCAAAAATATTGCTTTGCGCCCACCCGTCTCCGCCCCTTTCTACGCTGCAGCTACACCTGACCAGTAGCAAATGTGTTGCACAGATTTCGTTATGAGGCATGTCCAGAAACAAATTCGTTTAAATGACGAAAATATTATTGACCTTAGTAACAAGTAGTATGCTGCATTTTTCCTCAGGCTCGAAGATCGGTTTTGTCTTTAATATCGAGATAGTGATTTACCAGTCACTTCAGTATCGATATTAAAACATTGATGAGTGAACTCCTAACATCTGTATTTTGTAAATATTAATGATAGTCGAACATCCCTAACAAGAAGAGCAGCATTTTCGAAGTTGGCCAAGTAACCCAGTATTCCAAAAGTGGGTGGCAACGCTTTGGAAAATGATGTAAGGA
This sequence comes from Schistocerca americana, assembly GCF_021461395.2. NCBI lineage: Eukaryota > Metazoa > Arthropoda > Insecta > Orthoptera > Acrididae > Schistocerca > Schistocerca americana. The sequence goes on along the minus strand of NC_060121.1, from coordinate 701,520,767 downwards.
GAGAGAATGGCCTGTACTTGCCAACACCTGACCATAATTTACCCGTGTTGCAAAGCAAGGTGACAGTGGCGGAGGGCTGCGCTTACTGCAGTTCTGTGACGCCGGCGCATCCTCGTGCACCACTAATGGCACCCAGAGGAGGCTGGGTGGCGGAGGCGCGTGCGCGGCTGACCGAGACCCGGAAGCTGGCCCGTGCTTTCCTTCCTGCCTTTGTGTCTGTTCACGTACTTTCGCCGACAAACGGCCCGTTCTCACGGCGCAAGCCACCGAGTTTCTCCGAGACTTCTATTACTTTACTTTCTTCAAAGCGTCTAGTTTATCTGATAATGTAGACAGAACTGCGGTACTCGTAACCGCCGAGTTAAACCACATTTCTATACAGAGTGTCTGAAAAGTCTTTCCCTGATTACATAAATTGATAACTCAGGCTAGAAGTAAAATACAAATATGAAACTGGTGTCTAATTGTTTACAATCTATCAAAATTTTTTTCACACATCAGTGAACTTTCACATGAGCACCCTTGGTAGCACGTGGCACATCTAGGCGATATTCAATTTCCGTCCACACATTAGCCAACATCACTGGAGGGATCGATTCAACGACTGTGGTTGTCCGTTGCCGCAGGGTTTCAAGATCTGGTACACGTGTTCGGTAGACCTCATCCTTGACATAACCCCATAAAAAGAAGTCTGATGGGGTTATGTTAGGAGAGCGTGGAGGGTAAACCGTTGGCCCATCACTACCAATCCATCGCCCAGGAAAGGTCATATCGAGATAGGCACGGACGTTCAAATCCCAATGAGGCGATGCACCGTCTTGCTGAAACAAGACATCGGGATGATACTGAAGCAGCTGAGGAACCGCATACAGTTGCAATATGTCCAGATACACTGCAGATGTGATGGTAGCCTCAGCGAAGAAGAATGGCTCGATAATTCGATCGTGCAATAGCGCGCACCAAACATTCATCTTTGGACTGCCTCTGGTGCACTCGATGACCTCGCCAGGGGGTTGTGAACCCCAAATGCGCACATAATGGCGATTCACTACTCCACTGACAAAAAAGGTCGCTTCGTCGGAAAAGGCAATTCGTCTGAGATAACCATCATCGTCCTCAATACGTGATAGCATTTCGACCGCAAAAGTCATATCGACGTGTACTGGGCAACAATGGAAGTGGAAGTTTACTGACGTGTGAAAAAAATTTTGATAGTTTGTAAACAATTAGACACCAGTTTCATATTTGTATCTTACTTCTAGCTTGAGTTATCAATTTGTGTAATCAGGGAAAGACTTTTCGGACACCCTGTAGTTTTATGCCCTTATGTGCTTCCTAAACTCCTCATATAACTCTGCGACCTGTGGAAGACTTTCTAGAAGACGCAATTTGGGCGACTTGCTTCTTTAGTATGTTGAGTAGAACTACAATGACGGGAAAAAAATCACAGCACCAAAAAATAATTAATGTAGAGTAATGAAATTTCGAGAATACGTTTGTCTAAGTAATATATTTAAGTAATTAACATCACCAGATTAGCCATTGCAAATGGGACCTGCTGGAACATTAATAAACGATGTAACCACCAGACTGTTAGATGCAAGCATGCAAAAATGCATGAATTGTGTTGTACATGTGCCGAAACTCAGTTTCTAGGATGGAGTTCAATGCTTTTTGCACTTGATCGCTCGATACAGGGACGATTAATGCTGGTTGTGCCGGCCGTGGTGGTCTAGCGGTTCTAGGCCCTCAGTCCGGCACCGCGGGACTGCTACGGTCGCAGGTTCGAATCCTGCCTCGGGCATGGATGTGTGTGATGTCCTTAGGTTAGTTAGGTTTAAGTAGTTCTAAGTTCTAGGGGGCTGATGACCACAGATGTTAAGTCCCATAGTGCTCAGAGCCATTTGAACCATTTTGAATGCTGGTTGTGAATAACACTTGGTTTGTCGTCTAATGATGACCCATAGGTGTTAAATTGGAGACAGATCTGGTGATCGAGTAGGCCAAGAGAACATGTCGACACTCTGTAGAGCATGTTGGGTTACAACAGCGATATGAGGGCGAGTGTGATCCTGTTGGAAAACACACTCTGGAATTCTGTTCATGAATGGCAGCACAACAGGTCAAATGACCAGACTGACATACAAATTTTCAGTCAGGATAACCATGACTGCTCCTGCTGTCATACCAAATTGCACAGCAAACCATAACTCCAGGTGTAAGTCCAGTGTCTCCAGCACACAGGTATGTTGGTGCAGGCCCTCAACTGGCCTCCTTCCAAACCAATACACGGCCGTCGCTGGTACCGACTCAGAACCAGCTTTAATCAGAAAACACAACAGACCTCCACCCTTCCCTCTAATGAGCTCTTGCTTGGCACCACTGAAGTTGCAAATGGCGGTCGTTTGTGATCAGCGGAATGCACGCTACAGGCTTTCTGGCTCACAGCTGCCCTTGAAGTTACCGATATGTAACAATTCGTTGTGCCCCTGCGGTGCCAACTTTGCTCTGCAGCTGTAGTAAAATGTGCCAGAACCATACGCCGAACACGATGATCTTCCCTCTCCGTAGTGCCACGTGACCATGTAGAATCCGGGCTTCTTGCGACCACACATTCCCATGATCATCGCTGCCAGCTGTCATGTATAGTGGCTACATTCCTGCCAAGTCTTGCTGCAGTATCCCAGAAGGAACATCCAGCTTCTCGTAGTCCTGTTACACGACCTCGTTCAAACTCAGTGAGATGTTTTGATAGCGTCTTTGCCGCCTTAAAGGCATTCTTAACTAACATCAGCTCATAACGGCGAACCTCAGAAGCAAGTAACACTCACGACCGTTACAGCGTGAATTTAAAGCAAACCTGATTTGCATTCTTTGTTCTGCTGCAGTGCCTCCTTTGCACAGTGCTGGTGAAAGCTACAAGTATTTGCATTCCACTTCAGCTGGTCACTAAGCCGTTTTGTTTGTATGTGGAACAAAGTGTTTATGGATTTCATGGATACCCTCTTGTACTGCTGTAACTTTGAAGAATTGACTAACTGAAAGTAAGTTGATATAAGTTACATGTGTAGATAATTCTCTAAAAGAGTTCGATTTTGCTAAAATTGTCTGCAAATTTTACTAAAATTGCAAAGTGGAAAAAGTTATTCCTGTTGACTACAGAGGTAACTTGCTGACAGCATGTCGAAGTATAATGAATCGAGTCCTATCGAAACCCAGAATCAGTAAACGAACTTTACTATACGACCAAAATTCTGGCAAGATGTGGATGTTTATTAATTTTTCTGTCTGTTTGGCGCAATTTTTCTGTAATACAGTATTCTCAAACTTCAGTCTTACACTACCAAAATTAATTGGCAAATAATTAAGAGTAAATGCTCTAAAAACAAATATACATTAATCTTGCTATTTGTACCATCCAGTTTTAAATGCAGATAAAACATATGTTCCTATTCATATTTTTATTTATTTTACTACCGATATGTAACTGATAAAATAAAAGGAAGTTTCTAAATCTCATATTTACGAATTTTGTAACGTTTGCCATTTGATATTATTACTAACAATCTTCACATAATTACATAGCGTCGAAAAACTTTGTATAAATTAAATCTGATAAAAATGTAAAAAAAACAAAAGTTACCTGAATCAAATTACATCCAGTTGATTGTTTTGGATAATCCTAGAACACTGACACGCCTTGTATTATGTTCATATGACGCCAGTTTCACCAGTCTGGAGTCGTTCTGTTTTTGATCTAGGTTGAGGCAACTCCTAGGGAATGTGTTTAGAATGTGTGATAGACATTGACAAAGAAAAGAGCTCTGCATTTTGTTTTGATATCTGGTTGTGTCATTTTGCAAATGTGCTTGAAATGTTATGTGAAAGGATAAATAAATAACGTTTTATAAATGCAGAATAAAGAACTCCAACCTGAGTAACTCAAGAACCCTGGAACGTATAATGGATATTGCGCGAGATATTTTAGATTCAAGATAATGAGGCCTCATCAGAGTTAGCTAACCTTTCCTATACATATTTAAATATGGTGCATTGTCACTTGAACCTAGGAATGCACTGTTCTAAAACAGTTTTAGTTCCGAAGCAATGTTCATCATATTTAATTCTTAAAGGATATAGTGAGAGACAAGAGCGGCGTAGGTGCCATAAAGTTGTGCTTTAGTAACCTCGACAAAAAAATAAAAAAAATTAATAAAAATAAAAAAGGATTTCTGAGTCATATCATTTATACTACGAATTTTTTGCAGGCGAAATTACAGAAAATATTTTTGTAAACTGTCTGTAAATGCTAATAGGAGGAAGACTGGATGATGTTCATGTAGAAATTATACAGATGAAAGATTAACTGAGACTTTGAATGAATAAAATCACATACAATTTCAACAGAAAATGCTGCTGAAAGGGGAGCTATTTTTCTTTTGGGTCTGCTTAAAAGATTGAATATCACTGTGAAAATTAGCCAACTTTTTTTTTCTTTTTTTTTTTTTTGAGAAGGCATGCAATATTGACAAATATGATTGGTCAAAATACTTCTGTCTCCAGAGCATCAATTCACGAGAACGAAATTAACCAATCATTTCACAATTTAAAGAGATAACTGGCTGGAATTCCAAATTCCAATACTTGGAGCTATGGCTGAACTAATCTCACCGATGACCCTGGTGATTCGAAAGTAATTATAAATCCTATTACTAAGTACCTCGAAAGGCATCAAAACTCCAACAAAGACTGCTCATCTTTCACGTTTTGTGGCTAGTTGGGGGACAGCTTGCTCCAATGCACATGAAGTCCACAAAACTTTTGCGGGAAGGAGGTCTCAACAATTGAGGACTGGTTCATGAGTGCAGTGCTTCCAATTCTGACGAGAAAAAGCCGTCACTGGAGAAAATCTTAGTTACATCACAAATACAGAAGTGATTGCTGCAGCCTCTGGATGTGACATTTTTTCAGTCGCTACAACTTTTAACTCCATGTCTAATGTCATATTGTGTTTTGCTTTTCTTAAGTCTTTGGGAAGTCGGAATTGTACTCGACCCCCATGCAGTGGCAGCTGCTGTGTAAGAGCACAAGAGCACGTGGACACCCTAACTTTCGACACCTTGCGGGTTTGTTGATTATTTTTCTTTGAATGCTGTTGACTGTAACACAGATTCTGCAATCTGAAGGATATGGCACTTAAATCTGCTGTGCTACTGCTCCTCTAGACTTTTTGAAACTTGGCATCCAGGTCGTGAGCACACCTACGGCTGTGCAGGTTTTAAGGTGCTTTTGCGCATGCGCAACTCGCGTTACGTAATTGCCGTATGAGCCAAATACATACGGATTTGATAAACACAGGTTGCGATGTGCAAAACTAGCCCTTGCCACTCAACTACAATTTTACCTCAGTGCCAGCAGGTGGTAGCACACTGCGGCAGACTTTTACCCCCGTTTGATCGGCCAAATCCTGCTAGATGATAGTACACTCCTCAGAAAAGTAAAACTATGAGGACAGGTCGTTGGGTGCCTCAGCTGGTACAGAACTTGCTGCGAAAGGTAAAGGTCCCGAGTTTGGGACATCTTTAATCTGCCTGGCAGATTCATATCAGCGCACATTCCGCTGCAGACTAAAATTCTCATTTTGTGAACAGAAAAGTTACCACGAAAAGTTAGCCGCAATCCTTTGATTGAGAGAGTGCTGAAATTAAATAAGTGTGACTAAAAGCGAACGTTTAACAAGGAAGTGTTCAGTTTGCATAAGTTGTTGTGTGGATGCAGCGTTAAGAATATCTGATTTTCAGCACAGAAGTAAATTCATAAACTAATACATCTGTTAGGGATCTTGTACATTTGTCCGACAAAACTGAAAAGGACGAAAACTTCCATTTGCTCAAAAATGCGAAATTGAGACTTGCACATTATTACACATTATTTCGTAATTACTTAATTACGTACAAAACAACAAAATTCCACAGAAAGGGTTTTTTCTTTTGTCAAATTTTTATTATTGTTATTATTACTGTTATTATTATTATTATTGGCAGTGGCTCTAGTTGTATAAAATTGTTGATAAGCGTAACTGTTATGCAGCAGATATTATTTATTCCATGCTCTCAAATTTATCTGAATCGAAAATCTGCAGAAAATACGTCGGGTTTAGATGCAACCACGTTTCCTGTTACAAGATATTCCAGCAAGAAGGAGAAGAAGAAGAAAAGAAGAAGCGGTTGACGAAAAGAGTAATAGCGATTCTGAGTCCATGATTCATCAGCTAAAATGTTGAAACGAATCACAATCATAACGCACTGAAACCACACAGAAACAGCCGTTTGACATGAAAGGGAAAGTTGTTGCCAATCATGTAAGTGTCTGTTTTGAGGGTGCATATTAGCCAGGACTCATTACAGAAACCAGCAAAACAGAAGGTCCTGCGAAAGCCATGCACTCATCTGGCAGCAAACGAAAATAGGATGGAGAAAAGGAGGATTTAGGCTTAGTTGGCATATGCTCTAATTTCTGTATATCTACGTCTATGCGAGTGTCGTGGATAGTTACCGTGAACCTCATCCAGTCCTCTCGCTGGTGGATCCATCTTCGAATTCTATCCCAGACATACCGCATTGTGGAACGTCCTCTAAACAACGTTCTGGATAGCCTGCAGAAAGTGTCATCACTTCTGTCTCTAAGCGGGTCGTAGGCTGTGTTTCAAAAATGAACAGCATAGAGACAGAAGTGATGACACTTTCTGCTGGACTTGACCATCATTTTGCAGGACAATGCTCAAGCACGTACAGTGCAAGCTGTTACTGATTTGTTTGACTGATGGCGCTGCTAAGTGCTGTACCACCTACTGCACTCCCCTCGTAAGTAACGCATTCACTTCAGAATTGCTACAAAACCGTGTGGGCAATAGACCGCGCCGCTCGAACTTCAACACAGCTGGCACTGCTAAGAGTATCATACGACTTCCATATCGCTGGCAATGGGTTATACGCAATGCTGGTGACTATTTTGAAGGTCAGTAAAACTTTGAAACACGTATCTGTTTTGTTCGAGCTGTAAATAAATGGTTTCCACTACTAAAGTTACAACCCTCTTATAAAGTAGACACCACTTAAATTATAACTCGTTGTTTCACCTTGAAACAATAGTGTTTATCCCCACATTTGAGTAGATTGGGTGAAACAGGCTGTGATGACCAAATTACTTAAAAAAATAGAATGGAAGAATCTGCTGCTGTTGTGAATGATTGTCTGCTGTATGACAGAAACTTTACAGACAGGTCAATAGAGGGGAGTAATGGAGCAAAAATGTCAAATGCAAGTGGTCAGACAGTGTTTGTTTTCGATGTATTGGAAGAAAGAGAAATGCGGTAAAATCTTGTAGGAGGTTGTTACGGTGTAAAGTCAGTCGGGAATGACAGAGAAGAGATGGCTGTGAGAAGGCGTCAGCCAATCGCAAGCTGAGCAGCCCCTCTCCAGCACAACAATGCGACAGCAGCGCCCCCAATGCGAAAAGAACACAAGCGCCGCACCCGACTGGTCGTGAATCAGTTCAGTAGCAGCTTCAAGATTAGGCCCTTGTATAGCAGCGACTTAGGACAGTCTGTACTGAAGAAACTTGCTTAATTTGTATATCGCTCTTTGTTTGCAACATATCTGTGTGATTGCAAAGTTAAGTACTGTCTCTTTTCATTTTGTAATAAAACTCTTTAATATGACTTGTTTGATTTGATTGTCTAGCGAACCGAGTACTAATGATTCCTAGACACTCCTTATTTGGCGTTAAGTCTGGAGACATGAAAGAGGTTCTATTACAAGACAGGCTCTCACGATTTGTTTCGTAAACGACAATGTGATATAACATTGGACTGCTAAGACAGGACCATTCAGAAGGATGTAGGTCGCAGTAGGTACTGGGAGATGAAGAAGCTTGCACAGGATAGAGTAGCATGGAGAGCTGCATCAAACCAGTCTCAGGACTGAAGACCACAACAACAACAAGACAGGACCTGCCAAAGCATACAAAAGAGCAATGTCCTCTTGTTGTCGAACGTAAAATGATTGTGTTTTCTTCCGACATGTGAGCAAATGGCATGAAAGGCTGTATTCTGTAATGTCTGAAATATTTGTAATACACTTGTGCTTGACAGTTTAGTAACAGACACTGATTTGAATATGAGAGATGTTCTCAGGTCACGTAATTTATCCATCAAGCTGCAAGACATTGCTTAACGTAGGTGTTTTCTCTTCGGAGCTTAAATTCTCGCTTTTTTTTTTTTTTTTTTTTTTACTCCAATGAAGGTTTGAAATAATGATGACATTCTGTGGTGATTAGTAGTTTGTGCAGCAAAATAGTGGAAGTTTTTTGCGATTTTACCAGGGTGGACAACCTCTGCCATCTGGTCACCTATAAATGGTGGCAGTGCTATAGTTCTTTTCACTTCGTTAGATGTTGCAAGATAATGAGATGCAAATTGGATCCGCAGTTGAATGTAAAAACTACACCAATTTTGCTCGTAAAACTACAAAGAAATGGACTGCGCCTATTTTCGTGGGAATAGAACATTTATTATCGTTACAATTGTGTTTTTGTTCTTAATAGATGCTCGCTTATAAGAAATCTATTGACATTAAATAAAAGTGTCTTCCTCGCAGAATGCCTGTCGTGGGTGGCATGCCTTCTGTGTGCGAGGTCGCTGACGCAGGTGCATCCTGACCAGGAGGTGGCAAATGAAGCGGCGCCATGCAGATATGTTTTAGATAAACAAACAAGTAGGATTTGGGATGGCCTTCATTTACCTCATATTGTTTAGTTGACTTTACATCTTTTTGTGTTGGCAGAGGGCCGATGCCTGGACCATCGCCTCAAGGCAAACTGGATACCGCTCGTCTGCCGGCACAAGGGTGGTAGGCCACAGATGAATGTGAGGCGCGCGGTAGCAGTTGACCATCTGAAAAAGCCTGTGTCCCGCCGTAGCTGGAGGGAGGAGGGGAGGGATGAGAGGAGGTGGGAGTGCCTATAATTTTGCTAGCTCCTAGCCAAACATCGTGAAGAACACACATGTTCAGCTGCCATCGCTCTCTCGTGTTGCGGCATTTTGGGATGACGATTTTACCACTAGATGTGTTGCATTATGAACTGTTGATTACAGGTTCTCATTTTTTTCATGAGAAGTTCGATGTGTAATTATAACAATGAAGCATTTTACATCACTTGTGGTAGCGTGTATTGACTTCGATTGCCTCAGCTGCTGGGTATTGTCAATCAGCGCAGGGGGAGGCCTCTGTAGTGAGCACTGACATCAAACAGTGATAGACACAGTCTTCAGCTGTATGCTTACAGGTAATACAGTGATTAAACTTCTCTCTGTCCAACACCAGCATCTCGTCAGTTCAACATATTTCCCTGCAAAAAGAATAAAGATAGTGCCTTCCACTCCACCTTTTTTTCCTGCCATCTTGTAGGTGAAGGGCAGAGTTAGAGCACATTTGCCACTAGTTTTGAGTGGTATTGTGAAATTTTTCTCAGCAAGATAACACCAGTTTCATGGCAGCGTCAATTCTGAGCTGTATTGTGTCATATAGTTGTGTCATTAGGACCGATCTTTATGATTAATCACATACTTCACACTGACCTTTACTTCAGTTTCCCAACAAAAATAAAGAAAGTACACTAACCTAATCTTGCTCTCCTGCGAACTGGACAGTTTCCATGTTTTGGTGGATGCACTTGGGCTTTCCATCCAGAAGGGACAGGGTTGGAGTCCAAGAAAGGGCACCACCATTTTGAATGCCTGCCAGTTCCCTAGTGGGCGTGGGATATCAGCATAGCCTTGGGACAAAACAAAACTCCCAGCACTTTTGAAATTCCCGCCAAAATGGTGGGTTGGTGAGGTGGAGGTGTGGGAGAGGCCAGGATGGAGACCGACATCCCACTGAAGAAAACACATCTACATCCATACTCGGCAAGCCACCTGACAGTGTGTGGCGGAGGGTACTTTGAGTACCTCTATCGGTTCTCCCTTCTATTGTTCGTGGAAAGAAAGATTGTCGGTATGCCTCTGTGTGGGCTCTAATCTCTCTGATTTTATCCTCATGGTCTCTTTGCGAGAAATACGTAGGAGGGAGCAATATACTGCTTGACTACTCGGTGAAGGTATGTTATAGAAACTTCAACAAAAGCCCTTACCGAGCTACTGAGCGTCTCTCTTGCAGAGTCTTCCACTGGAGTTTATTTATCATCTCCGTAACGCTTTCGCGATTACTAAATGATCCTGTAACGAAGCGCTCTGTTCTCCATTGGATCTTCTCTATCTCTTCTATCAACCCTATCTGGTACGGATCTCACACCAGTGAGCAGTATTCAGGCAGTGGGCGAACAAGTGTACTGTACCTACTTCCTTTGTTTTCAGATTGCATTTCCTTAGGATTCTTCCAATGAATCTCAGTCTGGCATCTGCTTTACCGACGATTAATTTTATATGGTCATTCCATTTTAAATCAGTTCTAATGCCTACGCCAAGATAATTTATGGAATTAACTGTTTCCAGTTGCTGACCAGCTATATTGTAGCTAAATGATAAAGCATCTTTCTTTCTTTGTATTTGCAGCACATTACACTTGTCTACATTGAGATTCAATTGTCATTCCCTGCACCATGCCTTAATTCGCTGCAGATCCTCCTGCATTTCAGTACAATTTTCCATTGTTACAACCTCTCGATATACTACAGCATCATCCGCAAAAAGCCTCAGTGAACTTCCGATGTTATCCACAAGGTCATTTATATATATTGTGAATAGCAACGGTCCTACGACACTCCCCTGCGGGACACCTGACATCACTCTTACTTAGGAAGACTTCTCTCCATTGAGAATGACATGCTGCGTTCTGTTATCTAGGAACTCTTCAATCCAATTACACAATTGATCTCACAATCCATATGCTCGTACTTTTTTCATTAAACAACTGTGGGGAACTGTATCAAACGCTTTGCGGAAGTCAAGAAACACGGCATCTACCTTGGAACCCGTGTCTGTGGCCCTCTGAGTTTCTTGGACGAATAGTGCGAGCTGGGTTGCACACGATCGCCTTTTTCGAAACCCTTGCTGATTCCTACAGAGTAGATTTCTAGTCTCCAGAAAAGTCATTACACTCGAACATAATACGTTGTCCAAAATTCTACAACTGATCGACGTTAGAGATATAGGTCTATAGTTCTCCACATCTGTTCGACGTCCCTTCTTGAAAACGGGGATGACCTGTGCCCTTTTCCAATCCTTTGGAACGCTACAGTCTTCTAGAAACCTCCGGTACACCGCTGCAAGAAGGGGGGCAAGTTCCTTCGCGTACTCTTTGTAAAATCGAACTGGTATCCCATCGGGTCCAGCGGCCTTTCCTCTTTTGAGCGATTTCAATTGTTTTTCTATCCCTCTGTCATCTATTTCGATATCTACCATTTTGTCATCTGTGCGACAATCTAGAGAAGGAACTACAGTGCAGTCTTCCTCTGTGAACAGCTTTGGAAAAAGACATTTAGTATTTCGGCCTTTAGTCTGTCATCCTCTGCTTCAGTACCATTTTGGTCACAGAGTGTCTGGACATTTTGTTTTGATCCACCTACCGCTTTGACATAAGACCAAAATGTCTTAGGATTTTCTGCCAAGTCAGTACATAGAACTTTACTTTCGAATTCATTGAATGCCTCTCGCATAGCCCTCCTCACACTACATTTCGCTTCACGTAATTTTTGTTTGTCTTCAAGGCTTTGGCTATGTTTATGTTTGCTGTGAAGTTCCCTTTGCTTCCACAGCAGTTTTCTAACACGGTTGTTGTAACACGGTGGCTCTTTTCCATCTCTTACGATCTTGCTTGGCACATATTGTACGATGGTTTTGAACTTTGTCCACTGATCCTCAACACTATCTGTACTTGAAACAAAACTTTTATGTTGAGCCGTCAGGTACTCTGAAATCTGCTTTTTGTCACTTTTGCTAAACAGAAAAATCTTCCTACCTTTTTTAATATTTCTATTTACTGCTGAAATCATCGATGCAGTAACCGCTTTATGATCGCTGATTCCCTGTTCTGCGTTAACTGTTTCAAATAGTTCGGGTCTGTTTGTCACCAGAAGGTCTAATATATTATCGCCATGATTCAGTTCTCTGTTTAACTGCTCAAGGTAGTTTTCAGATAAAGCACTTAAAAAAATTTCACTTTATTCTTTGTCCCCGTTATGAATGTTTGAGTCTCCCAGTCTATATCCGGCAAATTAAAATCTCCACCCAGAACTATAACATGGTGGGGAAATCTACTCGAAATATTTTCCAAATTATCCTTCAGGTGCTCAGCCACAACAGCTGCTGAGCCAGGGGGCCTATAGAGACATCCAATTACCATGTTTCAGCCCGCTTTACCCGTGACCTTCACCCAAATTATTTCACATTTCGGATTTCCGTCAATTTCCTTCGATACTATTGCACTTTTTATCGCTATAAACACACCTTCCCCTTCACTGTCCAGCCTGTCTCTGCAGTATACATTCCAATTTGAGTTTAGAATTTTATTATTGTTTACATCTGGTTTCAGCAAAACATTCCATCCCTAGTACTATGTGGGCATTGTGACATGACGTCATTTGGAATTGGGGGAGGCAGTAGGTGGGGGTGTGGGTGCTGGTGGGGGGGATGGGTTGGGGTGGTATTTAATTGATTAATTTAATTAATTTGCATATCAATTTGATATCAAAGGGCAACAACTTACCACACTGTTGAGGCAAATTGTCCTTCGGAGCTAATAGAATACACATACTTACCTAAAGACCTGCATGACTGCACTGTCCTAGTGAGCTGTGACATTTATTCAATGCAAGTGTCGGTGTATGTAATTTTTTTCTTTTTTTTCAAATTGTGAGTTCTTACCTTTACTCCTTCCATTATTTGTGCCATCTAGATTATTTTTGATATGTTTATTTATTTTATTTTATTTTGCATATGGCAATACAGCAACAATATTTTATATAAGTACAACAATATGTAAACGAAATGTATAAAACAAAACAATGTGTAAATAGTATATGTGTAAAAAATGAGCAATAGCACAAAAGGATAAAGTACAAATACTCAAGACAAACTAACTACACGTTAAAAGTTTGGCAAGTCTGATTAGAAACTCATTCATGAATTTAAAGCTCAATATCTAGATTGCAAAGCCAATCCAAAGCAGAGGGTTTCACATATATAACCTCAGAGACAGGTCCGGCATATTTTCTTAAGAGGCATTATGTAATTCATTTTATCTTTGATATAAAGTTTGTTGCCTTTGATTGTGGCACCATACACAATAATTAACCCAGCTTCAGGGAGGTAGGATGCCCTTCCCTATTCCTCCACTGTGGATAATTCGTGTCTGGCGTGTCCTCACAGGGGTGGGCATCCTATACTTCAGTAGGCCAGAGTGATAGGATGGCTGAGTTCAAGCAGGGACCCAATACCATGGGGTATAACATGGAACCCATACCCAGGGTTACAGGTGAAGACCGTAATGGCAGTGGCAGCAGAGAAGAAAGACTTCTGAATGACGTAGCTGGCAGATGAGGCAACCCTCCTTTCTGGGGATTAAATGAGAAGGGAACCACTGCCTTGTGGTGGAGGAGAAACTCCAAAAGCTAAGGGTGACAACCCCAACAGAAAATCGTTTCTTGTGTTAGGCCTAGCAAGCCAGTAGGAAAGTCTTCATATGTTGCTTTCAAAACACAGAGGAGCCACGGAACAAACCAGGATTTGACTCAACTGATTCCTCAAGTACTGGTGTGAATGATGGGAGACCTGATGATATTCATCAGTACAAGAAGATGAAACCAAATGGACTAAAAATAACCTAAATTTTGGCACCCTTAATATATAAACCCTCAGTGGAAAAATGGAAGAAATGACAGATGTACTAACAGAGAGAAAGTTAGATATTTTGGGATTAAGTGAAATGAAGTGGAAGGGAAAAGGTGAGAAGAATTTGAGAGGAGGAGGAAAACTGTACTGGATTGGGAATAACAGGTTTGGAAGAAATGGTGTGGAGTGATGGAGATATAAGAGACGCGATCATAACCTTAAACCTGAGATTCCAAAAAGAAACACTAAAAGTTATCCAGATTTATGCACCTCAAGTGGGATGTAGCAAAGAAGAGAAGATGGACTTTGAAAATGAGTTAGAGAACCATATAGAGAGTGCTAATATAGTGATGGGAGATTTTAATGCACAGGTGGGCAAAGACAGAAAGGGATTTGAGCAAGTGTTGGGATGTTTTGGATATGGAGGCAGAAGTGAAGAAGGAGAAAGACTACTGCATTTGTGCCAGAGGAATGGAATGAAAATAGCAAACAGCTGGTTTATGAAGAGAGGAAGTCATGTTATCGCCAGATACAGTTGGGATGGAAGAACCAAGAGTGTAATTGATTGTATTCTAGTAGATAGGGAATGGGGAGAGAAAGTAACAAATGTAAAGCTAATTCCAAGTGGGAGTGCAGATGGAGACCATAGATTACTGGTAGGACAATGGAAAGTGAATCAGTGTGTGAAAAATAGAAAACAGAAGAAAGTGATGAGGATATGGGATTGGAAACTGAAGGAGACTGAAAGTGCTGAAAGTATAGATAATTAATCACGCAAAAATTTTCAAAAGAAGTTTTCTGCGATGTAGAAAAAGAATGGAGTTTATTCAAAGACACTTTAGTCGAAACAGCACAAAAAGTATGTAGTAGAGCACCTGGAAAGGAAAAAGTAAGACAGACAAGTTGGTGGGGTGATACCACAATCCAAGCAGTTAGAAGAAAAAATGGAGCATGGAGAAATCAGTGGAAAACTAAAAATGATGAGGACCATAAAAGATATATAGAGGAAAAAAAGAAGTGCAAAGAAATAGTGGAAACAGCAACGAAAAAGGCAATGGAAGAGCTTACAAAAACTTGAAGAAGGTGTGAAGAGCAATAAGAAAATGTTCTATAAAATGCCCATGGGCAAATATCTATTAGGTACATTACGTATGTAGATTATGGACAGTTGGGAATGTGGGTCTCAAGGGGAGCATGCAAGGGATAAGTCCCTGCAGTCGTGGTATTCATCTATGTCCTTGGTGGCTCAGATGGATAGAGCATCTGCCATGTAAGCAGGAGATCTCAGGTTCGAGTCCTGGTCGGTGCACACAATTTCAACTGTCCCCATTGAGGTATATCAATGACACCTGTCGGCAGGTGAGGGTTTCAGTTAATTATCATTTATTCTAGAGAAGCTGCACGGTCATCAATGGTATCTGTTCTTTCGAGAACAGTTACTATCTTCATATACAGTTAAAGGCTACCCGGCCATTGACCTGCGTCTGTTTGAATGTGCACTGGTGCCCAAACTATTACAGGAATCATCACCTTAGTGGGTGCGAGTAATGAGTGGATGGGCAAATATCTATTAGGTACATTGTATATGTAGATTGTGGACAGTTGGGAATGTGGGTCTCACAGGGAGCATGCAAGGGATTAGTCCCTGCAGTCATGCTATTCATGTGTGTCCTCGGTGGCTCTGATGGATAGAGTGCCTGCCATGTAAGCAGGAGATCCCAGGTTCTAGTCCCGATCAGGGCACACGTTTTCAACTGTCCCCATTGAGGTATATCAACAACACCTGTCGGCAGCTGAGGTTTTCAGTTAATTATGATTTATGTGGGATGTTCAAAAAGTCTCTCTGCAGTGCCATTTGATTGTTAGCTGTGCATTTCATATGCACAGTGAATGTACCAAAATGAAACTCAGTGAAATACAAGTTATTAATTTATTGATGATTCATTTTTACTTACAAATTTTCACATTAAATGTTGAAAGTGTCCCCCCTGTTGTTGAATACACGATTAAAGTCATCTAATCATGTTTCCAAAAACAAGCTGTAACATTTCTGCTGTAACAGAAGCAGTGAAAGTGGATATTTCAGTTTTCAATTCATTGGTGGATTTTGGACAGTTTTTATAGACAATTGCTTTCACTGAACCCCAGAAGAAGAGGTCCAGTGGTGTTAGGTCCGGCAATAGTGGAGGCCAAAGTCCCTGTGAAATTATGCAATCACCAAAAACATCAGCAAGCATTGACATTGAAATGTGAGCTGTATGTGTGGTTGCCCCATCTTGTTGAAAATAACCATTCAGTATTTCACTTAACACATGTTCTCCTATGAATGGGTTCAAAATATCACTGCAGTGTTGTTGTGCACTTATCATTTTGTTGAAAAACCCAGGCAGGCAAACAATCATACAGCATGCATGCATATCAATCACATGGCACTGCAGAGAGAGTTTTTGATCACCCCATATAAGTAGATTGTGAATTAGATTTTGAACTCTTTTTATGACAAGATGAGAAATTCGGGTTTGCAGCATTGATAAGAAACAGGTGAAATTCATCTGGAGTGACATTAACATCACTTGTAACTTTTACACAATGACTACCTGTACCTAATTCGGCTTTAATGACCCTCCATGCAGTCTTACATTTATTATTGGAGTTTTCAATGAAGTTATCATTTGCTCTAAATTTGGCTGATCATATTTGTGATATGAAGTGTCTCCTGAGGCTAATGTATGCTGCATTCTCAACACTACCGTTTTTTACCTTATCATGGCATATTAAAACCATTACTCTTAGCTTTTGTGTATGTGTGATTCACTTGTGTAGAGTTGTTTGACCATGCTTGATTGCTTTAGTTTTGTTGTAATCTGTAACCACTGGACAGGAGGTATTGAAAATTTTAGGTAGAGTACTAACAAACCTACTGCAAGCCTCCTCAACACTGTTGGAAGCATGTTCCAGGTTTGTACCTCCAGCTTATCCCTGAAGCTACTTGTACTTCCATCATTTGACAGCCTGACATACTGAGTTGGTTCACAATCTCCTTTTGGTTCATTAATTTCTAGTTTTATCCATATACCTTTGTGATCTGTTAGATAGTTGACATCAAGTAGTCCCAATTCAAAGTTGTCTTTATGTACATTTGTAATAAAACTGTCAAGACAAGAACACTGTCTTGTAGAAGTGTAATTTGCACAGAAGCATGTTTAACAAATTAAAGTTTTTGGACGTCTTTTTTCGTGCATCAAAATTTAAATCTCCTAAAATTACTGTCTTGTGTTTGTATATTTTCTGTACAGAGAATAAATTTATCTAAACAGTCTACACATTACTGGGCATCACTGTCAAGAGATTGGTATATAGGAATAACTCTGAATTTTAATGTTGGTAGTAACATAACAGCTGCTTCAAGAATATCTTTAACATATGAGTCTTTGACATCAAGTACAGTATACCATAACTCTAGATTATCACTTATATATATTAAGGAATCCACATAATCTCCACAATATCCATTGGGTCAGCAGAAACTGGTAATTAAATTAAAACATGGTGGTACATACACATTTTTCTCTTCTCTTAACCAGTGCTCACTAGTACATAACACTATTCGTTTGTTCCCATTTAGTATAACACCAAGTTCACCAGCTTTATATTTCAGAGATCTAATATTTATGTGCACAAATAAAATTGATTTTTCACTGCAAGAGGGAACATATATGGAGTCCTGAGCCCAACTGGATGTGTATACAGTGGTTTGCCTTTCACTGGTTCTCATGTTTGGTGCGGTGGTGGTGTTATGTTTCAGTAGCAGCTAGAATTTCTTGAGGCAGGCCATAAAAATAATCATTTCTCTGCGGTATTTCTTGGCCCTGTTTGAGGCTCAGAAGGCAGAGTTTTTTTATTTCACTTCCTGCATAATTTATCTGGCATGGATGATTTGATACACTTGAAAACACATCAGTGTGGGATGGCTGATTTGATGCACTAAATAACCCCTCACTATGGGATGGAGATGATACAGTACTTACTGAGGTTGCTGTCTTCTTATCTGCTAATGGAAGTGGTATTTTTATTGTTTGTTTTTCAAGGTTCTTGTTTGTTTCACATGCTACATAATTTATGTGGGCAGGCCCAGTGTAGGCATTTGATAACACTTTGGCATAGGATGGAGGTGGTGATTCAGTACTTTCTGTGGTTGGAAAACTAAGTGATAAATACTGGCAGACAGAATCTCCCAGTAAGTGAGCTCTTGGAGACTATCTGACATATTAAAATTATGTTGGGTTGGAAACCATAGTGCAGTCTGAAGATAAATGACTAACTAATACTGTACTTATTTGAAAATGCACAATACTGTTGAATGTGAAAGAAAATAGAATATATGTGAAAAAGCATTGCAGTGTCTTTTTCCAGATGTTTGTAATGCACAAAAATGTCTTTATATGTACCATAATGATGTGTAGTAACTATATTCCCATCAGTAAAGAGCATTCAAAAAGCATTTTGTAATAGGAGGGTATTACCCTTTTGCTCTTCTCTGTATACCTCCAACATCCCCTGTTAGTCCTATTTGGTATGGTGTTGCACACACTTGAGCATTTTTTTTTAGTATGGAACACACAGTTGATTTGTCGGTAATGTCCTTTGGGGACTCATTGCATTTTCATAGTTTTAACTGACAAAATTATCTCTGAAGCAAGATATGATGAAGAGTAGCATATGGGGAGTATTTAAAGTAAAATATTACATGCATTAAGAACAGAAACATTTAAATGTTGCATAAAATGGAATATTCAACATAACCACGAATTCTTCTGTTCTGGGAGGTTAAGATGTGATAACTGCAGTTGTATGCTGTGTTCAATCTAGTCAGAAAATTTTCTTTTGATCTCCATGAAAAATTTTCAGTGTTTTATCATGTTTAGCTGAGGATTAAGACTGTTATGTATTAGGAGCATAGTACACTGAAGAGCCAAAGAAACTGCTACACCTTCATAATATCATGTATGGCTCCCATGAGCATGCAGAAATGCTGCCACACACTGTGCCATGGATTCGACTGATGTCTGAAGTAGTGCTGGAGGGAATTGAAACCATGAATCCTGCAGGGCTGTCCATAAAGAGCATGAGCAGCATGTTGCAAAGCATCTCAGATATTCTCAATAATTTTCATGTCTGGGAAGTCTGGTGCCCAGCGTAAGTGTTTAAACACAGAACAGTGTTTCTGGAGCCACTCTGTAGCAATTCTTTACATCCGGGGTATTGCATTGTCCTGCTGGAATTGCCTAAGGTCTTCATAATGCACGTAGGACATGAATGCATGCAGGTGATCGGACAGGATGCTTTCATACATGTCACCTGTCAGAGCTGTATCTAGACGTGTCAGGGGTCCCATATCACTCAAACTGCACATGCCCCACACCATTACAGAGCCTCCACCAGCTTGAACAACCCCTGCTGACATGTATGGTCCATGGGTTCATGAGATTGTCTCCATAACCATACACGTCCATCCGCTCTATAAAATGTGAAATGGGGCTCGTCCAACCAGACAAAATATTTCCAGTCATCAACAGTCCAATGTTGGTGTTGACAAGCCCAGGTGAGGTGTAAAGCTTTGTGTCATGCAGTCATCAAGGGGACACAAGTGGGCCTTCAGTTCCGAAAGCCCATACCGATGTTGTTACATTGAATGGTTCACATGCTGACACTTTTTGATGGCACAACATTGAAGTCTGCAGCAATTTGCGGATGGGCTGCCCTTGTGTCATGTTGAAGGATTCTCTTCAGTCATCGTTGGTGCTCTTCTTGCAGGATTTTTTCCCAGCCGCAGTTATGTCAGAGATCTGATGTTTTGCCAGATTCCTGATAGTCACAGTACACCCTTGAAACAGTCATATGCTCATGTGCTGACTATAACACCACATAAAAACTCACTTAAATCTTGATAACCTGTCATTGTAGCAGCACTAAGTGATCTAGCAACTGTGCCAGACACTTGTCTTATATAGGCATTGCCAACTGCAGTGCTGTGTTCTGCCTGTTTACACATCTCTGTATTTGAGTATGTATGCCTATACCAGTTTCTCTGGCACTTCAGTATATATCCTTAATTGTTAGGGAAGGAGTAATTAATGAGATATGGAGCTTATTTTTTTGTCAAATTTTTTTGAACAATTGAACAATTTCTTGCCACTTGACTTCTTACATTCACGCGAGATACCTTACTCATGCCGCAGGTAGTTACAGGATGAAGTAATATGAAGAGATAAAAATCACATATATAATTTTGGTATGAATTAAGGAGTTGGAAGCTTTTACAAACAGTAATTAACAATAAAAAATATTAAATAATAAGGGTGAAAAAGGTAGGTTAAAACACTTTTAATATGTAATAATAAAAAGTGAATTTGGAAAGTAAGGTCTGATTAGGCACGAAATGGAAACCACTGTGAAAATCCAATGGAACTTTGCACAGATGTGTTGGGCAGTGTCTTTAATGTGCCCGTTGATTGCTTCACATCAATCTTTTCAGTTCAGAGTGCAAAGCGATCATGTAGAAATGCATAAAACAACAGTGTCTCCTGCCAATTTGTGGATCTGGCAAAAGATTTTGCCTGTAGCTATGCAGCCAAGTGACATACATTTTCTTCAAGACAATTTTCAGCCACATTCTGCAGGGGCAATGAAGACACTCCTGCCCCATTTTTGATGGGAAGTGTTTGATCACCTAGATAACAGCCCCTCATTGGCTCCCTCCAATGTTCACCTCTGCTTGCATGAACCATTGGCTACAAAGACAACATTTTGGCACAAAGAAAGTTTGTATACTGCCATGACAAATGTCCAAGGCAGAGCAGTGCCTATTTAGAGAGGCAGCTGGAAGGTGTGGTTAACTGTTGTGAATAAATTTTTATTTTTACTGTGGTTTTCGTTTCAAGACCAATTGGATGTTACTTTCTGAACAGCCTTCATATGCTGCTGGTATCTTTATATAAAACTGGAGTGATTGGAAGGGTGTGATTTTCATCATAATGGAAATGACCACTAGAAGCAAAATTATTGTACATATACTCTTCTCTATTGGTTTTGTGATCAGCTGTGACCTTGTAAGTTTGCCTGAATAACCATGTGCGAGTATACAATTTGTAGGTACTAATCCAGAGAAATTGGTAGCATTCAGGACCATGAACAGAATTGTGAGAGAGTCTTCATATACTTTACCTATAGGAGACAACATTTATCTGTTTTCATCAGCTTGCAACAGAATGATTGCCTTTAGACTTTGGGTATTGACAAAGTAGGTGCAAGGTAATTACAGGCAGCACATAGATAAGATGGTATTCTAAATCATGTTGGTAAAGATCTGAATATCAAAACAAGACAGCCAGTATATGAAAGAAACTGCAGATAACTAACAGTGATATTAATGGTGCTGAACAATTACCTACATCTAAATCATTTACAGGACAGTCAACTGTTGTCTCTCATTTATTATCTAACAGCACAAGTATTTTTTATCTTTTACCTTTCAACACATTTTAATTTAGAATTTTACAAAATGCTTCTACAGTTCATAAATAATAATCAGAATTCATGTTTTATAGAATGATATATTTGGGTTTTTTTTTTTTTTTTTTTTTTTTTTTTTTTTTTTTTTTTTTACAGAAGACAGTCCACACAGAGAGCATCACTACCATCACCATATTCAGATAAAAGTGTAAAACACTAGAGGAACCCAGTTGTATCTTTTATACAAGTTTTACCTACTGGTAACTATTAAAAATAATAGAAGGATCACTGACTGCACTTTATTCAACAACTGTTAACCATGTTGTTGAAAAGACACCATTTACCCTCAGAGTGGGCTCCTGTGTTCTCATATAAAAGTGTTGAACAAACTGCTTGGAAACTGAAAGCATACATATCACCATTGAGAGTACCAGAAGATGTCAACTGAATCTCAAATTCAGATGGCGCATAAGAGCCAACTATTTCATTTAAGGACTCCAGTGTGAGTCCAGTTGCATGTCATAGCATGAAACAAGATGGAGCTAAATATGCCAGAGAAATTTCTTCATTCAGCTTCAGACAAAATAACATGCAAATGAAAATTTGGTGTTGGAGAATGGTTAACAGTTGTTAGTGCAAGAGTGGCATTGGGCACATCAGTGGTAAGAATAAGTGAGACAAAAAATTACAGAATATTTGCCAAAGTGTACAAAGAAGTGGTCATTTAACAAAAGGGGGATTCTAAAAGTCTATTACAACAGTAACTTTCAGTCCACACAGCCACTACTGCAATCTTCACATGGACAACAGTTAAGAGAATATCTCCTAGCTGAAGTATTGGATGCACCCTCCACAACGTCTATCAACAGCAAGTAACTGAATTAACTTGTAATGTGGTACAAGAAATTTTGATATTGTATTTGACATGGAATGTAACAATATTATGAAAAGCAAAGTTGCCACTTGCCATATAGCAGAGATGCTGAGTCACAGGCAGGCACAACAAAAAGACTGTCACAAATAAGCTTTCAGCCAGCAAGGCCTTCATCACAGCAGTCTCTGGTAACTGAAGCGTGTGGCTTCAGTTGCCAGAGGCTTCAGTCATATGTGTGTGAGTTGCGTTTGCATGAGAGTGTATATGTGTGTGTGTGTGTGTGTGTGTGTGTGTGTGTGTGTGTGTGTGTGTGTGTGTGTGTGTGTGTGTGATCTATTTTTGATGAAGGCCTTGCGGGCTAAAAGCTTATTTGTGATAGTGTTTCCGTTGTGCATATCTGTGACTCAGCATATCCGCTACATGGAGTGGCAACTTTCCTTTGCATAATATTGATATTGTATTTGCTCTGACCACAAGATGTGTAATGACAAAATAGGTGAATTGAAACAGTCACTGATGGAGATGGTAGGCAAAATAAGAGGTACCTTTGCCCAGTACTTGTAGGTGTATTGAGAGCACTCAGCCACTTGTAAAATGATGGTCATGTTCCTTTTTCAGTCTAATTTGTATTCACTTTATACAGTTTAATATGCCTATTGTACTGAAAACACACCATTTAATTCTGTCATTCACCTTTATAGATGAATAGCCTACTTACAGGCTTGAAATAAAAGTCAGTAATGTACATTCAGGCACACAACTCTAGGCACAGTTCCAATGTAGATCAGTTCTCTAGGCTCTTCAAGGGCTTGATAATTCTTAACTTACATATCAATATACCAATAAATATACTTTAATCTTTATGTTAAACAGAGTCATTTAGCTGCAGAGCAGCCAGTTCATTGTCTGTCTGTGTGATGTACACTTGAGTTCAGTGACCTAGTGGCCATACAGCAGCTTGAGTGTTTAATTTTGTGACACTGATTATTAGTATCACCTTCAGCAACATTTTCCTGAGAGGTCTGGACAAGTACAGAGGGTGGAATTGCTTGCCATTGGGAGCTCCAATGTTAGGTGGGTTATGGAACCCCTCGAGGAAATAATGGAAATTTTTCAAAGAAAATCCCGCACTGGCTGTATCAATGTTTCTATTAAATCTGCGACTGGTTTCACACCACTTATCGATGCATCATCAGGCAATATACGCTATTTATAACATGGTAATGTTGAACATTGCCCTGTAGCCACTCCCCACAATTCACGTCCAATATACCATCATCTGGTGGAAGCGGTAGTCAAAATTTAAAAATATTTTTTAAAAATTGTTTTAAATGATGGGAGCAGCAATGACCTTGCAAGCTGAGAGGAGCTGCACAGCAGCGGACGTGGCCTGAGTGACTGGCCAAAAGCCGGAAAGTGCTCACGCAGTGGCGCGAGGTTAGCCAGAGGCCGGATGATGTGTACAAGGTGTGAAGAGTGGGGGGTGCTGAACATTTGATAAACAATTCCTTATGTCTATTTTTTAAAAAGTCTAATACCATACCAGGTGGCCCATATAAAACATGGCAGTTAGTTAAAACCATAAGAATAATAAATGTGGTGGTTCTGAATGCATAAGGCCCAGAGTACGCATAAAAATATATAGGACAGAACCTACTAAGAAGTAAGCTGTAGGGATAAGGCTACCTGTTTAAGTAATCATAATTTTCTAAAAGACCCTTGTGTCTCAGATCAGTCTGGGCATTAAGTGAGGAGCGAGGGGATTTCTTCAGAATACTGAAGATTTCAGCCTCTTCCAAAACATTAAGGGTGTTGCCCTTATTTTCCAAGTGTAACACTTGCCTGTTGTTCTGGATACTGGTGATATGGTGACCCATTTCCCGCAAATGCATACCTACGGCTGATTTTGAGCCTGGGTTGCTGCCGCATGGCTCCTCGCAGCTTGCAGGGTCATTGCTGCTCCCATCATTAAAAAAATTTTTTTTTTTTAATTTTTAAATTTTGACTACCGCTTTCACCAGATGATGGTATATTGAATGTGAATGGTGGGGAGTGGCTACAGGGCAATGTTCAATGTTACCATGTTATAAATAGTGTATATTGCCTGAGGATGCACCAATAACTGGTGCAAAACTGGTCGCAGATTTAATAAAAAACATTGATACAGCCGTTGTGGAATTTTTTTTGAAAAATGTCGAAGTTTGGCTATGGTTGCCCACCCTACAAAACAAATAATGGAAATATTGGGAAAGAAAACCAATGTCCTCTCTGTTTGCTCACCAGAAATGGGGCAGAGTCTCATTGGAGATATGAAGGAGTTCTTGCAAGCAGCATCTGAGCACACTGGGTGCACCTAGCTGCAAATCATGGTTTGTGTCATCTCAAATGACACCTGCTTCTTGGCTTCAGAAGTCATCTTACATTCTTATATGTGGCTGGCTGACTTGATGCAGACAGGTAGATTCAGTCAAGGAGTGGAAACAGAGCTATTGTTTTGTAGGATTGTTTACAGAACCAATTGCAGTCCTCTGGTTTGGAGCTGAGTGGAAGGCTTAAGTCAGAGATTCAAAGGATCTGTGATAACTTCAGATGTGGATTTCTCAACCTCTGCTATCAGGAAGAGAAATGTAGAACATCACTTAATAGGTGAAATGTGCACTACACGCATAAAGTAGTTACTAGGGTGGCAGAGTACATGTCAGGTGCACATGTGGGGTTTTAGGGCAGTGTATTCCCTCAGTAAGCCCAATTAGATACCTTCTGAGTCAAGAAAAAGTAACATGCTCCATAGCAGATTGCAGAAAGAAAATGTTTATAAATTACTAGTTAACTGCCAGAGCACCTATGGAAAGGTCCCAGAACTAATCTCACTTATAAATGGTAACAGTTTCCATGCAGTACTAGGGACAGAAAGCTGGTTGAAACTAGAGGTTAATCCAACTGGAATTTTTTGTCGCTAGGATAGGTTGAATGCCTGTGGTAGAGGAATGTTTATAGAAACAAAAATATGATAATATCTAGTGAGGTTACTACAGATTCAGAATTTGGACTAATTTGGGAGAAGAGAAATGTTAAAGGTGGATCAAACATGGCCATCAGATGGATTTGCAGACCCCCCTCCTCAGCAGCAGTCATGGCGGAAAAGTTGAGGGTTACTTGGAAAATATTTTGTGTAAATTTCATGCTCATGTTTTAGATGGAGATCTTTAATTTCCAGCAATAGACTGGGAGATTCAAGTGATTAGGATGGGTAGTATGGACAGAGCATTGTGGAGGGTGGTTGGAAAAATTGTGTGAAATCAGTGCAAGGAATCACCCATGAGTTCCAAAGTGCTACTTAAAATCCAGCTAGCACAATGACCGTGCATACAGAATTCAAAATAATTGGATACAATAGTAGAGCAGCTCCTTATAAGACACACATTTCTGTAGTCAGTGCTAAGTGACACTTGGGCTATGCCACTGGACAATGGGTGACTGGAAATGAGTGATATGGAATGACAAATCACTCTATGCCCTGTGGCAATCCAATGGAAGGGTTTTGGGTTGGTGAATTCCAGGAGAACATTACTTCCATCAATACCAACAGTGGAGTACTGAGGAGGTGGGTATTACAGTGTGTGGAATTTTTCATGACTAGGACTTGGCCCCCATATTGTGCTTAAGAAAATGCTAAATCCAGGAGAATGTGAGTACATTTTACTGAATTCTGTCCTGCATAAATTAGAGGAGCAGTTTAGAGATGATAATTGTGTCTATAGGAGACTGCACCCTGTAGGAGTACCATTCAAGCAAATTGTCTCTTATCCTTTGAGTCAGAATTCATGCGAATTTCAGTAAATCCACATATATGTAGCAGTTTGGTAAAAGGTGCCTCTCATTCATTGCATCATTTCTGACACTGACTGATTCAACTTCTATTTTGTTGTTACACAACTTGAGGTGAGATCATATCCAGTATCAAATATACTTGCACTCTTTTGCAAGTCAGTTAAGTCTGAACTTGGGTACTGGATATGGGTGGTGGCCACAGAGGGTGCATTTAGTTCTTTACACTGGACATACTCTCTTAACTGGTGTATATGTGAAGATTGCTGTTGTTACTGAGGAGACTGGAAGCTAATGTTATAACTGACTTTTACACTTAAGCATTTATGTAATTCTCTATCTCACATTTATGATTGTTAGTATTGGTGCACATTTCAAGTAAGATATCTCTGACCCTTTAACTTGAAGGTCTTGTAAAACTTTAAACCAATATTGGCTTCTAGCATTGCAATCTGGTGAATAAAAGTTATGAGAAATAACTGCAACCAGTCGGCTTTTGTTATAGTTCATTTATTTTGTCAGCTGGTACATAGTTTTTAGTAATTAATCCTTTATTCATCACAGACACACTGTTCTACAGCCATAATGGGTAAAAATTATATACTTCCATCAGCTGGGACAGTGAGATACACTGAATCAATAATAATTGAAATGTTAATGAAAGTGAGCTGTTTGTTGAAATTAATGTATTGAAATATAAAAGGAAGGATGTGTATGCCTTTTTTTGCCATTTCCACATAGGAGTGGGTATTGTGCACACACATGTAGTATATGTGAAGGAGTAAATGTCTGAAAAGTATTCTCACATTATTTCAGCAGTTATATTTTCATGTTGATGCTTCTTTTGTGTTGACAGAAGGTTACTGGTCAATATCATTGAAATTTTATTTCCTCTCTGGTGTTCAAAACACAATTGTTGCTTCTGATAACACACAGAGAAGTCACTCATTAGCTGTCAAATGCTCTGAGAAACAGTGTCAATGTATTTGAAATTATATAAAATTCAACTGAGACTGGAGATCCTGATAAATGTAAAACATAACAAAAAATCTAATAGACACATAAAATAGTCACAAGTTCCACACAGTTTCATTTTATAACTGATTTCCCCTTCAGAAGGCTGGCCAGAGTGCCCAAGCAGTTCTAGGCACTACAGTCTTGAAAGGCGCGACCGGTACGGTCACAGGTTTGAATCCTGCATTGGGCATGGATGTGTGTGATGTCCTTAGGTTAGTTAGGTTTAAGTAGTTCTAACTTCTAGGGGACTGATGACCTCTGAAGTTAAAGTGCCAAAGTGCTCAGAGCCAGAGCCCTTCAGAAGTGAGCATAACCAGTGTAGTAAGGTTTTGACAAGATTTCTATGCAGTGCATCTGACTGAACAATATGAGCTTGCAAGAGATAATATGGTATGCTGCTTTATGCCAGGAATGTTAGTACCTAGAACTAAGAACTTACACTTAAGTCTCTATATAATGTATGTGTATTCCAACTTACATTTTTATAGAAAAATTCATATCATTTGTAATAGAAATTAACAGCACAGTGGGTAAAATTCAAACCATTTAGAATCAAACAATGGAAAATCCAGGATGGAATATAACAATATTATCACAAGAAAAGTTGCTACTCACCATATAGTGGAGATTTGAGTTGCAGATAGGCACAACAAAAAGACTCTCACAATTAAAGCTTTTGGCCATAAAGGCCTTCATTAACAATACAAACACACACACCCGCACTCTCTCTCTCTCTCTCTCTCTCTCTCTCTCTCTCTCTCATGCCAACACAACTCACACACACAACTGCAGTCTCAGGCAACTGAAACCAGTTGCCTGAGACTGCAGTCATGTGTGTGAGTTGTTTGCATGAGTGTTTGTGGTCTATTGTTGATGGAGGCCTTAAAGGCCAAAAGCTTTAATTGTGAGAGTCTTTTTGTTGTGCCTATCTGTGACTCGGCATCTCCACTAAGTGGTGAGTAGCAACTTTCCTTCTTATAATTTTAAACCACATAGAATAAAACTTAACAGAGCAGCTCATAACATAAAGTCTTTATGTTTGACTATGATGCCAAATAGTACTTTTAACCCCCTAATGCACTACATCAGGGCAAAGATTATTTGATGATGCTTACATCTGATGAAAGAAACCAATTATAATATCAAAATGTGTGTGACTTGTCACTGTCTGTATGATTATTATTTACAATGGCCACTGTGACCTTGGAAGGGCATGCCTCCATTTGGTAAATTAAAATGTACTTAGAAATCTACTTCTATAATTTATGTCATTATATAGATTCAAAACTATGAAATCTCCTGTTGCAGCATGACAAGTATCAAATAATGTCTGAAGTAGTGAATAGACATAATGAATCTTGCAGGGCTGTCCATAAATCCATAACAGTACGAGGGGATGGAGATCTGTTCCGAACAGCATGTTGCAAGGCAACCCAGATATGCTCATTAATGTTCATGTCTGGGGAGCCTGGTGGTCAGTGGAAGTGTTTGAACTCAGCAGAGTGTTTCTGGAGCCACTCTGTAGCAATTGTGGACATGTGGGGTGTCGCAGTGTCCTGCTGGAATTGCCAACATCTGTCAGAATACACAATGAACATGAATGGATGCATATAATCAGACAGGATGCTTACATACGTTTCACCTGTCAGAGTTGTATTTAGACATATCAGGGGTCCCATATCACTCCAACTGCACACACCCCACACCATTACAGAGCCTCTACAGCTTGAATAGTCCCTTGCTGACATGCAGGGTCGATGGATTCATGAGGTTGGCTCCATACCTGTACACATCCACACACTTGATAAAATTTGAAATAAGACTCGTCTGAGCAGGCAACATGTTTCCAGTCCTCAACAGTCCAATGTCGATCTTGATGTGCCCAGGCAAGGCATAAAGCTTTGTGTTGTGCAGTCATCAATGATACAAAAGTGGGCCTTTGCCCATATCAGTGATGTTTTGTTGAAAGGTTTGCATGCTGACACTTCTTGATGGCCCAGCATTGAAGTCTGCTGCAGTTTGCGGAAGTGTTGCATTTCTGTCACGCTGGATGATTCTCTTCAATTGTCATTGGTCCTGTTCTTGCTGGATCTTGTTCTGGCCACAGCGGTGTAGGAGATTTGATGTCTTACTGGATTCCTGATATTCACAGTACACTCATGAAAAGGTCATGTTGGAAAATCCCCACTTCATCACTACCTCAGAGATGCTGTGTCCCATTGATTGTGCACTGACTACAACACCTCCTTCAAACGCACTTAAATCCTGATAAGCTACTGTTGTAGCACCAGTAACCAATCTAACAAATGCAACAGACACTTATTGTTTTACATAGATGTTGATAGCCATAGTACTGTATTCTGCCTGTTTACATATATCTGCATTTGAATACACATGCCTATACCAGTTTCTTTGGTGCTTCAGTGTAGCATGAATGTAATTGTTATTCTTAACATATTTGTCATTGTACATGTGGTACTATAAAACAAGCAGTAGTAAATAAGGAATAATTAGCACATTTCGGAAAGCTGCCTTTTTTCAAAGTTGTAACTTTCCAACTTATTTTACATCTTATGACTTCAGAGTTTTATAGCAGTTTATGATATCCAACATCTCATCTTTCTAAAATTATTGTTGAAAGCATCTTATTGCCATAGTCTGTTTTGTTGTTTCTACTCATCAATTCATTGATCTTCTTACAGAGGTTTTGTGCTACAAATTTTGTAAAAATATTTCTTCAGGTCTCACGTGACCATACCATGATAGCTTTCATTGGCTACTGAGGACAAAAACCATCTTTATGCCCAGGCTACGTGTTCACTCATCCACCTTCATTTTTCTTATAGAGCACAAACCCTTTCATGGTCTCCAAAAAGGCTAGCTCCTAATTTTTTTTTTTTCCTTTTCAGTATGATCTGTAATTCACCACATATCAAAGAAATGACTGTATCTCAAATCTTAGTGTTGTCCATAATGGGATTAGCTATTTCACTATGATCTTTCCTATGTCATCTTTTCAAGAATGTTTTTTCATCTTTATTGTATTTGATATTAATTACTTCATAGTACTTGAACTTATCATTTAATTTTTCTAAATGAAATATTGTTCCACACATTTCTGAGCCATGTGTTCTGTATCTGCTCTACATTCTGTAAGAAAAACTATGTAATCAGCTGGTAACAATTCAACTCCAATGACGAGGTGAAAGAGGAGGTTCATAACTTTCTGAACAGCATGGCAGCAAGCTGGTATGATGTGGGCATACAAAAACTGCCACAGCATCTACAAAAATGTATTGACAGAAATGGTGATTATGTCAAAAAATAGCTAAATGTTCAAGCTGTAAACTAATGTAAGCCATTGTAGAAATAAACACGTCTGAGTACATATAAAAAAATAGGAGACCTTACTTTTGGGATTACCCTCGTATTTCTACAGTTTTTTAATTCTCTTTTGTACTTCAGAGTCAATTTTGGTGCAGCGGCCTCATGGACACTGATACCAGTTTCATTGTGGACATCCTGAAAGAAGCCACATATATTAGATTCAATATATTTCCACCAGAAGTGGGCTTCAATCTATCTGTTCTACGAGGGTCACTCCAAAAGAAATGCAAACTTCTTTTTTTTAATCCATCTTTTATTCTACATGTTTGAAAGTTTTACAGTGTGTAGATACATCCTTTAGGAACAATAGTTTCAATTCTCCACATAATTTCCATCCCTCTCAACTGCCTTATGCCATCTTGGAACCAGCGCCTGTATACCCGCACGGTAAAATTCTGGACCAACCTGTTGGAGCCACTGTTTGGCAGCATGCACAAGGGAATCGTCATCTTCAAACCTTGTTCCACAAAGAGAGTCTTTCAGTTTCCCAAAGAGATGATAGTCACACGGAGCCAGGTCAGGACTGTAAGGTGGGTGTTTCAGTGTTGTCCATCCGAGTTTTGTGATCGCATCCATGGTTGCTTGACTGATGTGTGTCCATGCATTGTCGTGCAACAGCAAAACATCCTGCTTTTGCCGATGTGGTTGAACACGACTCAGCTTGAAGTTTCTTCAGTGTCATCACATATGCATCAGAATTTATGGTGGTTCCACTTGGCATGATGTCCACAAGCAAAGAGTCCTTCGGAATTGAAAAACACCATAGCCATAACTTTTCCAACAGAAGGTGCGGTTTTGAATTTTTTTTTCTTGGCTGAATTTGCATGATGCCACTCCATTGATTGCCTCTTTGTCTCTGGTGAAAAATGATGGAGCCATGTTTCATCACCTGTCACAATTCTTCCATGAAATTCATCTCCACCATTCTTGTACTGTTCCAAAAGTTCACTACATACCGTTTTTCTTGTTTCTTTGTGAGCCACTGTCAACATCTTGGGAACCCACCTGGCACAAACCTTTTTTATCGCCAACACTTTCAGTATTCTGCAAACAGTTCCTTCCCCTATCCCAACGTAGTGTGACAATTCATTCATTGTGATGCATCTGTCAGCAGTTACCAATTCGTTAACTCTCAGCGCATTGTCTGGAGTGTGTGCAGTATGAGGCCTGTCGCTGTAAGGACAATCCTCAATATTTCCGTGCTCGCTTTCATCACGTAACCTGCTTGCCCACCAACTTAACTGCACTGCGATGGACAGCAGCATCTCCATACACCTTTTTCAGCCTCTTGTGGATGTTTCCCATTGTCTCGTTTTCACAGCACAGGAATTCTATAACAGCACATTGCTTCTGACGAATGTCAAGTGTAGCAGCCATCTTGAAGACATGCTGTGATGGTGCCACTCATGGGAACAGGTTGAACTGAGTTTGAAAACAAGCAGGTAGGATGTATCTACACACTGTAAAACTTTCACACATGCAGAATGAAAACTGTATTTTTACAAAAATAGTGTGCATTTCCAAAGAGTGACCCTTGTATGTAGCTTACAGAGAAAGTATCTGGTATTGTTTTCTACAGTGTTTTGTTGCACCCACTACTTTCAAAGTTGCATTTACCTCAATCAATTGTTGGATGACTGAAGTCTCCTCCAGTGATGATAGAATTAGTGAGACCATGTTTCCCCTACAGATTTCAATTGCTTTTGGAGGTAAGTGCAGTGGTCAACAGAAGAAGTCAATTTTAAGTTTATATCCACTTTTGATACTAAGTCTCACCTTATGAAACTCACATGCTGCATCTATCTCTGTATTGATGGATTTGAGTTTCTTATCCATTGCAACATGTGCGTCACCTTCATTTCCCATTACCCCTGTCCTTTTTATATACTTTTTGATTTATCCCAAAAATGTCACTACTTCAATTTAGTGTTTTAACCAGCTTTCTCTGCCCTGTACTTTGTGAGCTCCACTGCTTTTTAGGAGTGTTTCAAACTCTGGGTGGGTGTAAGAGGAAAGTTAGCACTTTTTTCAGATTAGCTGCTTTTCTGAAAATATATACTGGATGTCTCTTTAAAGTTATCAGGACATTTTCTCTACTGTTTTGACAGATATCAGTAATTTCATTTTTTGCAATGTGTATATGGACTCAGTCTGAACGAATATTGAGTAAGAAGTATTTCACGTGACACTTTGTATTGACAGAAAATAGCTCAGTACAAAAAATGTTTTTAAAGTGCAATTTTTGATCCCATTATAGATGGGCCCAATTTAGTATCATGGGATATCCAGTTTAACTACTCTATATGTATTAATAGGCAAACGAAACACAATGAAAAACCCGAATTTAAACAGCAGTTAAGGAGCTGCAGTAAAGGTGTATCTAATTGATCACTGCTCCTACAGTCTGAAAGAGTACTTTTATAAACAATTATGTACCAGTATAAATAATAATGTACCATCCTTATCCAATGAAATCATAGTAACCTTGTAACCACTGAACAAATAATGTACCAACAAGTAGTGGAACTGTAAGAGATTAATGATGTTAAAATGATAGAAACAATATTGTATTAAGTGATGTCCAACATCTTATGTATATTTTACATACACCAACAAGGTCTCATAGACAAATAAATAAATAAATAGCACTGCTAATTACCAGACAGACAGTGCAGCAAGGGCTGGCACAAGAGACAGGGTGAATTGAGCAAGGAAGGCATGACCAAAAATTTTTATGCAGACATCAAATCATGAGAAATTTATTGAGAAAAGCAGCATAGCCATAGAACAGACATAAAAAGTCCTCCTCTAATTGAAACCCAACTAACCTTCCAATAAAATCTCTTGCTACTGCCCCATTTGCTTTCGGTCAGTATTCAGCAAGGTCCTTAAAGCCATCCTCTCCAAACATACCCAAATAAGTAATTCAAACAACAAATCCCACTCCCCTGTAGTCAGTATGGCATACATTCTAGCTTCTATGCTGATGGTCAGCTCTTTCACCTAGTTTACCTCCTATAAAAACAACATAGAAAAATAATACATCAGTCTTTCAAAACTCCAGGAAATAGTTAAAAAACCAAGTTTTCTGTTCCAGAACAATTATCTAATGATCCACAGCTGTCTAATCCACATAGATATCTTGGGCTAACACTCAATTAAAAACTAACCAGGAACTGTTACCTACTCACTATCCAAAAGAAAGCCCACAATAGACTGAAAAAAAACACTGCTGAACATGGGAATTAAATCCCATGACTATCCTCATCCTTCCCATCCTTACCCACGCAAGTGTAGCATGGACTTCTTTTCTTCCCATGTTCCGTAACTTACTGCAAATCCTGAAAAAATATGCACTCCACCTCACTTTCAGTATTTAACTACACTCTCCCACTCACACCCTATTTCTGCTCATAATGTTTCTATACCTCCTCACACACATAGAATAGGCACATCTCTCTTTCTGGGGAATGCAAATAGCTGCTTTACATACAAAAAGATTGTCCACAACACTCACGCTCCTTCCTGGAGATCCTTGCCAACTTCTACGCAGTGACCCTTTACACAGGCTACTATTCTGCACCATGAAAATGTCCCATATCCTATTTCTCCCTCAATTAAAAAAAAAAAAGAAATCTGGCAGTTACATGTTCTTCTAAGATTCATCAGCCTCATCTTGGTGCTCAGCAAGCTGTTTGAATCTGACTTCTCCCAAAACATACATATACACCTAAACCAACACCTACACTACCTGTCAAACAGTGTATTTTTTAACTCTCCCTCCTTGGCATTTGGAATGCATTTGGTGCCGGCCATGGTGGCCAAGCATTTAAAGGCGCTACAGTCTGGAACCGTGCGGCAGGTTTGAATCCTGCCTCGGGCATGGATGTGTGTGATGTCCTTAGGTTAGTTAGGT
Organism: Schistocerca americana; assembly: GCF_021461395.2. Lineage (NCBI taxonomy): Eukaryota > Metazoa > Arthropoda > Insecta > Orthoptera > Acrididae > Schistocerca > Schistocerca americana. The sequence continues at coordinate 701,486,345 of NC_060121.1, read as the reverse complement.
TTAAGTAGTTCTAAGTTCTTGGGGACTGATGACCATAGCTGTTGTCCCATAGTGCTCAGAGCCATTTTTGAATGCATTTGGTCAGCTATGGCAGTCCAGTCTCCTTTTCATACACCAGATGTTTGGACTTACAGTTAAGTATATCCACCTTATTGCATCGCAGCCATCAAACACACTATTATATATGACCATAAACAGTGCTAATTCCCCTTACCTGCTATTTATAAGTAAATAAAAAAAATATTTTTGAAATTTTACTACGTGGTGGGAGATTATGATTACTTTTATTTAGCCATAACAATGAAATACTTCATGAAGCTGGAATGTGAACGTTCTATATCTTTCGTTAGTAAATTGTTATCAAGAAAATTTTCTTTTGTATGAAGTGTTAATTAGATAAAACATTGTAATATTTCATAATTTATGTTAATAAATGTCTTTAATAAAAAAAAGTTCTCTGTGATTTCAGCTTGTGGGATTTGAATAAAATCGCTGAAAATATTTGACCATGTCATCTATCAGAAAAATAATCAAATTTATTTAACGGGACGACGAAAATCGCAAATTGCTTTTTCAGATATGCGGTTTGGCTACATGTTGGTGAAGATGACTCAAAACTCTCCACTAAACCTCTTTTTTAAAGTACGTCACTTGTCTCACAATATTTTTGAAATTATTTAAGACTTTGAATAATACTTTGCTTTCAAATTATAATTTCAACATGTACTTACTCAGTAATTAATAGCAATCAAACTCAGAATCAAAACAATAAAGGAATGCGATGAGAATGCGAATGAACAGCATTCTTCTATAGCACGTCATTGTATTTCGCTCTGTAAATTCAAACGCGTTTGTTTTACACTAATGGCATTAAAATTGCTACACCAAGAAGAAATGCAAATGATAAACGGGTATCCATTGGACAAATATATTATACTAGAACTGACATGTGATTACATTTTCACCCAATTTGGGTAAACTAATATGGTAAGGGCACCTACTAAATATACAAGCTCACAGTAACCGAACATTACTAAAACCACTAACCAGCCAAATACGAAGATTGCATAGCCATACTCCACACTGGTCTGCCGAACACTGTTGGCAAGCAGGGTGCACTCAGCCCTTGTGAGGCAAACTGAGGAGCTATCTGATTGAGAAGTAAGCAGCGCCGGTCTCGTAAACTGACATATGGCCGGGAGAGCGGTGTGCTGACCACATGCCCCTCCACCACCGCATCCGGTAACGCATGTGAGCCGAGAATGACATGGCGACCGGTCGGTCCATTGGGCCTTCGTGGCCTGTTCGGGCAGAGTTTTTTACTATGCTCCACATCTACAAAACCTTAACGAAATCTATCCCTTCTTATGCCAATGTCACTTGGATTTATGATCCACCAAAATTTTACCACACCCTTCAAATCTGCGAATGCCATGCATTTCACCTCAACTTGCGCGTCTGTCTTCCGTATCCTAATAAGATCCTGTTTGATATTATTAATTCAGTCCCTCTCCCTCTTCCCCACATTATGCTATCCAAAATTTTCATCCATAGGAGATAAAGAATAAGAAGAATGAAAAGATGATTTTGTTGGATAGAAGGTATCATGCACTGACTAACACTTGTTAAGGACATATTGGAATACATTAACATATTTTTTAATGTAGTAATAGTTAAAAGGGTCTGTTATGAAACACTCAAAACAAGCCTTGTAGAAAGATTCGTATGTTGATGCTCATGGCAAAGAGCAAGTACTATGATGCAAACAATTACAAATGGGTAGGTAGAAAGTCAAAACAACGTATGCACCAGGAACTGTGACGGTACTGGATGACAATTTGGGTACTACAGTAAGGATGTGGTCGCCATAAAGATCGGAAGGAAAGATGAAGGCATATATAAGAGAGATAAATGTAGTGTATTTCACAGTGAGACGGGGAAAGAAACAGAAACTAGGATCAGATGTAGCAGTCAACAATAAAATAGTGTACACTATAGCCAAATATGAAGCAATCAGTGAAAGATTCTGCTACTTGAGAATCAAGGGAAGGTTTAAGAACATTTTCATTGTCACTTTGCATGCTCCTTCGGAAGAAATATATGAGGAGAAGGACTGCTATTACGAAATGATTGAACAAGTGTGCTATGGGATGCCAAAATACGATGTGAAGATGGTGGTAGGAGACGCAAATGCAAAATGTGGTACTGAATCTGCAAATAGATCTGTGAGTGGACAGTACACGCTGCAAAAGATTCTAATAATAGTAGGATAAGGCTCATAATGTTTGCAACTCCAAAACACACGAAGATCGTGAGCATAATGTCCCCACATAAGAAGACACACACAGGAGCATAGGATACTTCAGGAAGGAGGTATATCAACCACAATGGCAACATATTGTAGTACTCAAGACGTATAAATTTAATCAAGGATTCAAAGCAGTACGAGGAGCAGAAGTAGGAAGTGATAATAATTTGGTGCTCATTAAAGTAAAGAATGTCATGATAAAAGGTGAAAATAGCCAGCACACTAAAAGGCAAAAAAGATATGAGTCTACTGGGAAGCGAGAAAAGAAGTACTGTATACCAGCTGAAGCTATAGACTCGATTTCAAATTGTGGAAGAATTGGAAGGCATAGAAGAAAGAAAGGAGGCTCAGGACGAAGAAAGCTGGAAATCGTTTAGATCCATTGTGATTGAGACTGCAAAGGAACAAAGATGCAAGAAAGGGAAAGGAGGGACATAATGTGGTCAATGAGGAGTGCAAAGAGGTGAAGAGGAAGGAGAACAAGCAGAGGATGCTAGATAACGACACCCCTCAGTCTACAGGGGAATACACAAGGGCTGAAGATTGAAACAAGAATAACTTTAAAAAATCTGTAGTTATACAAGAAATCTCGAGCGATGTACAAACCAGAAATTGCAGCAAAGGAAAAAAAAAAAAAAAACGAAGGTGAGCTGGTGGGCGGTCAAGAAGAGGACATGAACTTATGGAAGGACTATTCTGTAGAATTGTTGAATGTCCCTGTATGAAAATAAGTGACTGAGGAAATTAATAGCTACGACGGGCTACAACAAAAAGTGGAAGACCCTACAATATGAGAAATGTATGAAGTTCTAAAGCAAATGGAGAACAGTCACTGTGTAGAGCGAATCTGCCGTTTTGGAGAAATGAGAAGGTGCCAAACAGTGACATATTGTGGGTATCTACCACCCGCCCGAGACCTCAATTTTCCCCCTCCCCATCCTGTTTTCTCACTAAGCAAAAATTGGTAGCCACCTTTGTCATTGTGCACCAATAATAGATTAATGCTTATCAAAAGAAGATAAGAACGTTACAATTTATTTTCCCTACATATTTTTTCCGTGTCTTCTATGCTTTTCGTTTTGCTGAACAAATCGTTTCGGAAGATTATTTATACGACATATTTGTGTGAATTTTCCATAAAAGCAAAGATAAATATATATTTAAGACAGTTTCAACACAGAAAATACATACATACGCTGATGCATTGAGAGTAATGTGTAACGTCTGAATCTTTACGGAATGGGCTTTCATAGCAATAAATTACGCTTTTGTCATGTGAGATTGGGGAGTACATTTATGTATATTAAGTCTATAATAATCTCTTCAAATGGCTCTAAGCTCTATGGGACTTAACATCTGACCGAGCGAGGTGGCGCAGTGGTTAGCATACTGGACTCGCATTCGGGAGGACGACGGTTCAATCCCGCGTCCGGCCATCCTGATTTAGGTTTTCCGTGATTTCCCTAAATCACTCCAGGCAAATGCCGGGATGGTTCCTTTGAAAGGGCACGGCCGACTTCCTTCCCCGTCCTTCCCTAATCCGATGAGACCGATGACCTCGCTGTTTGGTCTCTTCCCCTCCCCCCCCCCCCCCAAACAATCCAATCCAATCTAACTTAACATCTGAGGTCATCAGTCCCCTAGACTTAGAACTACTTAAACCTAACTAACATAAGCACATCACACACATCCATGCCCGAGGCAGGATTCGAACCTGCGACCGTAGCAGCAGTGCGATTCCAGACTGAATGGACTAGAACCGCTCGGCCACAACAGCCGGCTAATAATCTCTTGTCGATAGGACCTCAGTAGGTATTTCCATTGCCCATTACACGAGGTCCATCTGTGAATGGACAGGCATGATCCAGTTCGTCGGTTTACCACTGTCTGACGCGCTGAATTCATTTAAACAGGCTTAGTTGCGTTCTATTACGCAAACTGAATATCGAGGGGGGGGGGGGGGGGGGGGGAGAGGGAGGAGAGAGAAAGGAAAGGGACCATTGATATCAGCTGCATCGGGAGATTGTGCAGAATCAGCGGCGACAAGTGATACAGTGTGCCGGATCAGGATTCGAACCCGTGATCTCTTGCTTAGTAGGTATTTTCGTTAACCACTGCGCCACCCAGACACAGTGATTATCGCAATTATGCAGACAATCTCAGCACGCCTTCCAGCTGACCCACACTCCCATGGGTTGCCACTTATTTGCAGTCTTAGTCCGTGTCGTCTACGCTTGCTACTTTGAAATTCCTGGAGGAGGTCGGACATAATTGTGCAGCTGCACTGAAAATGATGGATTCATTGCCCATCGAGGCAAATCAGTTATATGAATGCGTGGTATCTGTTCATTCGGAGGGGACTGATGATCTCAGATGTTAAGTCCCATAGTGCTCAGAGCCATTATTTTGCTCTTTCGGACATGGTCAAAAGAACACACACCCCAAGCGGAACCTGCAGCTGTGATACAAATTATGAAAATTGAAAATGGAAAGGTGAGGAAGGAAAAGAAAGGGAAGGGACCACTGATGCCGGCTACATCAGGGCTTTCTGCGGAACCAGCAGTTACGAGTGAAAATATGTGGAGTACGGGGACCTCCTGCTTACTAGGCAATAACATCAACCACAGCGCCACCCGGACACAGCAATCATCACAAGTGTTCAAATAACCTCCCCACATCTCCCAGCCGATCCACACTCCCACCCGATACCGCTGACATCAATGGTCCCTTCCCTTCCCTTTCCTTTCCAGTCTGCCGCCTCCACCTTCAGTATATATATGTTATCACAGCTGCAGATTCCGCGTGGTGGCTGTTCCTTCAGACATGTCCGAAAGAGCAGACAAAAATGGCTCAAATGGCTCTGAGCACTATGGGACCTAACTGCTGTGGTCATCAGTCCCCTAGAACTTAGAACTACTTAAACCTAACTAACCTAAGGACATCACAAACACCCATGCCCGAGGCAGGATTCGAACCTGCGACCGCAGCGGTTTCCCGGTTCCAGACTATAGGGCCTAGAACCGCTCGGCCACTCCGGCCTGCAAAGAGAAGACACCACACATTCATAAAATTAGCTGTGTTCAGGAGAATCACACTACTCACAAGGTCTTATTTTGTCTTAGAAACTTTTCGTAACATTAGAATGAAAATAATAACGAATAGTAGCAAGTAGTTATCCAGGAAGCGATAGCAAGTACGGAAGTGCTGCTTAACGGTTGTTTACCGACTGATCATAGTGTCGTGGATGTCACTTTCCTCAAACACACTTCCTAATGTTACTTACCCAGCACTACGTGTTTAGCGTGTTATCTACTGAGTCCAGTCGTTATATCGCAGTAAAAGCCATCCAATACCTATGACTATTTTAAAATTTCATGTTCTGCTTTAAAGCGCCAGAGATTTTTATGTACAATCTAAATCAATTTTTTAGCTACTACATTTCATCTACTTGAAGCAACAGTTTTGGTTTCTAGAGAAGGAAGACTTATTCCATTACGCCTGATATTGTTATAATGAAGTTATGTTTTTATAGACTGTTCTGTTATGATGTAGTTTACGACAAGCGTTTTTAAATAAGTGTCTTTGCATCATTTAATATGTAAAATATTTCGTGCACCAGATTGCACTGTTAAAGGTATGCTTACAATTGTTAGTCACATACTAGTTTCGTAAAATTTTAGATGGATGGTACTGGCCACGATTATTCGCGCCCAGTACCGCGCAGTTTTTGTCAGTTCATATTATGCAAGGCACTCAGCATGCTTTTTGCGCAATGCTTGCGCAGTATACACGTAGTGCCCTCTATTCAGAAGTTACCTTAACTTATCAGCCTAGTACGTTAGTCAGTTGATAAGTTTTATCCGTGTAGTTCACGCTGTTTTTATTTGATGGCTACGACTTGTTATTTTATTGTTTCTGATATGAACTTTTACTTGACAAGAGCCAAACGTCTTTATTGGGGTTGGGTTGTTTGGAGGAAGGGACCAAACAGCGTGGTCATCGGTCTCATCGGATTAGGGAAGAAAGTCGGCCGTGCCCTTTCAAAGGAACCATCCCGGCGTTTGCCTGGAGCGATTTAGGGAAATCACGGAAAACCTAAATCAGGATGGCCGGACGCGGGATTGAATCGTCGTCCTACCGAATGCGAGTCCAGTGTGCTAACCACTGCGCCACCTCGCTCGGTAAACGTCTTTATTCTGTTGTACCTTTTCAACATTGCACGTAAGAATCGTGTGCGTACTCTTGCATTCTAGTAGTTTATCCTGCTTTTGCGATTTATGTTTTACTTGAACTTTCTGTAACCAATGTGTAATTTCTAGATTTTTCAGTCTCTTTCTAAAGAAGATAATTTCCATAGTTATCGAAACCTTGGCCAAGGGTTCTAACAAGCTTATGTTATGCAGCTTGTTAGCTGATTCTTTCACCCTTTCCAAAACGATTCCTTTACAATTGATGCTGACAGCCATGTTCAAAATTTTAAAAGGGAATGAAATTTCTTAAACTTGTTTCGGAACGCTTTTTATAGAGAATTGTAGGCTATCTTACAGAATACATTAGCGAGAAGTCTCGACGTTCACGGAAACACTAACTTACCTTACACTGGCTGTAAATGCAGGCAAAATTTGATATCATAAGAAATCTCTTACTTTATCGCTATTTCTAATGGATCTCAAATAAAACAACTTCTTTATATTAAAATTTTATTGTGCCTGTTTTTTGCAACACCAACTGTTTAATACACTCTTTAGTGTCAATTTGTACATCTTGTTCGACTGCCAAAATAGCTACATTTGTTAATCTTAGTGAACACTGCAGATCTTAAATAACTTCCAATCGATTTCAATTTAGAGTCGCTTCTCTCACAACTGCGAGGAATATTCTCAACATTATAACCATATTAGATAAATCTTCATGTTTAGCCTCTCGAATAAACCTTAATAAACCCAATAACTTCCTTACAATCTGTTGCAACTACGAAATCCCGTAGATGCACAAACTCAAGCTTAAACTCTTCTCTGACAGTATCCTAAGGAGCTTGGTCGGGGTTGCATTTGTAATTATCGACACCTAGCATTATTGCAGACCATAGGAAGACACGTTTTTCGACCAAATTCTGTAGTTGGTGGAACATTTCTCAAATTGCAGCAGTTACTCATCTAATGCAGAGAACATTTTTCGTTTAAAACGTCCTCATGCTAAAAGTCGGCATCTCTTCTTCCATCGCCAGAAATGTGCCTCCTCCTCGTTTGTCTTTGAACCTTAATAGATACGTCAAGCTCTTCGCACAAGCTCCTAGCTTAACTTAAAACATCGCCTACGAATTCCTTTCGTTCCGCTTGCAATACCGCCTGTAAGGCGCTTATTTTCTGAGGTCACTGATGTACAATAAGTCCCTCTGTTTGCAAATAATTTTGGGCATCATTCATTTCATGTAGCACCGGTTGCCAGCAATCCAAGAAACTTGTAACGGAAATGGCTGGATCGTGACTGAGAAATTCCTGAGTCCGGTTGGGGAGTTTCAGTTTTCGTCTGGTCTCTACTGTTGTCAGAATTCTTTTTTAATCATTTCGTGTAATACACTCCTGGAAATTGAAATAAGAACACCGTGAATTCATTGTCCCAGGAAGGGGAAACTTTATTGACACATTCCTGGGGTCAGATACATCACATGATCACACTGACAGAACCACAGGTACATAGACACAGGCAACAGAGCATGCACAATGTCGGCACTAGTACAGTGTATTTCCACCTTTCGCAGCAATGCAGGCTGCTATTCTCCCATGGAGACGATCGTAGAGATGCTGGATGTAGTCCTGTGGAACGGCTTGCCATGCCATTTCCACCTGGCGCCTCAGTTGGACCAGCGTTCGTGCTAGACGTGCAGACCGCGTGAGACGACGCTTCATCCAGTCCCAAACATGCTCAATGGGGGACAGATCCGGAGATCTTGCTGGCCAGGGTAGTTGACTTACACCTTCTAGAGCACGTTGGGTGGCACGGGATACATGCGGACGTGCATTGTCCTGTTGGAACAGCAAGTTCCCTTGCCGGTCTAGGAATGGTAGAACGATGGGTTCGATGACGGTTTGGATGTACCGTGCACTATTCAGTGTCCCCTCGACGATCACCAGTGGTGTACGGCCAGTGTAGGAGATCACTCCCCACACCATGATGCCGGGTGTTGGCCCTGTGTGCCTCGGTCGTATGCAGTCCTGATTGTGGCGCTCACCTGCACGGCGCCAAACACGCATACGACCATCATTGGCACCAAGGCAGAAGCGACTCTCATCGCTGAAGACGACACGTCTCCATTCGTCCCTCCATTCACGCCTGTCGCGACACCACTGGAGGCGGGCTGCACGATGTTGGGGCCTGAGCGGAAGACGGCCTAACGGTGTGCGGGACCGTAGCCCAGCATCATGGAGACGGTTGCGAATGGTCCTCGCCGATACCCCAGGAGCAACAGTGTCCCTAATTTGCTGGGAAGTGGCGGTGCGGTCCCCTACGGCACTGCGTAGGATCCTACGGTCTTGGCGTGCATCCGTGCGTCGCTGCGGTCCGGTCCCAGGTCGACGGGCACGTGCACCTTCCGCCGACCACTGGCGACAACATCGATGTACTGTGGAGACCTCACGCCCCACGTGTTGAGCAATTCGGCGGTACGTCCACCCGGCCTCCCGCATGCCCACTATACGCCCTCGCTCAAAGTCCGTCAACTGCACATACGGTTCACGTCCACGCTGTCGCGGCATGCTACCAGTGTTAAAGACTGCGATGGAGCTCCGTATGCCACGGCAAACTGGCTGACACTGACGGCGGCGGTGCACAAATGCTGCGCAGCTAGCGCCATTCGACGGCCAACACCGCGGTTCCTGGTGTGTCCGCTGTGCCGTGCGTGTGATCATTGCTTGTACAGCCCTCTCGCAGTGTCCGGAGCAAGTATGGTGGGTCTGACACACCGGTGTCAATGTGTTCTTTTTTCCATTTCCAGGAGTGTATTTACTGCATCGCCCCCTGCGCTCCAACATGTGTCGAAAATCATCTTCAAACTCTTGCCTGTAGCAGCAATCGGAACATCCCATCGGTGTGTGGACACAGAAAAGAAGGCATAACAACGTTCCAGAGTGCCGAAGTACACTACTGGCCATTAAAATTGCTACACCAAGAAGAAATGCAGATGATAAACGGGTATTCATTGGACAAATATATTACACTAGAACTGACATGTGATTACATTTTCACGCAGTTTGGAAGCATATATCCTGAGAAATCAGTACCCAGAACAACCACCTCTCGCCATAATAACGGCCTTGATACGCCTTGAGTCAAACCGAGCTTGGATGTCGTGTACAGGTACAGCTGCCCATGCAGCTTCAACAAGATACCACAGATCATCAAGAGTAGTGACTGTCCGTATTGTGACGAGCCAGTTGCTCGGCCACCATTGACCAGACGTTTTCAATTGGTGAAAGATCTGGATAATGTGCTGGCCAGGGCAGCAGTCGAATATTTTCTGCATCCAGAAAGGCCCGTACAGGACCTGCAACATGCCGTCTTGGATTATCCTGCTGAAATGTAGGGTTTCGCAGGGCTCGAATAAAGGGTAGAGCCACAGGTCGTAACACATCTGGAATGTAACGTTGTAACCTCCCCCCTCACTTATCGACCTTAATGACAGTGAAAAATTAAACCGCGTGTACCTAATGGAAATTTGGGAAAAGCAATCGTCACCGAAGTTAACCTGTCGGTAAAGAGGGAGGAAAGGGTTACATCTAAATGAAAGGAAAAATGCAAATGAAACTGGTGGAAATTAATTTTGAAAAGGGGTAAAGTTAATGAAGAAAGTAAATGTGCGGCCGTTACGTTAACAATTAACTAGCGGTAATTAGATGTTTGAGATTTTGGGTAAATCACGGTCGCCAGTCCTATGGACAATTACTGTAATAACTGAAAAAGAAAGGTTATTACACATATAATTAGCACTAGAAGCGTGGCAACTGAAGGTTGACACGTGTAGTGTGAAAACTGAAAGTTTGTCAGAAGTAATAAATTTCGCTACACTTAATTTAGCAAAAGAATTAATGAAACCGGAAAATCGAAAGTTAATTTAGTGGCTGAAGTTAATAGTGAGCTTTCTTTCTGAAGCACATCGAAATTCAGTAAAATACAGTTAGTCTTGGACTACCTCAACAATCGTTTCAAAAGCTACTTGAATCTACGCAATTTAGAAATAAGAGATTTAACTTTGATCTTGAATTAAATGATTCTGAACAATTAACAATAGTAAAATGTAGTACGTACCAAGCTGAGCTGCAGTCACAGGTAAGCTAAAATACGGTAACAAAGCTCGCACTCTTAATTCGTGCTTGTGTAATCTGAATATTGTAGCCAGCTCTGAGACTTTAACTGAACTTTGAAATTAAAGCAGTGAAATGGAATTATGCTGGCGTTTGAATTTCAACGACACTCGGGCTCATTTCGGAAAAGGAAGGGACCCTGCTTGGCAATGAAATTGGGACAATGAGCAACAAAGGTTCATGCTAAGTTGCTGTAATTTTGCGAGACAAATGGAACAATTTGAAAAGCTGAGGTCTGCCATACAGTTCTGAAACTTTACGTGCTTTTAGTCTTCCTTGTTGGTTGATTGAAGGTTTGAAGCCGTCGATCGAGGAGGTGGCGACAGTCACTCATTGTCGGCCGTCGCTGTTGCAGAAGCTGGATGTTGGCGCGCCTTCTTCTCGACACGGTCACCAGGCGAAACGGGCTCTTGATGTGCGCCAGCTAATGCTTCCCGTCCGCGACACCATGTCAGAAACTACCATCGCGAGTCGAGCGCAATTACATGCTGCCAAACCCCGAAAGCGCGGCAACTCGCGGGAGCGTCACACAACACCTGCTCCACTCGCTACTCCCGCCAGACTCCGACTGCTCTGCCCGCGCTCCACGCGGCAGAGTTAACACTACCAAAGATCCTACACACTTTGATTCTTCACACGACCTATCGACGTAATCGTTCGATAGCAGTTTTCCCTAGGCAAGACCCAGCGTAAAAATACAAATAATATTTACGAAACAAACCAATTATACATCGACATAAGTGCATAAATATATATATATATATCCAAACAGTAAAGCAATTACAATATATAAAGAGACACAAATGTCATATCTTGCGGTAACAAAACAAGGAAAAAAATAATAGTACAATAGATGGAAATAGGAGGATATGCATTTCCGGCGTTACACGTGCCCCACATTGTCTGAGGATGTTCGTGTAACGTAAACAGACTCAGAAAATGTCCCAAAAAAGAAACAGCGGAAATGCATATGCTCAAAACATCAACAAAATTTAGCATTCGTCTAATTAAGCATAAATCAATTTTTAGACCATAATAATTGAGTGGAGACACTCCTAATCTTATTCCACTCTGTCATGTTGCACAAAATAAAACAGGTTGACAACATATTAAAATTCATAGAAAACATAGAAAATGGTTTAGCTATTCTAAAATTGTCAAAATTCCCAACAGTATAAGAAATGGAATACTATTTACAAAATTAATCAGAGTACATGGTCATAAAAACAGGTAGATCAAAATACGCAAATTAATAATTAATTACATAGAATACACATATTTATGTAACCTTTTCATAATTAATATTCTCGTCATGTCCAATTAACGCTAAACAAGAAAATAATATACAGCAGATAAAATAAAACATAAATATTGACAGCAGAATCCTTTCACATCAGCTGTCCGGGAAGAAAAGCAACTCCACATTCCGTACTCGCGAGTACAAAGGATGCCGACAGCGGCACAAGAGCCAACAGCGGCACAAGAGCCGACAGCGGCTCGCCTCGCCAGTATTGTTGCGCCCGCGTGTGCGGCACGCTTGATCTCACTCGCCCTTATGACGGCGTTTCCAGAACGTCCGTTTCACTGAATTCTTTCGGAAAAACTCACTCCCGAGTAATCTCAAGGAGTCCATAAACACTATCACAGTGGATAACTCAACACTGTCCATCATCACACATGTACAAGCCTGAAACTTAAAACAGCGTCTAAGTACATCGGCAATGACTAGTAAAACACATATTCATGAAATCTTACAGCTAGTTACAAAATCATATTTACATTGCTTAATCTACTGTGACTCAGCTGAAAACTTAAACTAGCAGCTTGGATTTTTCAGTTGATTAGATCATGATTAAATTGATTAAAATTAAATTGATTAATCAAAATTAATTACTTATTAATTACAACTTCTTTAATGACCTTGGTCAGTCAAAAGCATGGCAATCTAGCAAACCTTAAATCTTACACTCTATATTTACATATTGTACAAATTACCCATTGTGTGGTATTAATCGATCCTAGGTTGGTACAATTTCAAGTCTACAATATTCCGTAAGCATTTGTGTGAGGTATACCAATGACTTTATATGGTCCATTATAAACAAACTTAAATTTAGAGATTTCATGGTCTATCTCGCTCGATTTCTCATGAGCTTTTACAAGTACTAAGTCTCCGATTGCAAACTTAGCAAAACGCGCTTTAGCGTCAATACGACGTATGCCAGCATCGACTTTTAGCTTCATTACTTCTCGCAAACGATCTTTTTTCACACCAATACTAATGTCAATCCGTGGAGGGAATTTGATTATCTCTTCCACTAAACTTTTACACTTTTGTCAATGCCGAAATTCCTCACATTACAGTAGTTCAAATTCATACCTACGTCAATACCATTCGGCCAGCTAACAATGTGTATAGGCTGGTATTGCCTATGCACACCGTCTCCTGCCTCGTCAAAACTAACTACTATTGTTTTATCTTGGGACGTACATGTCAAAGTTTTGCTTTCGCAGTTAATCACTGCACGGTACTTTAATAGCCAATCTAACCCGATAATTACTTCCGTAGTTAAGTCTGGCACGACGACAAACTCTTGTTCAAATCGTGCCCCACATATCTCGAAGTTGACAAAAATCTGTTTTGTGACCGGTTTACTGGCCTTCCCAGTAGCACCGATAATTTTCACTCCTGTTACTGGCATAACTACGATGCCAGGTCTGTCTTTCAGTAACTCAAATATTTTCCCAGATACAGCACTCAATTCTGCACCGGTGTCAATCAACACGTTTAGTTGTAGGTCGTGCATATTAACAGACACCACTATCTGTCTACACTTGTCCTCGACTGTTTCTTTATTTTCCCACAGTAAATCCTCGTCTATATCCAGGTCATTCCAGAAAAAACCATCCGGCTTTGATCCTAAATCCGGTTTATCTGGCGGCTTTTTCAGTCTCTGTTCACATACAGTTTTAATTTCAACACGTTTGTCCTGAGGCTTAGTCTCTAGCTTCGCCTCCAATACCGAAACCTTTTCCTGTAACTCGTCAACTAGTGAGTGTTGCTTTGCTATCAATTCACTAATTGTCACCTTCGTTGATTCCACTTTGGTCAGATTGATCTCATCTGCCAATCTACCTGGAGGAATGTGCCCAGTAGCATCTGAAATTACTTCCTCTGGATCTGCGCAACCCACACTGCTATCGTCTGACTGTATAATGTCAGCTCTAACCTCATACACACTGTAATCTATGTGCTTTTCTACCAATCGTGTCCGGCTATCACTAAAATTTTCGTAATCTTTCTCCTTAATGCTCTCGCAATGTTTAAACTGGAGGTTTGCGTCGGATGGGTCGGCTACTTCTACCACTATAACTTTCGGTAAAGTCTGCCGGTTAGGGCCAGAACTTTCCGTTACTACTTCAACATCTAACTCCTGCGGGACGAAACACGACGAATCTTGCTCGTGCTCCCCATTAACATTAACTATTTCTGGTAAAGTCTGCCGGTTAGGGCCAGAACTTTCCATCACTTCACAAATACTATCTTCCTGTGGGACGAGACGCGGCAAATCCTGCCCGCGCTCCCTATAAACACTCCTCCCGTACAGGCCCCTATAATCTCTTAGTTCGTCGTATAAGCGACCGAACTGCCTTAACCAGACCTCATCCCTCTCTGCATCCCCTCGCTCGATGACGGACGTTTTATCCGACATCTGATCTTCTCTCAACAATTGCGAATCATTCTTAAACTCAATCTCCAGTTCCGCTGTGGGTATTACAGCTGCCACTTTATAATCGATTTCCGGAACACTACTTAAATTGTTCTCACTGACAGTGAATGTATTTTCTACTGCCGTGTATACAGCTGATCTACTACTTGTGGGCGCACTCCTTTCTCCTAACACTGGCACACTCTCCCGCCGTTGATTATTCCATACGGAATTTTCATAACGACGACACCTGGGTTTTCTCCTGTTATTGGGCCGCCAAAATTTCTCCACGCCCGGTCGGCCCCTCACCGGCGCGGCTAATGGTTTCCCTGTCTCGTCCCAGCAGATACGCTCCCCGGATACTGCTGAGGCGGCTGGTCACACCCTCTGGCGTTATTACTATTCTGCGCAGCCCGTATCACGCTAGTATGATACTGGTTTCCATCATTCTGGTTATTATTTGCATTGTACCGATTGTTATTACGGTCCGAACCATTATCGTCATTGCTGCGGTATGCATTATTCCCATGGTTATCGTTGTTATGGTTGGGGTGGTACCCGTTGTTGTTACCACGGCCTCTACCACTGTCGCGATTATTGCGCCAATTGTCCTCGTCCTCAACTCTTTCCAGGAAATCATTGATTGTCCTGTAATTGCTTCCTACGTAGCGTTTTGTATCATCTGGAAGCTTCTTGTAGAGTTCCCAGACTATTTCGGATTCCGTGCGGCGATCACGCAAATATTCCAACTTGCGGATCCAGCCCTCACAAAACTCCCTCATCGAACCGCGCAAATTCGCATCGAAAGGCCTCGATACGACAAATTCGCGCCAGACACTTTGCTGTTTTTGCTCTGACCAGTATTCAGCCAGAAACAAATTTTTAAACTCGTCAAAAGTCAGGTTCGTAATGTCGAGGTTTAAGCCCCAACGCTTGGCATCACCAGCCAGCACATCAATAACCGCATTAATTTTTCTCTCATTAGTCCATGATCTGGGTAAAACTCTTTCACAATTTTTAATGAAATCCGTCGGGTGTATACCGCCTTTTTTCAAGGGGTCGAACCGCTCCTCTTTCGTCAACAACTCCGAACTATGTGCACAGATTGGCACATAGCTCTGTTTTTCGTCAAGTTTCCTTTCTAACTCCGACACCCTCGTAATCACTTGGCAAGTGGTTGTCGCAAGCGTTTCCACTTCCCTCTTTTTCTCTTCGCAGGTGTTAGCCTGCTTCGTCACTTTGGTATCTACTTCGGATACTAAAGCCTTTAAAGTTTCCACCTTCTGTTGATCCTCTTTTCTCACTAATTGAATTTGTTCCGTCACCTTATTCTCGATGATCGGAGCAACTGCGTCTCCTACACTTTTCTCGATTCTGCTAATTTCGGAATCAGAACGAGTATTTATGCTCGCAATTTCCGCCTGAACGCCAATCATTTCCTGTTTAAGGTTGCCGATTTCGGTATTAATCACGACAATATCGTCTTTGATTTTATCAACTTTTGTGTTAACAACTTCAACATTGTTGTTAACAACATTAATAGCTTTGTTCTGATTGTCTAGCATTCGTTCAATTTTTTCAGACTGAGCTACTTGCTTGGCAGCCTGAGCTGCTTGCTCGGCAGCCTGAGCTTCTTGCTTGGCAGCCTGATCTTTAATTTCTGCCGATTGACTCTTGATTTCGTTAATCAAAACATTCAATAAATCAGTTAAATTCCCGGAAACCACCGGTTTTACTTCCGTAGCGGCTTCCTCTTTCATTGTCCCCCCGTATTCGTCATCAAGGGATTCAGATTTGATTTTCACTTCCGATTCCGAAACATTTTCTAACGTCTGGAATTCCATTTCTGCTCTTTGTTGCGTTTCGGCGGTCGCATCTTTCATGCTAGCCGCCTGCCCCGGAACAATGGGTACCGCTGTGCGCGTTTCCCACTGTTCGACCGATTGTTCCGTATCCAAGTCTACCAAATTTTGGTAATTGTTGCCTTCACTCATTTTAATAATTTTCAATATAAATGCAAAATCTCAACTCTAATTAGGATTCCTCACACGAATATTCTCGCTGACGTATCGACCATTTCGTAACCAGTACTTTGTTACGAGATTTGCACAATGCAAAATTCGTGTCCAGAACAACCTCAAATTTGAAGATTGTCCTGTCACGGTCGCCACGTGTAACCTCCCCCCTCACTTATCGACCTTAATGACAGTGAAAAATTAAACCGCGTGTACCTAATGGAAATTTGGGAAAAGCAATCGTCACCGAAGTTAACCTGTCGGTAAAGAGGGAGGAAAGGGTTACATCTAAATGAAAGGAAAAATGCAAATGAAACTGGTGGAAATTAATTTTGAAAAGGGGTAAAGTTAATGAAGAAAGTAAATGTGCGGCCGTTACGTTAACAATTAACTAGCGGTAATTAGATGTTTGAGATTTTGGGTAAATCACGGTCGCCAGTCCTATGGACAATTACTGTAATAACTGAAAAAGAAAGGTTATTACACATATAATTAGCACTAGAAGCGTGGCAACTGAAGGTTGACACGTGTAGTGTGAAAACTGAAAGTTTGTCAGAAGTAATAAATTTCGCTACACTTAATTTAGCAAAAGAATTAATGAAACCGGAAAATCGAAAGTTAATTTAGTGGCTGAAGTTAATAGTGAGCTTTCTTTCTGAAGCACATCGAAATTCAGTAAAATACAGTTAGTCTTGGACTACCTCAACAATCGTTTCAAAAGCTACTTGAATCTACGCAATTTAGAAATAAGAGATTTAACTTTGATCTTGAATTAAATGATTCTGAACAATTAACAATAGTAAAATGTAGTACGTACCAAGCTGAGCTGCAGTCACAGGTAAGCTAAAATACGGTAACAAAGCTCGCACTCTTAATTCGTGCTTGTGTAATCTGAATATTGTAGCCAGCTCTGAGACTTTAACTGAACTTTGAAATTAAAGCAGTGAAATGGAATTATGCTGGCGTTTGAATTTCAACGACACTCGGGCTCATTTCGGAAAAGGAAGGGACCCTGCTTGGCAATGAAATTGGGACAATGAGCAACAAAGGTTCATGCTAAGTTGCTGTAATTTTGCGAGACAAATGGAACAATTTGAAAAGCTGAGGTCTGCCATACAGTTCTGAAACTTTACGTGCTTTTAGTCTTCCTTGTTGGTTGATTGAAGGTTTGAAGCCGTCGATCGAGGAGGTGGCGACAGTCACTCATTGTCGGCCGTCGCTGTTGCAGAAGCTGGATGTTGGCGCGCCTTCTTCTCGACACGGTCACCAGGCGAAACGGGCTCTTGATGTGCGCCAGCTAATGCTTCCCGTCCGCGACACCATGTCAGAAACTACCATCGCGAGTCGAGCGCAATTACATGCTGCCAAACCCCGAAAGCGCGGCAACTCGCGGGAGCGTCACACAACACCTGCTCCACTCGCTACTCCCGCCAGACTCCGACTGCTCTGCCCGCGCTCCACGCGGCAGAGTTAACACTACCAAAGATCCTACACACTTTGATTCTTCACACGACCTATCGACGTAATCGTTCGATAGCAGTTTTCCCTAGGCAAGACCCAGCGTAAAAATACAAATAATATTTACGAAACAAACCAATTATACATCGACATAAGTGCATAAATATATATATATATATCCAAACAGTAAAGCAATTACAATATATAAAGAGACAGAAATGTCATATCTTGCGGTAACAAAACAAGGAAAAAAATAATAGTACAATAGATGGAAATAGGAGGATATGCATTTCCGGCGTTACAACGTCCACTGTTCAAAGTGCCGTCAATGCGAACAAGAGGTGACCGATACGTGTAACCAATGGCACCCCATACCATCACGCCGGGTGATACGCCAGTATGGCGATGACAAATACACGCTTCCAATGTGCGTTCACCGCGATGTCGCCAAACACAGATGCGGGATGCGATCATCATGATGCTGTAGGCAGAACCTGGATTCATCCGAAAAAATGACGTTTTGCCATTCGTGCACCCAGGTTCGTCGTCGAGTACACCATCGCAAGCGCTCCTGTCTGTAATGTAGCGTCAAGGGTAACCGCAGCCATTGTCTCCGAGCTGATAGTTCATGCTGCTGCAAATGTTGTCGAACTGTTCGTGCAGATGGTTGGTGTCTTCTAAACGTCCACATCTGTTGATTCAGGGATCGAGACGTGGCAGCACGATCCGTTACAGCCATGCGGAGAAGATGCCTGTCATCTCGACTGCTAGTGATACGAGACCGTTGGGATCCAGCACGGCGTTCCGTATTACCCTCCTGAACCCACCGATTCCATATTCTGCTAACAGTCGTTGGATCTCGACCAACGCGAGCAACAGTGTCGCGATACGATAAACCACAATCGCGATAGGCTACAATCCGACCTTTATCATAGTCGGAAACGTGATGATACGCATTTCTCCTCCTTACATGAGGTATTGCAACAACGTTTCACCAGGCAACGCCGGTCAACTGCTGTATGTGTATGAGAAATCGGTTGGAAACTTTCTCATGTCAACACGTTGTAGGTGTCGCCACCCGCGCCAACCTTGTGTGAGTGCTCTGAAAAGCTAATCATTTGCATATTTTCCTGTCGGTTAAATTTCGCGTCTGTAGCTCGTCATCTTCGTGGTGTAGCAATTTTAATGGCCAGTAGTGTAAGTTATTGAAAACACCTCCACCGAAGCAGCACTCAAGCAGACTAGGTTCAACGGGTGGTTTTAGCGGGCCACAAATTCTGCATTACGATTGATATATTTTATTCGTTGCTGCACACCTGTCTGTTTTCCAGCCATTGGAGCAGCACTATGGCTGTCTTCCCCTCTACAGTTCATAACGTCATGTCCTTCAGCGTCTCAGTGAGTTAATATTATTTCACGAATACCTTCGGCAGTTTTGGTTTTTTGCTTCAGTATTTCTACTAAGTTGTCTCTGTTGGCACTGGTGTCATCTTCCCTGTGGCCAAGCAACGCCAAAATTTTGTTTTGCCAGGAATCTTACTAAATCAGATATTCTGATTAGAATTACATGCCGTTTTTATTTCTTTTACCACTACTTCTTGCTCTTTTTTTATCAACAGTCTGGCCTTTTTGAAGACTTGCTTGCATTTCCTTCCATTTGCTAAACTTTTGATTGACTCTAGCACTTGATTTATGTTGGCGACTTTGAGCTTCAGCATTCTGCGAACAACTATCTAGTTTGCAAATAAATGTATTTTATGGGCAACTTGACTCCACAGTAATATTGCTTTTGAAGGTTAGAAATGTGATTCGGGGACACTTGAACCCAAATCATATGACAAGTTTTTTAAATCGACGTGTTTATATGGTTTATAAAAATATTAGACTTACTATGGATAAAATTGTAAAAGATGTGAAAATGAAAAAAAATCAGTTACCAGCAATCTATTCCTTTATGGTGCCTGTATAGGTGAAAGCTGAGGACTAAACGAAACAATTTTGCACTGTAACAAACAAGCCAGAAGAGAGCCTCTGGTGATCAGTATATGAACTAACAAATACATCCGCACTAAAGACACTGCTGCTACCTATCCGAAAATCATAATACTAACACTGTCGTCAGTAACTGTTGCTTCCGATGACAGACCGAAACATTTTTCCGTTTTGGGCTAAAGATAACCCTTAGGTTTCAAGCAATCATAGTTTACAGTAGATCTGCTTAGGTCAAATCTTACAACTCTCCATTTGTACCACTTCCCCTTGTACAGTTGCACTGAAATTACGCTTAAGTATCCATGTAGTCCCGATGACAATACAGTTATCTGATATAATGACCGTGCAGACTAGGTTATCCAGCTTGGTCAATGGCCTCCGACCTGGGAGCTTGCGTGACCAGCATGAACCATTCAGAACTGTGCGCGGGGTGCTTTACACGGATCGCTACGTATTTTTGAGAACGATTTGCGTCCTGTGCAATTCATCGGTGTTTCTTAACACCAGTAGAAGCAGAATTTTCGTCTGAAAGGACCGACATAGAGCAGGCGAGGCACAGACAGGATGGGTAGCTCAGGGGACGACGAGGAACCAAGTCCTCAACCGCGGGTGGCCAATCCGCACTCCTCTAGGACAGACCAGAGCATCAAGCTAGAGCCAGAAAACGCGAGCAGGACTGCTCAGGATACGTCTCAACCATTGAGTCAGTGGTCGTCAAACATTTTTGCTCAAGAATCAATAATGACATCGTGGGGCGGCACCTCGAGCCGCGTATGTACCGATCTTGTTATTAATAGGTAACCCACATAAATTACAACTATATTATGAGCCCCCCCCCCCCCTCCATACACTATCTGTAGTAGGGGAACGATAGATTTGCCGATGACCTCCAAGTACTGATCGTTAAAAGTCAACACCATTCGGAACACTTCGTCTGCCTGTTGCCTATTTTAGATTGTTGCCTCTGTCACCGACTGCAAAATTGTGACTCGGTGTTGAGATAATGTTTTTCTGAGCGGTTGATTAATTGATTAATGACAGTAGTTGTACTTATATTTAAATGCATTATGCAAGATGAGTCACCATCGCAAATATATACCAAATGTTTTGATGTCGTTTTTCTTCTACTCATAGAATTGTATCGCAACAGCCTTAATTTTACTTCATATTTTTTTGCTACAAATATGAACCCCATTTGTACCTGACCGTCTGTATAATACGCATTCATGAATCCATATTACTTCCGTTTGAAATTCATACCCTAGCAGGTGATTGGTACGACTCGCACATGCTCATGAGATGTCAGCACGAGAAGACAAACAGGAAGACATTCACTCTATTGCGTCCCCTCACCCCACGACGACAAATCTGTCTGCCTCTGTAGCAAGCTTCGTCCGTTGGGGAGATCGCCCAACGTATCGCGCGCCTACTACAATTCCTCCAGCATATTTTTGATTCGACGAAGGAGTCAGGTACAGTCAACAGCTAAAAATGCCAAGTATTTATTCTTTACAGGATTTGGGTATAAACCAATTATCCTTCTTTTGAAGGTACTGAAAGTTAACGCCTGTAATTAATAGAAATTTATTTTCGAAACCGATAAAGAAAAAATACTAACCGAACACAGGTGTCGGTTGTCCCTGACTCTTTCGTCGAATAAAATTATTGAGCAGTTTCTCGCAATGATCAGCCATATTTATGATGCCAGAACCCTGCAATAAAGGAAATAGTAATTTTAAATTGCCGTGCGCTGGTTTGACAACAATTATATTTTGGGAGGATGTATTCATGAGCGTCAACAGTTGGCATGTGCCATTTTGACATAATTACATTTTTAGCGTGTGTACATGGGAGTCGAGTGTTGGCGCTGGCTGGAATAATCGTCGTTGTAGCATGAGCCAGTGAAGTGATTTGCTATTGACAGAATTTCACAGAAAGACCGCCATCATGTTTGTGAGTGAAGAAAATAATATAAAGCGCTGCTGATCAGTTTTCAAGAACCTAAAAGAAAGAATACAGCGCGCCGATTTAATTGAGTCCAGTCTAACTTATCCGTGTGAAAATAGTATTCACTTGACCTGTGTAATCTTATAATGTTCATGTCGCTTGACAGGTGCATATGAAAGGTGCAGGAAAGGAAGGGACACATTAGTAATTTGATAATTTTGAGTCCCTATTAAAAGCGAGTTTGGGATCAATATATCTTGTTCCTTTACTCGATTTAAGAGTACTTCTATGCAAGATCAGCCAGTCGTGACATTAAAAAAATTATATTACATTATTCAAATGGCCACATAAGCTTAATTGTAATACCATTAATCTTAACATTCAAACTGACAAAAAGCCGTCGAGCCCCTTTCCTTCTGACACAGTTCACATGCTAAACGCTATAGAAGGAAGCGACATGTTTGTTCTTGAATCTGGATTTTTATTCATTGTAACTGCAAAATGAACTTAAGTAAAAAAATAAAGCTTAATTATGCGACCTGTGATGTTGTACCCCTTTGGCTATCTCGTCTATATTTGTGTCATTTGGACTGCATGCAATTGCTAGGTACACATAACGAAAATTCAATGTACTCCTGCGTTTCACGACGTTCTATAAAAAGAGCTTTAAGCTGTATGTCGTGCTGAGTTCAATTATTTCATTTCTCAAATACATTTTACGAAACCAAAATTGGCAGAATAACTTGCGATCATCATGGCCAAAATGCAAAGGATTTTCCTACGAGAATGAAAAAAAAACCTCGTATATTTCTAACGTCTGCAAATCTCTTAATATTTCTTCCAAATATTCTTTCAAATAGTGCACCATGTATTGGTAAACACTGTCGGCAATAGTTAAGTCTGATCGGAGCCTAGCAATAGTTGGAAAATTAGACAACTCTTTCTCTTAACCAAATTCTTCTTTCCATATTTTTTTGAAATTTCTATTCTCTTCACTTACCTTTCTGTTAGTCACTATTTTTGATGGTACGCCAGACATAATATATTCCAATAAAGACAATCACACGACCATCGGTTACAAATACATTTACACTGATAAGCCAAAGCGTTATGACCACTGCCCGCCGCGACGTTGGATGCTACCTGGTGGCGCTGCGGGCACGTGACGAGGTAACAAAACTAAGCGGAGAAGATACAGGCGAGGAATCGCTCTAGGGAAAGTATCGGACACAAATGGGGAAATTTATTGATATAAGCGAATTTGACAAAGGGCGGATTATTATTACGCAGAGCCAAAAATGTTCACATGTGTGTGAAATCTTATGTGACTTAACTGCTAAGGTCATCAGTCCCTAAGCTTAAACACTACTTAACCTAAATTATCGTAAGGACAAACACACACACCCATCCCCGAGGGAGGACTCGAACCTCCGCCGGGACCAGCCGCACAGTCCATGACTGCAGCGCCACTGACCGCTCGGCTAATCCCGGACGGCTACGCAGAGCCTGTGAACGAGTTTTTCGGAAATGGCGTAGCTAGTCAAATGTTCACGTGCTAATGTCGTGAACATCTACCAAAACTGGTAGGACAGTGAAATTACTACTAGGCTTTTAATGCTTGATGGTCCACGACTCTCCACAGAAATTGGGGCTCGGAGACAGGTTTTCTCTGTGATGTAGGATAGATCGTGATCTGAGGCACCTCTGCCGAAAGCGCACAGTGCTGGTGCATGCACAAGAGTTTCGGAGGACACCGTTTATCGTACGTTGTTGAACATGGAGCTCCGCAGCAGACTACCACTACGTGTTCACATGTTGACCCAACGACATCGTCAATTACTATTGCAGTGGGCATGGGACCATCAGGATTCGACTGTCGATCAATGGGAACGTGTCGGCTCTTTGGGTACATTACATTTTTGCTACACTAGGTCGATTGCGTCTCCATAAACGCTGTCATCGAGGTGAACGGCGGCTAGAAATATTCAGCGTACCACGGACGCTGGTTGGTGGGAGCAGTATTATGCAATGGGAAACATTTTCCTAGTTGTGGTAGTAATGGGAGACACGCTGGCAGCTGCGAACCACCTGGATCCGTTCACGCTTGATTGCTTCCCTAACGGCGATGTCATCTTTGAGCAGTATAATTGTTCGAGTCTCGGAGGAAGAACCGTACTGCAATGGTTTGAAGAACATTATAGTGAACTCACGTTGATGTCTCGTCGACCAAATTCGCCTGATGTAAATCCTATGGAACCCATCTGGGTCGCTGTCGCGCTATCGGGCGCCATCACCGCGTACGCAAATCAGTGGCCCATTATTTACGCGAATTACATGACCTGCGCGTAGACGTGTAATGCCACATACGTCCAAAAACCTAGCAATAATCTATCGGATCCCTGGTACGCAGAATCAGTGCTTTATTTCGTTCTGAAGACGGTGCTCATGTTATGGCTCATCAGTGTATATTGGATAAAAATAGTGTTCGGACTTCAGGATGCAAATTAAACATTTCAGATGAACGGTCAACGTAAGAAACGAAATAGCACTAATAACGTAACATAACAAATAACATATTTTAGCGTTGTTTTAAAAACGTTTAAAAAACTGCTAAAGTACGTTTCGCAACGGGCGAATGAATTTTATTTTAAATAAAAGCATAAACAAATGTAGGGAAAAAGATATAAGAAGGGCGGCTAAATTTATATTTGGCATTGCGGTAAAGGTCATTGATGGACAGAGCTGAGCAGAAAATAGTGGTGCACCCTTCGTCGCCATGGCGGCGCTGCGCGATTTCTATCTCGCTATGGCCGCTGCGGCTGGCAAGTGGCCAAATTTCGTAGTCGTGGACTTTCGAATCATCTACCCCGGCCACCATAGCGATGCGTCCATTTATAGCTCAGCTGAGTTTTACACGCCGGTAGTTGACGTGTGTTGCTTAAATCGTTTAATTTTTATGAAAGTGACGATATTAATTTATCTAATGTTACTCTCCGATTTGTAATCATAATGCTACGCAATGCCCAGCAAAAAATTACCGCAACGGCTGACAAGACATCTGGCGGTAAATGCTTAGTGTGAACGTGCGAAGCCGGGGGCGGGTCGCTAATACACGTGTACACGTGTGAAGCCGGGGGCGGGTCGCTAGTTTTGTTATAAAATACGCCTGAGAACCGAGGGCCACGTGAAAACTTGATACGGGCTCATACAGCCCGCGGGCTGCAGTTTGACGACCACTGCGTCGATTACTGCAAACATCACGTGACAGAAGAATTGTGTTCCAGATTGATTCAAGAAAAGAATCATGCAACTCAAACAAGTAGGGACATTAAGGGGCAAGAAGCAGCGATCATAAAAAAGACTTCAAAAAGTCTCCCTACTTCACATCCGGAATTCTCTTCAGACAAAGACCAAAGTCAAACGAACAACGCAGACACCGAGCAGTCCCAAACCACGGCGTACAAGATGGTCAACCAAGGGCCGAGCAGCTATTTGAAACTGTTCGTCACAAGAAAAGCAACAGAAAACGAAAGTAATTCTTCAAAATGCCATTTACCAGCACGAGAACCACACAAATATAAACAGCAATTAAATATGAATCTCTTCAAACCGCAGATACGAACGCTACAGAAACTCAGCCAGGCCATCCACATCAGCCACTAGCCAGTTTTGACAAAAGCCAAAACACCCACAACCATCAATTACACAGGAAAATACATTCAACTTAACTCCGCTCTCAAACAGAGAATAATTGGGTCTGTGAAAGCAATATATGGCTGGCTCTGAGCACTATGGGACTCAACTGCTGAGGTCATTAGTCCCCTAGAACTAGGAACTAGTTAAACCTAACTAACCTAAGGACATCACAAACATCCATGCCCGAGGCAGGATTCGAACCTGCGACCGCAGCGGTCTTGCGGTTCCAGACTGCAGCGCCTTTAACCGCACGGCCACTTCGGCCGGCAAGCAATATATAAAACTAACTCAATTAAACACCACTTTGACGCCCTAGATGATCGAAGAGCTGCACTTCAGTTCTTTCAAGACAAAAAGTTGCCATTATATACCCACCAACCGGCAACAGATAGAGAAAGACAAGTTGTTATCAGATGGATACCTGTGGAAGTTTTGGAAGAGAAACTTCATGAAGAACTGAAGCGGCTTAAATTCAATCTCACGTCTGTGCATTAATTCAAGAGACGAGATCTGCACACAAGCAAGGTCATTCCAGAACCTACATCCTGTGTCACAGTTCCCAAAGGACCTCAAAATGACGCAGTGTATGATATAAAATACATGTTTTATACAAGAAGTAGAAAATTACAAATCAAAGGATGGCCCTGACCAATGCAAGCACTGTCAGAAGTTCTTTCAAATAGCTAATTACTGTACAATACCTACTAGATCTGTCGGGTCTGGAGACGACCACCATTCTGCACAAATCCTCGCAACGAAACACCTAAATATGCAAACTGCAATTACTCAGGACATCCAGTTTCATCGAGAGGATGCGAGGAGTATCAGCAAGCAATCAGATCGTACTACCACGAACAGCGAAGACCTAAGAACCATAGCAACAACATCCCGGTTTCTAACAGAAGTCTTACCACCACTACTAACATCCACTGGAAATAGCAACAACAGTTCAGTCCAGGACAGAATCCAACAGCGAAAAAAACTCAGTGACGTTAAAAGACGAAAAATGAATGGAAATTCGACAAAATCTTGCTTTGCGGGGATCTAAATGTGAAGCATATAGCATGGATTTCACGTCAAGAGAACGCAACAGAGAGGCAACTTTACGACCTTGAAGAACGCGTCCAGTCTACTGAACTAGAAGAACAAACACATACGCCAACCATACGAATCACAGACCAGATATGTTGGATACAGTAATTGTAAAAAACATCATCCCGTACCTCATCTTAAGAACAATCAATGATTTGACATCAAATGACAATCCCATTCTCGGCCGCATTTCTCGCAATAGATGCACCAATGCCAATAACAAAAACAGCCGTGGATTGGAGTAAACTACAACGTTGGGTAAATAAGAGTATTAGACAAGCAGAAAATGTCACCACAACGGAACATATTGACCAAACGATTGGGACACCGTCGTCGAAAATTAAAAGAGCAGCCAGGCAAGCTTCAGAAATAACAACTTTTCAGAATCCATTCTACGAAACATTTTTTCCTGCTCTGCAAGACCTTAGAAAATTTAAAGAGCCAGGAAACAAAGGCATCGAACCCTTTAGTCAGCTCATAGAAAAGAAATGAAACAATTGTCTTGAGAACTGACTAGAAGAACCAAAGAATGGCGCTCTGACTTGTGGGAATATCGAATGTCAACCTTGCAACTACGACAGCGACATGAATAACAACTTATCCGTACCATCTGAAACCTACGACAACCGAGAAAGGGCTCTGCTGGGTAACAGTAGACTGACATTTGATCCCTTGGAAAAGGCAGAATTATACGCCACGACGTTCGAAGAACAACACATTATTAATTTAAAAAATTTCCAAATTGACCAGATTAAGGTCAATGGAACATTACAATCAGCCAGCATAATACGCAACGCCAGAAGCAGAGAGCAGCCGGAACTGATTACACCACATGAGCTGAAACGAATCATCAAGAATCTCAATATCAACTTAGCACCTGGACCTGAAGACATAACTAATGACTACGTCAAACATCTGCCGCGGAAGCCGCTAGTATTTATAACTAGAATTTACAATTGCTGTTTAGTCATTCCCAAATGGTAAACGGCAAATGTAGTGGCAATTTTCAAGCCAGACAAAGATCTCAAAGATCCTGGGAGCTACAGGGTGTTTCAAAAATGACCGGTATATTTGAAACGGCAATACAAACTAAACGAGCAGCGATAGAAATACACCGTTTGTTGCAATATGCTTGGGACAACAGTACATTTTCAGGCAGACAAACTTTCGAAATTACAGTAGTTACAATTGTCAACAACAGATGGCGCTGCGGTCTGGGAAACTCTATAGTACGATATTTTCCACACATCCACCATGCGTAGCAATAATATGGCAGAGTCTCTGAATGAAATTACCCGAAACCTTTGACAACGTGTCTGGCGGAATGGCTTCACATGCAGATGAGATGTACTGCTTCAGCTGTTAAATTGTTTCTGGATTCTGGCGGTACACCTGGTCTTTCAAGTGTCCCCACAGAAAGAAGTCACAGGGGTTCATGTCTGGCGAATAGGGAGGCCAATCCACGCCGCCTCCTGTATGTTTCGGATAGCCCAAAGCAATCACACGATCATCGAAATATTCATTCAGGAAATTAAAGACGTCGGCCGTGCGATGCGGCCGGGCACCATCTTGCATAAACCACGAGCTGTTCGCAGTGTCGTCTAAGGCAGTTTGTACCGCCACAAATTCACGAAGAATGTCCAGATAGCGTGATGCAGTAATCGTTTCGGATCTGAAAAATGGGCCAATGATTCCTTTGGAAGAAATGGCGGCCCAGACCAGTACTTTTTGAGGATGCAGGGACGATGGGACTGCAACATGGGGCTTTTCGGTTCCCCATATGCGCCAGATCTGTTTATTGACGAAGCTGTCCAGGTAAAAATAAGCTTCGTCAGTAAACCAAATGCTGCCCACATGCATATCGCCGTCATCAATCCTGTGCACTATATCGTTAGCGATGTCTCTCGTGCAGCAATGGTAGCGGCGCTGAGGGGCTGCCGCGTTTGAATTTTGTATGGATAGAGGTGTAAACTCTGGCGCATGAGACGATACGTGGACGTTGGCGTCATTTGGACCGCAGCTGAAACACGGCGAACGGAAACCCGAGGCCGCTGTTGGATCACCTGCTGCACTAGCTGCGCGTTTCCCTCTGTGGTTGCCGTACGCGGTCGCCCTACCTTTCCAGCACGTTCATCCGTCACGTTCCCAGTCCGTTGAAATTTTTCAAACAGATCCTTTATTGTATCGCTTTTCGGTCCTTTGGTTACAATAAACCTCCGTTGAAAACTTCGTCTTGTTGCAACAACACTGTGTTCTAGGCGGTGGAATTCCAACACCAGAAAAATCCTCTGTTCTAAGGAATAAACCATGTTGTCCACAGCACACTTGCACGTTGTGAACAGCACACGCTTACAGCAGAAAGACGACGTACAGAATGGCGCACCCACAGACTGCGTTGTCGTCTATATCTTTCACATCACTTGCAGCGCCATCTGTTGTTGAAAATTGTAACTACTGTAATTTCGAAAGTTTGTCCCACTGAAAATGTACTGTTGTCCCAAGCATATTGCAACAAACGGTGTATTTCTATCGCTGCTCGTTTAGTTTTTATTGCCGTTTCAAATATACCGGTCATTTTTGAAACACCTTGTATATGCCCACAAGACTATTATCAATATTGGGAAAAATCATACCACATGATTATTGGACAACAATATCATATGCCCCGAACAATTCGCGTATCAACAGCAACTTTCAGCAGAGATGCAACTCCTCCACATATCGGAATACATAGCCTGTAATACAATTATTTCGAAATACACAGCTGCTATACCCCTTGATGTAGAAAAAGCGTTCGACAAAGTGTGGAGAGATAAAGTACTCATAAAACTGAAACACTATCAAATCCATGGAAAAAGATCGGAAAATGTAAACTGAAGGAATTCTGCAAGGCTCGGTACTTTAGCCCATTCTGCTTACGATATGTACGAATGATCTCCCAAAACTGCAGAACGTACTATTAGCGCAGTTTTCAGATGACACAACGCTCATGTCTGGCAGCAGACAACCGAACATTGCCGTAAAAAGCCTTCAGCATCAACTGACATTCTTCAGCTCTGGGCAGCTGATAACAGTATCAAGACTAACCCCCTGAAAACAAATGCTATTGTCTAGACTCGCCGACGACCAGTACTAGACAGAAAACTAAACGAGAAAAGCTAATAAAAACAATTGATGGGCTGTATCTCGTGCTTAGTAGCACTGATATGCATATCAAGATCAAACTCAGGATCTGTCAAGTGACTATTATAACTGAGTGTTGTATGGCAGTTCCTCCCGGACACAGCCAGTAAATCCAACCACAAGACTCTGAGAAGCTCATCTGCAGAACCCAGCACGGTTTTAGGAAACAGCGGTCGTGCGAGACACAGCTGGCCCTCTTTGTGCATGATATACAACAGGCTGTAGATACTGGCTCCCAGGTTGATGCCATATTTCTCGACTTTCGAAAGCCGTTCGACTCAGTTCCGCACTGTCGCTTGCTACATAAAGTGCGCGCTTACGGTCTATCCGATGACATATGCCATTGGATAGAAAGTTTTCTAACAGACAGGGAGCAGTATGTCGTCCTGAACGGGGTGACTTCAACAGAAACAAGCGTAACTTCAGGTGTGCTCCAGGGTAGCGTAATAGGTCCTCTGCTTTTTACGATTTACATAAACGATCTGGTTGATGTATTGACAGCGGCCTTAGACTGTTTGCCGATGATGCTGTAGTCTACAGGAAAGTATTATCACACGGAAGTTGTGATCAAATTAGTGAGGATTTGCAGAAAATAAATGCATCGTGTAATGACTGGCAGATATCTCTCAATATTAGTAAGTGTAACCTACTGCGTATAACAAGGCGAAAATCCCCATTAATGTACGATTACAAAATAAATGCCCAGTCTTTGGAAATGGTAACGTCCGTCAAATATCTGGGTGTGACAATTCGAAACGATCTCAAATGGAATGATCAGATTACACAAGTAACGGGTAAGGCGAACTCTAGATTGCGGGTTATTGGTAGAATCCTGAAGCGTTGCAGTCCTTCAACAAAGGAAACAGCTTACAATACGTTAGTTCGTCCAGTCTTGGAGTATTGTTCGTCTGTATGGAATCCTTACCAGTTGGGTCTGATTCAAGAGATTGAGAAGGTCCAAAGAAGAGCGGCAAGATTTGTGACTGGTACATTTAGCCATCGCGTTACAAATGTCATAGAAAGTTTGGAGTGGACACACTTGCAGATAGACGACGCGCTAAACAGAAGGGGCTGCTCACTAAATTCCGAAATCCGATCTTCACCGAGGATGTAGAGCATATATTATTACCAACGACTTTCAAATCGCGCAATGATCACCATTCAAAGATAAGGGAAATAAGAGCTCGCACTGAGGCGTGCAGACAGTCGTTTTTCCATTGCGCGATCCGCGAGTGGAACAGAGGGGGGGGGGGGGGGGATATGACTTTGGCGCGAATTGTGCCCTCCGCCACACAGCGATTGGTGGCTAGCGCAGTATATATGTAGATGTAGATGTAGAAGAAACTACAATAATCCAAAACAGATGTCTCCACGTAATACGTGAAGCCCGAAAGTGCACAAGAATACAAACTATGCACAACCGACTAATCAGATGGAAGACGGAAAACTTTGTAGACAAAATCGATGCAATGGGGCCTGATATACATTTAAGACATCGCCACTAACCCTCGCGCAGTAAAAGAGGTTCCACATTAAATAAAGGGAATGAGGGTCAAACGGATCTAAGAGCCTACTGTCCTACAAAAGTTAACACATAAAGAGAAACTTGAACACATCCTGAAATCCTTGGAAGTCCAACCGCCAACGGCAGCGGAACAATGCATTTTTGGTCACTACCTTCCGTTCCCCACGTCTGTGCCGCCAGAGGCCATCCCCCTCCCCCCAAACCCTATCCACAGGCCCCTTCCCCCTACGCTACGCCACAGGTGCCAATGAATGACAAACCACCAGTAATATGCCCAATACACGAGATGAGAAAAACAAGCAGGTGTGAGAATTACGAAGACATATCATTATTACTTAGCGCATGGGCCCTACAAGATCTTTGGTGCATTCTCTAAGGTTTTTACCGTATATAGAGGAAAACCTGGAAGAGAAACAAGCTGATTTCAAAGAAGCTTGCCAACCACGGAGCAAATACTCACCCTCAGACAAGTAATTGTAGGAGTTTGATAAAAATGCTTGTTGCCTACTCATAGATTTCAAAAAAGCCTACAATAGTGTCCACAGAGAAAGCAAGTGGAGGATAATGGAAGAATCAGGGATAACTTCGAAACCGTTCAGGCTAACCAAAATGTGCATTGAGGAAACTAAAGATAAAATGAAAGTTGAAGGCAGGGAGTCTGAATGTCTTGCAGTGGAGACATGTCAAACATGGAGAATGCATCTCCTTCAACCAATAATTTGATATTGGAAAAGGTCATATAAATAGCGTCATCAAATGGAAGAGGTGTAAATGAAGATGATCAAGTGAAAATGCTAGCGTTCGCTGATTATAGTGGATGATGAAGATGAACTGACAAGAACAGCTAAAGAGCTAATAGAGGAGGCACGAAATTTGGGTCTAAGGATCACCAGGATAAAACAAGGTGCACGATTGTAACAAGAAACAATGAAAACGGAGCGATCATTGGCAATAGAAGACATGGAATTTAAGAAGAGTAGGTCCTTCAGCTATCTAGGAAGTACTGTCATTGCTTCTAGGCGCTACGGTCTGGAACCGCGCGACCGTTACGGTTGCAGGTTCGAATCCTGCCTCGGGCATGGATGTGTGTGATGTCCTTTGGTTAGTTAGGTTTAGGTAGTTCTAAGTTCTAGGGGACTGATGACCACAGCTGTTAAGTCCCATAGTGCTCAGAGCCATTTGAACCATACTGTCATTGCAAACAACCACATGGAAGTGGATGTAATGAACCGGATGAAATCCGCATAAAGGTGTATATTCTCAATGGGCAAACTATTCAGTGGAAGACTACTAACAAGAACAACAAAACTCTGTACCTACAAGACAACTGTGCGATCGGCATTAACTTAATGAGCCAAAATATGGACACTGAGTAAGAAGATAGAGAAAAAAATTATACACTACTGGCCATTAAACTTGTTACACCAAGAAGAAATGTAGATGATAAACGGGTATTCATTGGTCAAATATATTATACTAGAACTGACATGTGATGACATTTTCACGCAGTTTGGATGCATAGATCCTGAGAAATCAGTACCCAGAATAACCACCTCTGGCCGTAATAACGGCCTTGATACGCCTGGGCATTGAGTCAAACAGAACTTGGATGGCGTGTACAGGTACAGCTGCCCATGCAGCTTAAACACGATACCACAGTTCATCAAAAGTAGTGACTGGCGTATTGTGACGAGCCAGTTCCTCGGTCACCATTGACCAGACGGTTTCAATTGGTGAGAGATCTTGAGAATGTGCTGGCCAGGGCAGTAGTCGAATATTTTCTGTATCCAGAAAGGCCCGTACAGGACCTGCAACATGCGGTCGTACATTATGAAATGTACGGTTTCGCAGGGATCGGATGAAGGGTAGAGCCACGGGTCGTAACACATCTGAAATGTAACGTCCACTGCTCAAAGTGCCGTCAGTGCGAACAAGAGGTGACCGAGACGTGTAACCACTGGCACCCCATACCATCACGCCGACTGATACGCCAGTATGGCGATGACAAATACACGCTTCCAATGTGCGTTCACCGCGATGTCGCCAAACACAGATGCGGGATGCGACCATCATGATGCTGTAAGCAGAACCTGGATTTATCCGAAAAAATGAGGTTTTGACATGCGTGCACCCAGGTTCGTCGTTGAGTACACCGTCGCAAGCTCTCCTGTCTGTGATGCAGCGTCAAGGTTAACCGCAGTCATGGTCTCCGAGCTGATAGTTCATGCTGCTGCAAACGTCGTCGAACTGTTCTTGCAGATGGTTGTTGTCTTCCAAACGTCCCCATCTGTTGACTCAGGGATCGAGACGTGGCTGCACGATCCGTTACAGCCATGCGGAGAGGATGCCTGTCATCTCGACTGCTAGTGATACGAGGCCATTGGGATCCAGTACGGCGTTCCGTATTACCCTCCTGAACCCACCGATTCCATATTCTGCTAACAGTCATTGGACCTCGACCAACGAGAGCAGCAATGTCGCGATACGATAAACCGCAATCGCGATAGGCTGCAATCCGACCTTTATCATAGTCGGACACTTGATGATACGCATTTCTCCTCCTTACACGAGGCATCACAACAACGTTTCACCAGGCAACGCCGGTCAACTGCTGTATGTGTATAAGAAATCGGTTGGAAACTTTCCTCATGTCAGCACGTTGTAGGTGTCGCCACCGGCGCCAACCTTGTGTGAATGCGCTGAAAAGCTAATCATTTGCATATCACAGCATCTTCTTCCTGTCGGTTAAATTTCGCATCTGTAGCACGTCATCTTCGTGGTGTAGCAATTTTAATGGCCAGTAGTGTAATATTCGAAAAGATGCTGTTAAGAAAAATCTGAACCACATATAAAAGCTGTAATAAAAGCAGGGGAATTGAATTACTGGGACGTGCACTAAGAAGAGAAGAGAGAATGGAGAAGGGAAGCTGCAAGGGATGAGATCCTTCGATAGACCATAACTGAGGTGGGTGGATGGCGTCAAGAAAAACCTGAAGACCCTGGGAACCCCGAATGCATGGCCAGCGACAGAGACCAATGGAAGAGATTGGAGAGTGGGACTATGAACCGAATTGTAGCCAACTTACTAAGCAGTAGTAGCAGTATATCCATACTATTTCGTTTCGTGCACTAACATTAGACCTTACAGACTGCAGAAAAATATGCTTACGCTTACAAAAATATTAGACAATAATAATAACAAAGCATTTCAAAAATTGTCCGAATACTATGAACAAATAATATGAAAAGCACAATAATGGCTTATCAGGTATTTACTGTTGCAATAGATTAATACCAGTACGCTGTCAACGAACATGTATAGGCACAATGTGTGTAAGCTTTTCCACTCACAGGACTTCATTCGTTCATTGGAAGATATTTGCAGCAGCAAAAAATTAAAAAAGGAGCAACGGTGACATCAGCCTCCATTAAAAGCATCATACTTTCAACCTACGTATGTCATTTGACTCGTAAATTCTGAGAGACAGAGAGACGTTTTTTTAATAAAGTTACTGCAGTGTTCTAGCTTCTAAAATTTGTCCAACACTGTATAAATCTATTTCTGAATTTGCATCACTTTACTCTGTCTCTATGCTGTGGGGTAATTTTGTGGGTCCAAGGGTACTATCATAGATGCTTTTAAATTCATTTAGAAGTTCTGTTAGATGATGGCAGTCACTACCGACTCCAGCCTTGTAGGTTTGTATATTGCACGCACTTGTTCCATATAGATATGGAAAATGGAAAGCAAATACGCTATGTTTTTATCAAATCACAGGGTGTTTGGAAAAGAATATACGTATTTCGAATGCATATACTTATTAAACTTTAAAGCATACGAATATGAAACTTTAACACATATTTAGAAACCTCTCAAGTTCAAATCACAGATGTTCAATATGTCCTTCATCAGTAGCACGGGCAATATCACATCGATACACAAATTCCTCCCATACTCAGGCAAGCATGACCTCCTTCACTGATGTTATGGCAATACGGATCCGGTTCTTCAACTCTTCCGGGTTCTGTGGGGACCCCAGAGGAAGCAGTCAGAGGGTGTCAAATCCGGTGACCGTGGAGCCCAGCTAAGACATGCTAAGTCGCCAGCTCCTTGACGACCAATTCAACGGTTCAGTAGAGTTTCATTCAGATATTCACGCACTTGGTGACTCCAATAACGGGGTGCCCCATCTTGTTTAAAAATGAAGTTGTCTTCGTGCAGCCTCGGAAGGAACCAGTTTTGTAACATAGCGAGATATGCTGAGTGTTAACCGTGTTTCCGTCACAGAAGAATGGGACGTAAACAGATAATCAGGATATCGCACAAAACACATTGACTTTGGGCGAACCTCGTACATGTTCAATGGCTGCATGTGGGTTCTGTAGGCCCCAAATTCGAACATTGTGTTTGTTTACCCGACCACTAACATGGAAAGTAGCTTCATCACTGAACGCGATGCGCTGTGCGAAAGTGTTACCATTGTTAATAGCATCAAGAATCCCGTTACAAAATGCCACACGTCTGCGTTTTTCATCTGGATGCAGAGCTTGTAACAGCTGTAACTTGTACAGCTTCATAACCAACCGACGTCTCAAAACACGCCAAATTGTTGTAGGCAGTTGTAACTCCCGACTGGCACGACGAGATAATTTTAAAGAACTACGTTGGAAAAGCGGTTTGAATTCGTGCAACACTTTCTTCAGGAACACGAGGGCCGCCAGGACTCTTTCCTTTACATATACATCTTGTATCTAGAGACTGTCGATACCATCTGCGAATGTTCCGCCCATTCCGAGTATCAGTTTGGTACCTCAATCTGAAACGTCTTTGCAATGTAATCACGGAATTGCACTTCGCAAACTCGAGAACACAAAATGACATCTGCTGCGGGGTAGCCATTTAAAACATATGACGGTTACCAAGCAAAACAGAAGACAACTGACATCTAGCGGCTAGTAATATGAACTAGACTATCTATTCATTTCTCCAATAGCCGAGCCGAGGCGCAGCGTTTGATAGTTTGGACAAAATACTTTGTAATACATATATTATTTTTGAAACACTCTGTATTTCTACACGATTATCGTACAGGCAAGTATACAGTCCATCTCACAACCATCTTCCGCAGCCTCACTAATATCAATGTACTGGGTGCTTCGGACCGACTGTAAAGAACTAAATTTCTCGGTAACGTAGCGCTGGATGTGTATCGGGTGGGACGTGTTTCAGGCAAACCGGCAAGGGAAATAGAATGGTGAACCTTAAATGACCTGTGAACTGCTGGCTAATTGAGGAAACGAACACAACTTCAGAATGTTCAATTTGAGTATGTGAGAAAATTACCACCGCTAAAAAGCGCTCTCAACACAACGCTTGTTGTGTAAAACGTTTGATTGCTTTTTGAACTGTGTCGATGATATCACCAAAAAATTCTTCTTGAACGTCACGATTTGAACACGCTTAAGGTCAAAAAACTAAATTTTATAGGATGATGTGTGTGACCTTTTTATGTTGCAATGGGGGGGGGGGGGGGCAGGGAGGACTTGTTTCTTACATTTTTTGAATAAACTTTATTTGAAGTTTTAACTCTTACATTGCTTTTTTACAAAATTTATTAGGAAAGTCGCATTTTTTGTTTCGGTTTACAAAGATATTTGTTAAAAATGCTGTCCGCCTTTTTGCCCGTTGAGTAACCCAAAGTATTTCTGCATCTGGGATGAGCGACATGTTTCGCGAATTCTATCTCTCACATCATTTCACGGTGTAGGACACTGTTGATACACAATGTCCTTCATGCGTCCCCAAAAGAAATAATCAAAGAGAGTTAAATCTGCGAATGAGGTGACCAAGTTACTGGCCTTCTTCTACCAATCCACTGAAGAGGATAGATGTAACTTAACTTACTCCTGGACATCAAGGACAAATGTATTCGACACCTATCTTGGTGCATTCCCGTTAACAACCAGGGCGCTAGTGGAACATCTAGACGCAACTTTGCAAGTGCATGGCGGGGGAAATTAGAGAAACGATCACTATTTAACTGTTCACTATAAAATAAGGTCCGGTATCTTTATCGTGTATGAGCCGACAGCATGCACTAAGAACGCTGTTTGGCTTGATGGCGTTCTTCTCACAAGTAATAAACAGTGCTGATATTTATCTCATCATTAGGTCTGAAAGTAGGTTCATCAGTCGACAGTACGGTAGTCGTGAATTCCAGATTTTGGTTTAGAAATCAGGTGCATAATGCGATTCTTACCTGTAGATCGCGGTTGATACATACCCGATGAACGTGGGTGTGATATGGAGGGAAACGATTTTCATCCTATAGACGGTACTTCTGGTCACACTGTACTCCATAGTATTCTTCGTGTAGAAAAATTTGTGTCGATATTCAGTGCAACTACTGTGTCTGATTTTCTATCGCTTCTGATACGTCTTCTGATTGGTTTGGTACGAGTGTGGATCGACTGCACCTTTCACCTATTGTGAATCCTTGCCACAGATCACCGAAGCACATGTCGTGAACAGTGTGGACGATCTTTTTTTTTGTTTTTCTGTCTTTTTTATTATTGCAGTAGAGCGTCGATTATTCGAACTAATTGGGCGACACGGGTCGTCAAATCGCGTACTTTTACTTACCAATAAAAACTGCTTATATTCATGATAATATGAATCTCTTCTACTATTATAAAGGCAAGTAGAGAGATAACGTCTGTAGTGCAGACTAGTAAATAAAAATATGTAAAACATATGCATTTTCCATCTATACTTCACACGTATGTAATTAACTCTTAAAGAAAACCTTAACTTTGGTGTGCATAAGCAAGCCTATCCGCTTACTAGCAGCTAAATCACGCACTTTTTCCAGGACAGATATCTGATACTGGTTTCTTTCATCCGTAGCTTCATACCATCGCAAGGCAGTATTTAAACATGTAAATTCTTCAGAAGCAACCGATATAATTTCATCTCCATTTTCTGGACCACTTGTTGATGTGGTGTTGGTGGCGTCATCTTTATCAGTGACAAGCTTTGCAATTTCGCTATCCTACAGGATTTGGTGTGCTGGACTTGTATGATCGTAATCCATCCATTCTTGAAGGTCTTTTTCATCATATTCATGGCAATTGAGTCCTTTTAGCATATTCAGCGTTTCGTACATATTATTCTGTTCGTCATTTTCAATTACATTTGGAGTACCTTCCGCCTTACACAAAAAATTATTCCAGGATTTCTTTTTAGATTCTGTTCCTTTATAATATCGCACGTTGCTCCGATCACATAGGACGCATCTTTAAAGTCAATATTTTTATGGTTTCTTGACAGATTTTATTCTCTCTCCTGTTCTCTTTTCAACAGTAACTTACGTAACAATTATTTTCTGTAATACTATTTGAAACTCTCAATAACGCCGTTCTTCGTGGAAGTTACGTTAGATGGAAGAGGCATCACTTTTATGAACAAGTCCTTTTCGTTTAAGATATTACATGATGGATGCGTCGGTGGGTTGTCAATGAGCAATAATGTGTTCTCCCTTTCACTGTTCTTTAACTGATGAGCTTTTACTGAGGGTAGAAAAAGTTCTATAAACCATTCCGTGAAAATCGCACTATCCATCAAGATACTATGAAGATGATGTACAAGAGTGGGGGAATCTGCGTTAGAAAGGCACTCCCTTAAAGATAAAGTGTGGTGCTGTGCTGTTACTTGTAGTTTAACTGAAATTGTGGTGATAAAATGTAAATTTATCTGTTTCATTACGAGAAAATGGGAACTCCCATGTATCCCACTCTCTTGAGCATTCACTTAAACCTCTTCTTAAGGAATGCAGTTCAAACTTGTATTCATTCAAACCATGACCATGAAGAAAATTTACTTCCTTATATATGTCAGTAGCATAAAAATATGCACTGTCACTTATTCTACATTTTAAACAATCACTTAAACTGTTTTTGGCATAATGCAGGCTTTAATACTGCATGCAAGTAATTGTTCTTGTAAAATAAACCAATGTCTGTGCAATGTGATGTATAAATGTTAATGTACGAATGTAATTGCATCAATTGACTTATCCTATATTACTTGTACACTGGCTGCATAATATGTAATCAACAGGGCCAAATATATAAATAAATACTCTTCTGTGAAGTGTAAACAATAGGCGTCGCAAACATGATTTTGTCACCTCAGTGTATTTCATA
Source organism: Schistocerca americana (assembly GCF_021461395.2). Taxonomy (NCBI): domain Eukaryota; kingdom Metazoa; phylum Arthropoda; class Insecta; order Orthoptera; family Acrididae; genus Schistocerca; species Schistocerca americana. The sequence continues at coordinate 701,446,854 of NC_060121.1, read as the reverse complement.
CTATTAAGACACTCGTACAGTCGATCCAACTTAAGGAAATCTCTGATACCCGGCAGAGCTTTTGACAGATTCCAACTGCAAAGCGCAAACAGCTATACGCGAAATCAATAGTCATCTATAGAGCTATGAAGAAGAGTTGCCATTGAGACGTTTACAAAATGGCGTTGCAGACACGCGAAGGAGGTGCGTCCAGCGAACAGCAACTATCCGGGATCATCTCATACCGAGTATACTGTAGGAGTACATCTAACATTTTGTTTCTAATAGAAAATTGGCAAAATAAATACCCAGGCAATATCAGGTTTGTCAGCTAGTTAGATTATTACTTCCACTCTCCCTGACAGTGACTGCATGAGGAGATCAAATGGTTCTGAGCACTATGCGACTTAACTTCTGAGGTCATCAGTCGCCTAGAACTTAGAACTAATTAAACCTAACTAACCTAAGGACATCACACACATCCATGCCCGAGGCAGGATTCGAACCTGCGACCGTAGCGGTCGCTCGGCTCCAGACTGTAGCGCCTAGAACCGCACGGCCACTCCGGCCGGCATGAGGAGATCGCTGCTGTCTTCCTTGGACAATGTTTGTGTGGTATGCTGCTAATATTCGAGTTGAAAACTTGAGAAACAACGATTGCTGAGTTAGACATCCTGCTCAAAATAATCAGCCTTCACCTATCAACAGAATCAGAAAAGACTAAAGGTTTAGTGATTTGCGATAATGAAAATTATCGGGTCACTAACAAGAACAGCACATAATCTACACAGTGTTTACTATGAGATTATTCTATGTCCATCACACTCACCTGGTTTGTCACTAAACAAAAAAGCTCTTTTCTTCAGTTGGTTTGCTCCTGAGGAAGAAATAAGGACAATGAAGTGACTATCAAAACACCTTCAAAGAATTTCTTCAGGCGATGCTACATGTTTGAAATTGGAACATTAACAAAACCCAAATGTGATTTTAATTGTTTACTTAAGTCTTCAAACATACAATGCATCAAACTGTAACAAAAACGAGAAATAGTTTATAAATTAGGAAACCATTGATTTTAAGTCCGTCACACAAGGTCTATATCGCTCCCGCACTCGCTGTCCAATTTGAGAACGACTCCTGTGTTGGCTGATCCAGTTTTCTTCTACAGAACGGACGAGTGATGGGACGCTCTCAGCTTATCAATGATAAAGCTAAAAAGGCAGTAGTCTTGCAGAATAAAATCATCCATTGTGGAAAATGTCGAGTGGTTCTAGATCTTACACAAAACGAAAACATTTATTCATCTTGCGTCTTAATACGGCGTTGTCCTTACAATCGAGTGGCGTGTCTTTGTTTCAGAAACAGCGCACCCCGTTTGGCTCAGGTGTGACCACAATTTCGGCCACAGCACGTTGACAGAAGGTATTTTGTTTCTCTGAGCTGACATTTCTACAGATGAAAACTGTGTACTTGCTTGCGTCCATAACTCCGATCTCTACCGTCCTCATACTCTCCCAGTTGGAGCCCTCGTTATGTACTGACTCAGAGCTTCAGAACGACACCATACTTACGTCCTTAGTTACATAGTCAGGAAAGGCTGACCAGCTACTGATGCAGAATTAATAGTAAAGTATAACGAAGAGAGGGCAGTGCCCTGTCTGTCCTTGGCTAGAAGTACATATAAAAATGTAGACCCTCCTCGTATAGGTCAAGTGATTCGGGCCACAACATTCAAGAGGTTGAGGACATACCTGCAATACTAGAGTGCTTTGCACACCAATGGCGGATTCAAACTAATCTTCTGATTAAAATCTGTATTACGTGAGATGGGGAGTGGTTTAACCACAAGTTGGGCTACAGAGGTAAAGAGTATGGGATTTTTGAAGAGCAGTAGATTGCTCAGGGAAGTTAAATGATCATCTTTGGCGGACAGAGTTGTTTGCGAAAAATCCTGTTGAGTAAATTTATAGAACTGGTATCCGAGGTGGATTATGCAGCAGCCAACAGTCTCCGTCGACATCTCGCATACGGGTAACCAGAATAAGGTAAAATAGATCAGAATCTGTACAGAAACATACAGACAGTCGTGTCTACTCGGTGCAAAAGCCATTGGAGTAGGACGGGAAGTAACTAGCAATGCTGCAAGCACCACCGCCATGAACTCTACGGTATCCACCGGCAAAATTTCGGAGTTTGTTCATGTACATTTTCTGAGTATTCTGGTATCGAGAACCAGTGGTCCCCGGTGACTCGTTAAGAGTAACCCATTCCTTACCGCCATTTATCTTAGTATCGGTACTGCACCGAAAACATCAGCACAACAGTGCAAATATCGGCGGTATTCATTGTGTGTCTTGCTTGTAAACGAACTCGACCCGTTCTCTCACGGTATTTGCTGTTGGAAACAGTAATGCCTACTTTACCCTTCGTTCTGAAGCTTGTATTCGGTACTGCTTGCTTCTGTCTCGTGTTTGTTCTTCGGCAGTGTTAACTGTACGTTGGCAGCGTCATAGACAGTTCCACTGATGAGGAGTTGACCAATGTATAACTCACTTACGAGTTCACTGAATGCATTGGAAGAGAGACACAACGACGCTTTGCTGAGATGTTCCCACAGCGACGGAGATGGCATCACGGTACCTTTGCCTCTGGGGTTATTCCATTACTCTGTGTTGTAAGTTTTGGTGATGGCGTATTACTGGTTTTTTCATTGTTGTGCGGGTATTTTCACAGAAACAAAGGTAAATGGTGTAAAAAACCGAATGAATCGTAACCACCTGATTACTACATCGCGTTCTATCAAAACTACAGGTCAGTAGCTTGGCACAGTACGTGAACGACCTAACGCCTGATTGGTATGCAACATCCCTAACGTATAGGTAATGCGGTGGAGACCTTAAATAGCCAAAGTTATTAGATAAACTAACGTAGTCTATGCTTACGTACCATAGTCTGCTGTAGTCTACAGTAGTTTTACAACTCTAGCTATTACTCCGTACTGAGCCACGAAAGACTATAGGTCCCTTACACTAAAGTACTCAGAAGGTATCCTGAATGTCCTCCGAACTTTTTTTGTCACACACAGATGGCAGATCGCGCTATTGCGCCGCTTCTGGACTTTGGGCAGATGAGCTTGCGCCAGGTGAAATCCGCCTTGCGGATTAAGAACTAGGGCAGGTTCGCCAGCCAACCTGAATGTGGTTTTGCAGGGATTTTGGGGCAGGCGCCCATGCCCTGCCTCAGATACATGCTACTTAAACATTCAGAAAACATTCTGATAGTTGAACATGCAATTTATTCTAGACGCAGAAGGTGCGGCAAACAATTCCCATCCCAGGGGAGCAGTAGCGTCAAGAAGGGCACCCGGCCACCACTGTCACTGACATTGCCATAACCCATATAACAATGCCAGTCCTGTAGAGAACCGGGAAAAGGGGAGGAATAAGGAGGACATGGAGAAGAAGAAGAAGAAAAACAACAACAACAACAACAAGGGCATTTTCTGCTGGAGTTCTGGTACATCCATTGTCGTACTAGGTCGTAGCTTGGAGTCGATCTGTAAAGTGTATTCTGAAACCTGAACTGAGTGCTGGCAGAGTTTTGAGATCAGGGTTCCAATTCCAGTACACCACACAGTTTTAACGGAACGCTATGGTTTAAGAGGTCTTCTGTTGTCCCATTCCCACGACTGAATGTTGTTGTACTTTCTTGTCACGACTGGGTTACTCATGAGTCTCGGTTAGCATATCAGGTGTAAAAGACAAAATCACTGGGACGGTAATAGTTGCTAGGAAGTCTGGACCACTGATACGGTTCAGTCCTCGCTGGAAGGTGGCAGGACGGATGTCTGCGGAACGAGTCCGGAAGGAAGCCCCCGTGGCTTCTGTGAGTATTAGCCGTCCTGTAGTCGACGACAGAGCAGCCAGTGGAACACTGCCGCGCGGTTACCTAGGTGCCATGTAATATGGCCCCTGAGGAGGACCGTATGCATAGAAGGACTGGTGGTGCGCGTGGGACGCGGTGGGGAAGGCGGGAGGCGGCGCCGGCGCTGAGACGGTGGGTGGAGGCGCGCCCGCAGCCAGATGAGGGTGCAGGAAGTCCGTCGCCGCTCCGTACGCGGCGGGCCCCGCGGGCCCGGCTCCGCCCCCGCCCGCGTTGCCGCCGCCCCCGTGCGCTGCCCCCGCCGGCACCGGTCCGCCGCGGCCGCCCACTGCCGCCGCCTCCAGCGGCGACCCGTACATGAAGCCCGTCGCTCCGGCGGCAGGCCGAAAGCCTTGGTGCGGATGGTGGTGCAGGTGGTGATGCTCACTGGCCTCCAACGAGTACTGCGCGTGCGCACTGCAAGCAGACAGTACCGTCGCGATATTATCCTTGTGCACTCTGTAGAAAAATATGAACGAAGGTGACACTGATAATTTATAGATAATTAAGAAAGGATTAATTAAAAAAAAATATAAATGATTTTATACTTGCAGACTGAAGAGACGAATGAACATTTGTACCAAGAGTAGGATTCGAACCCATGTCTCCTTCTCACTAGGTAAATACACTAACTACGAGGGTGAGTCAAATGAAAACCTTAAATTTGTAATAAAAAATCGAAATTTCACGCCGTTATCCTGTAAGTTGGTAAGCGTACTACAAACAGCGTGCAGAATGGCCTGTAGGTGGCAGCATAGTGGGGATGCTCACATACGTCACAGTATCAGTATAAAAATGGCCACCTCACTTGCGACTTGCACCAGGGAAGAACAGTGTTCTGTTATTCGCTTTTTGCGTAGTGAAAGTGTGAAACCTATTGAAATTCATCGACGAATGAAGGTTCAGTACGGTGATGCATGTTTGTCACAGCAGCAAGTCTACGAATGGAGTTGGAACTTCGCAAATGGTGTGACTTCAGTGGAAGATGCTGCTCGTCCAGGTCAGGCACAACGAGTTGGCCGGCCGCGGTGGTCTCGCGGTTCAGGCGCTCAGTCCGGAACCGCGCGACTGCTACGGTCGCAGGTTCGAATCCTGCCTCGGGCATGGATGTGTGTGATGTCCTTAGGTTAGTTAGGTTTAAGTAGTTCTAAGTTCTAGGGGACTGATGACCACAGATGTTAAGTCCCAAAGTGCTCAGAGCCATTTTTTTGAACAACGAGTTGTGACTCCACAGAACATTGCAGCAGTTGAAGCCATAGTGAAGGATTGGTTCAGATGGCTCTGAGCACTATGGGACTCAACTTCTGAGGTCATCAGTCCCCTAGAACTTATAACTACTTAAACCTAACTAACCTAAGGACACCACACACATCCATGCCCGAGGCAGGGTTCGAACCTGCGATCGTAGCGGTATCGTGGTTCCAGACTGTAGCGCCTAGAACCGCACGGCCACTCCGGCCGGCATAGTGAAGGAAAACCGCCGAATGACAATGAATGACATTGCAGCATGAAGAATAAAGATGAAGAGGTACGCCACGCGGTGCATGAGTGGTTGCACGGACTACCAAAAGAATTTTTTTCTAAAGGAATTTATGCACTTTGTAAGCGCTGGAGGATTTGCATTGAGCGTGGGGGAGATTATGTTGAAAAGTGATACTGCTTTTTACCACTTCTGTACAATAAATAATATTTAAAAAAATATTTAATGTTTTCATTTGACTCACCCTCTTCCTATACCACCCTGGCAAAGTGCACAACTGCACAGAATGGGAATTTGATTGAGGAGGGATGTGTCCTAGTGTAGCAGGAGATCCAGGTTCAAATCTCAGCACTGGTACAAATTTCTCTTCAGTCTTCGCATACACGTCACAGATTTTTGGGACTTGAAAAGGTGTCTGGAGCCATATAGTTTCATTTGGTAAATTATTTTATTTTTTAAAATGTCCCCCTTAACCTCAATACATTTTTGCATTCGACGGAACCAGTCTTCAATACAATGATGCCGCCGCTCTTTCTGAGGCACTTCAGAAATTAGGTTTTAATAATGTTCTACTGCTTCATCTGGTGACGGAAAAGTGATTCTAGACATTTTATCTTTAAATTTTGAACAGAAAAAAATCACAAAGTGTTAGGTGAGGAGTGTATGGTGGAGGGTTCATGGTGCTGACTTTTAGGCATCCAGACAGTTGTTAGTTTTGCTGTATGCTCTGATGCGTTGTCGTGATGGAAATTTATTTTCACAAAGTTTTTCAAAAATTTACGGTAAACATATGTTGGTGTATCAGTTGTCGGTAACTGCAATTCTACGAGGAGCGACAATAAAGTAATGACACTGGTTTTATTTGCAAGATGTGGCAACCCTGTAGGCCTGCATAGGAACAATATCTTTGATCTTGGTCTATAAGCTGCTTCTAGTGCAAGCAGCACATCGATGCAACTGCTCAGTCGTGAGTTGTGCTGTAATAAGTTAAGACGTGTTTGTGTCTCTCGTCACGGAAATGGAACAGCATAATATTGCGCAATGGTATGCCATTTCTTTTTGCATTAAATTTGGTGAAAACGCGACGACAACTCACGGTAAGCTTCAGAAGGCTTTTGGAGAGGAGGTTATGTCAAGACCTCAAGTTTTTCGTTGGATTAAAAGTTTAGTGAAGGCAGAACGAATGTTGAAGATGAAGACCGCAGTGGACGACCACGCATGCTTGTGTGCTTCTTTGATTCCAAGGGAATTGTTCATAAAGAGTGGGTGCCTCCTAGACAAACAGTTAATCAATATTACTACAAAGAAATTTTAGAAATAGTTCGTAAAAGAGTTCTTCGTGTCCACGCCAACATTACTGATAATTGGATTCTGCATCACGATAATGCGCCATCCCATACTGCTCTGTCAGTAGAGCAATTTTTAACCTCAAAACATATTTCAGTACTACCACAGCCACCTTATTCACCAGATATCGCTCCGTGCGACTTTTTTTTATTTCCAAGAGTCAAAACGGCGGTCAAGGGACACTATTTTCAAACAACACAAGATGTCCAAAAAGCTGTGACCTGGGTCTTGGAGCATATTACAGAAGATGGGTTCCAGAAGCGCTGGAAGAAGGGAACTACTTTGAAGGAGACAACACTAAACTTGACTAAAACGGTAAGCAACATCTTTTTAAACATCAGTCTCATTACTTTATTGTCGCACCTCGTATATTTTGATGCTGTAGTAGCAATATGCCTCGTTAAAAAATTTTAAAAAGTTGGCAGCCATCTTCTTACCAGCACTACGAATTCGTCAGACTTTTGTAGGCTTACGTTCAGTTCGAAAGACCCATTGAGCGCACGGACTTTTCTTCAGGTTCTTAACAATGAATCCAAGATTCATCACCAGTAACGATACTCCAAACCAAATTTGAAATGGCGCCTTGGAATTTTTCACGGTTTTTTTGCATCAATCAAAGCATTATTGTTTTTGATCTGGAGTCAATTTATGTGGAATCCATCGACAAAAAAGTTTTCTCTTTCTAACTATTTACGTAAAATGTTTTGGATCTGACTCATGCTGATATCCGTTGTCGTCCCGATAGTTTCACAAGATGTCTGCCGATCTTTTTCAAGTACTCGTATTGCCAGAACAGCAGGAATATTTTCATGAGTAACAATATATTTTGGGCGTCCTTCACGAAATTCATACTAAAAAGTAAAAAGCCGATCTCTTTGCATTCGCTGTGCCAGTTGTAAATTGTTGGTTTGCATGGTGCTTCATTGCCAAATGCATTTCTAAGACGATCTTCACCTTGTTCAGGCGTTAATGGAGATTTAATAGCCCGGGAATATTCTCTCGTCAAATTCATCTTACGGTGCACACAACATCTGAAAATATAGATAATTAACAAACGGTTAGAGCAAATCGAACAGATTAGCCGACAATGAACTTACAAAAGACTTGGAAGTGGCTGTCAAATATTTAAAAAGATTCATTTGCTTTTAGAACCATGGCACTCTAAAAATTTCCGTTGTATATGAGAGTGAATCAAATATCAACGAGACTCTTGGCCACCCGAGTGCACTATTGGCGTATGACGTATCCCACTTCAGCCAGTATTGGGCGGGGATGTGAGGAGTGGGGGAAGCAGTTGAGAGAAGTCGCTCGCTTCTGTCATTAGTCATCGACACGCCGCGCGGAGAGACCGCGCGGTTTGAGGCGTCATGTCACGGATTGCACGGCCCCTCCCGCCGGAGGTTCGAGTCCTCACTCGGGCATGGGTGTGTGTGCTGTTCCTAGCATAAGTTAGTTTAAGTAGTGCGTAAGTCTAATCATTGGCGGCCGAAGACTTCCGGCATAAGAAGTCAGCCTCATTCTGCCAACGGCCTTGTCAAAGAGGGCGGAGGAGCGGATAGAGGTTCAGGGCACTCTCTTGTCCTAGGGGTGGGAAATTGTCCCTAAAGGCGGAAGAATCAGCAATGATCAACGACATGAGGATGCAGAAGGCAATGGAAACCACTGCAGTAAAGACACCTAACGTGTATCCACAGGACATGTGGCCTGTAATTGAAGAAGTGTCATGATGATCTCTCCATTGGCAAAAGATTCCGGAATAGTCCCCCATTCGGATCTCTGGGAGGGGACTGCCAAGGGGGAGGTTACCATAGGAAAAAGATTGAATAATCAACGAAAGGATAACGTTCTACGAGTCGGGGCGTGGAATGTCAGAAGTTTGAATGTGGTAGGGAAACTAGAAAATCTGAAAAGGGAAATGCAAAGGCTCAATCTAGATATAGTAGGGGTCACTGAAGTGGAGTCGAAGGAAGACAAGGATTTCTGGTCAGATGAGTATCGGGTAATATCAACAGCAGCAGAAAATGGTATAACAGGTGTAGGATTAGTTATGAATAGGAAGGTAGGGCAGAGGGTGTGTTACTGTGAACAGTTCAGTGACCGGGTTGTTCTAATCAGAATCGACAGCAGACCAACACCGACAACGATAGTTGAGGTATACATTCCGACGTCGCAAGCTGAAGATGAACAGATAGAGAAAGTGTATGAGGATATTGAAAGGGTAATGCAGTATGTAAAGTGGGACGAAAATCTAATAGTCATGGGCGACTGGAATGCAGTTGTAGGGGAAGGAGTAGAAGAAAAGGTTACAGGAGAATATGGGCTTGGGACAAGGAATGAAAGAGGAGAAAGACTAATTGAGTTCTGTAACAAGTTTCAGCTAGTAATAGCGAATACCCTGTTCAAGAATCACAAGAGGAGGAGGTATACTTGGAAAAGGCCGGGAGATACGGGAAGATTTCAATTAGATTACATCATGGTCAGACAGAGATTCCGAAATCAGATACTGGATTGTAAGGCGTACCCAGGAGCAGATATAGACTCAGATCACAATATAGTAGTGATGAAGAGTAGGCTGAAGTTCAAGACATTAGTCAGGAAGAATCAATACGCATAGAAGTGGGATACGGAAGTACTAAGGAATGACGAGATACGTTTGAAGTTCTCTAACGCTATAGATACAGCAATAAGGAATAGCGCAGTAGGCAGTACAGTTGAAGAGGAATGGACATCTCTAAAAAGGGTCATCACAGAAGTTGGGAAGGGAAACATAGGTACAAAGAAGGTAGCTGCGAAGAAACCATGGGTAACAGAAGAAATACTTCAGTTGATTGATGAAAGGAGGAAGTACAAACATGTTCCGGGAAAATCAGGAATACAGAAATACAAGTCGCTGAGGAATGAAATAAATAGGAAGTGCAGAGAAGCTAAGACGAAATGGCTGTAGGAAAAATGTGAAGACAGGAAAAAGATATGCTTGTCGGAAGGACAGACTCAGCATACAGGAAAGTCAAAACAACCTTTGGTGACATTAAAAGCTACGGTGGTAACATCAAGAATGCAACGGGAATTCCACTGTTAAATGCAGAGAAGAGAGCAGATAGGTGGAAAGAATACATTGAAAGCCTCTATGAGGGTGAAGATTTGTCTGATGTGATAGAAGGAGAAACAGGAGTCGATTTAGAAGAGATAGAGGATCCAGTATTAGAATCGGAATTTAAAAGAGCTTTGGAGGACTTACGGTGAAATAAGGCAGAAGGGATAGATAACATTCCATCAGAATTTATAAAATCATTGGGGGAAGTGGCAACAAAACGACTATTCACGTTGGCGTGTAGAATATATGAGTCTGGCGATATACCATCTGACTTTCGGAAAAGCATCATCCACACAATTCCGAAGACGGCAAGAGCTGACAAGTTCGAGAATTATCGCACAATCAGCTTAACAGTTCGTGCATCGAAGCTGCTTACAAGAATAATATACAGAAGAATGGAAAAGAAAATTGAGAATGCGCTAGGTGACGATCAGTTTGGCTTTAGGAAAAGTAAAGGGACGAGAGAGGCAATTCTGACTTTACGGCTAATAATGGAAGCAAGGCTGAAGAAAAATCAAGACACTTTCATAGGATTTGTCGACCTGGAAAAAGCGCTCGACAATATAAAATGGTGCAAGCTGTTCGAGATTCTGAAAAAAGTAGGGGTAAGCTATAGGGAGAGACGGGTCATATACAATATGTAAAACAACCAAGAGGGAATAATAAGAGTGGACGATCAAGAGCGAAGTGCTCGTATTAAGAAAGGTGTAAGACAAGGCTGTAGCCTTTCGCCCCTACTCTTCAATCTGTACATCGAGGAAGCAATGACGGAAATAAAAGAAAGGTTCAGGAGTGGAATTAAAATACAAGGTGAAAGGATATCAATGATACGATTCGCTGATGACATTGCTATCCTGAGTGAAAGTGAAGAAGAATTAAATGATCTGCTGAACGGAATGAACAGTCTAATGAGTACACATTATGGTTTGAGAGTAAATCGGAGAAAGATGAAGGTAGTGAGAAGTAGTAGAAATGAGAACAGCGAGAAACTTAACATCAGAATTGATGGTCACGAAGTCAATGAAGTTAAGGAATTCTGCTACCTAGGCAGTAAAATAACCAATGACGGACGGAGTAAGGAGGACATCAAAAGCAGACTCGCTATGGCAAAAAAGGCATTTCTGGCCAAGAGAAGTCTACTAATATCAAATACCGTCCTTAATTTGAGGAAGAAATTTCTGAGGATGTACGTCTGGAGTACTGCATTGTATGGTAGTGAAACATGGACTGTGGGAAAACCGGAACAGAAGAGAATCGAAGCATTTGAGATGTGGTGCTATAGACGAATGTTGAAAATTAGGTGGACTGATAAGGTAAGGAATGAGGAGGTTCTATGCAGAATCGGAGAGGAAAGGAATATGTGGAAAACACTGATAAGGAGAAGGGACAGGATGATAGGACATCTGCTAAGACATGAGGGAATGACTTCCATGGTACTAGAGGTAGCTGCAGAGGGCAAAAACTGTAGAGGAAGACAGAGATTGGAATACGTCAAGCAAATAATTGAGGACGTAGGTTGCAAGTGCTACTCTGAGATGAAGAGATTAGCACAGGAAAGGAATTCGTGGCGGGCCGCATCAAACCAGTCAGTAGACTGATGACCAAAAAAAAAAAAAAAAAAGTCTAGGGACTGATGACCTAAGCAGTTTGGTTCCTTAAGAATTCAAGCACATTTGAACATTTTTTCATCGTCACGACATCTGTGCAAGAGGCACACGTCTCAGTTGTGCAACGCTTTGCTGTCAAGTTTCTCGCTCGGGAAGGTGTAAAACCAGGCGAAATCCTCCGGGGATGCACTCTTCCAGGATCTTTAGTGTTTGCTTGGCGCAAGCAATTTGTTGTGGGTCGTGTGCTCGTTGAGAATGAGGGCTACGATCGACGACCGAGCATCAGAATTACAAACAACAATAATCACCGTGTTCAATAACGTTTTGAGAGTGTCAGGTGTTTGACGATCGTTGACGGTTGCTGACATTGCAGATAAAGTCGGGATATGTTATGGCAGTACTCTTCCCGTCATCACAGACAAGCTAGGATTTATGAAAGACGGATTAATTACCTTTCGACAACTAATAAAAAGTTGAATCGTTCGCAGATGAGTGAGAGTCTCTAGGCTAAATTTCAGGAGGACAGAGAGTCGTTTCGGACGTATTATCGCCTGTGATGAAATGTGAGTGCATCAATACACCCGCGAATCAAAAGAAGAAAACAGGGAGTGGAGAAACAACAGTGTGTGTGTGGGGGGGGGGGGGGGGGGGGGGGGAGGGAACCTGTGAAATTTAAATCACGGTTGTCATCCGGCAACGTCATGATACCTACTTTTTGAGACTGGCGAGGCTTGTTCCATATCGACATTTTGCACGTATGCCGGACAGTGAACGGTGCATATTAATAACGCGGTTTTTAGGGAGCAACTTAAGTTCTACGAGGACGGGGTAGCAAAGTTACCTACTTGCTGGGAAATATGTATTCCGAAAGACGAGAGAGGAACGGGTGGGGAGAGATACGTAGAAAATTAATGTACACACCTACATTTATAATTTATATTGTCAACTAAAAGAACAAAAGAAGTCTAGTTTATATTTGATTCACCCTTGCAAATGGCGCGGCTTCATGTGAAAAATGCGCTGTCTTGCTTTTGATGTGAATTGTATGACGTTTCAGAGAAAAGGGATGTGGATCACGATGAAAAGAAAACGTGCCCACTTGTCGACGACAATTTACTATGTTTTTCGTTGCACAAGGGAGTATTTCTCTGCGTGTTATCAGGAATTATTGGTGGTCCTGAAGTTCCAAACGAAGCTAAAGTTTTTTTTTCTTTCTCAGAGAGGGGGCGATACTGGCAGAGAACATATTAGTACCCTTCAGATTTTGATTAACACATTTAAAATACTTAAATAATAGACTTGGTTATGAAAACATTTGATGATCTGAGGTTAATGAGATAATGTGTCCGGCCTTCAAAATCTTAAGGATGATGTGCAGTGAGTTCCTAGTAAAATGATATGGATGCAGATGGGACTAGAGAGGAACTGGTATATGAAAGAGCATGGGCTAAAAATTAGGAAGGGTGTAGAATCGGTATGTAGAGAGTCGAGGACAAGGAGGCAGGAAGGATTTGCAGTTACACAGGAAAAGGGGGTGGGGGGTGGGGGGGGTGGGGGGTGGGTTGATGCCTTCTCTGGAAAGTAAGAAATTGGGTTGGTAGCAATGAGCAGAGCTTCGGAATGATTTCATGGTGTGGGAGGGACGAGGCTGAAGTTACCCTGGGGAAAAAATAGTGTGTGTGGAGGTGTGTGGAAGGGGAAGCAAGTGATAGAGGCCTGGCATCAGGACAGGGTTCTCAAGAATGTTGGGTGTTTTGGAATTCGATTTAGTAGCCAAAGACAGAGGACTGTCGAAGGTATTCCAGGTGTCTAGGAAATGTGGAACACTGTAAGCTATGCGTGAGATGGGAAAATGAGGTGAAGTACATGGTGGTCAAAGATTTGGAACGAGCACTAAGATTCGAAGCGGGGGGGGGGGGGGGTGAGGAGGGAGCTGGAGGGCAGAGATCCATGCAATATTTAGGTGGGATGGGACGATGAGGATCTTTGGAATATGTGTGATAGTCGAGAAATTTAATATCCATATTTAGCTGGCTAGTAGTTTCGGTTCGTTGCGGAATTTCTTTAGGATGTTTGGTAGGTGGGATGTCCAGATTAGCTATTGGCCAACCTTAGACCAAGGCGTTTTAATGTTTTAGTAAAGTGCATTGGACGGTGTGGATTGTTAGGTAGAGGTCTCGAGGACAGAAATCTTGGGTTGTTCTTTCTGTAATTACTGCCTGGGTTATACAATATTGATGGAGACGTCGCACTGTTTACATCAGGAGGCTGAGTTGGAGGGATCTTAGGGAAAATGGAGGACGGAATGGACAGCAAGGAACGCGGTGTAGTTACCATACTGAAGTATGTAAACGGGAAAGGATGTTTTATGAACATCTACTGTGTAACTTACAGGAGAAAACTTAATGGTGAAAGAACAGATCCTTGGGTCAGGTCTTCAGCTGGGTGGAAAATGCGGGACAGAGTTTTATTTGTTGTAACAAAGGATATACGGTTAGTTAGAAAGGATGCAATTAGGCAGATATAATTGACTGAAGAGTATACCACCAGAGTTTCAAATGGATGCCAGAATTCCGCACTAGTTCGTAGGTACAGGGAAGGTCGGCGTTTGTAGTGTTTCTGGTATAGGAATTGGACTGGGTTTAATTGGTGACAGCTTTTTGAGAAGTTAGGACAGAAGCCAATTTGGATAACAGGGGAAATCAGGTGTTGTTCAAGGTGGTGATGATGCGTTCAAAGATCTTGCGGGTAGATAAGGCTGATGGGTCAGTCGGAAAAGATTTCACTAGTAGTTTTAACAGACGGAGATTTTTCGAGGTTTTCCATGGCGCGGTGTAGTAACCGATATAGAGGAAGGTGATGTATAAACTACAAAGGTTCCTAGTAAGGGGAAATGACCTGCTTTAAGGACGTGGTATGTTACAGAATCATGACCATGGTCTATGTTGTGTTTCTCTATAACATTGCTTTTATGTCGTGTGCTATAACTGGCGTGTTTGACTTTGTTTGTGGTGTGGAATTATTATTGGAAACTAGGAGCAAGGGGAGCAGCAAACGTGTCGCTCTCCTCTTGGATATATGGGTCCATAATGTGGTCAAAGTTGAGATTATGAGGGATGCTGAAGGTGTCTTGGAACAGGAGGCGAAAAGACTGACTTTGCTTACGTTGTCAGGAAGAAAGGTTGATTTTTGTGGGTGAGTGGGTAGTGAGGAGCAGGTTGTGGCCTTGGGTTGGTGGAAATCTATGTATTACTTGCTGGAGTTAACAGCTGTATACTCACCTTAGTGCATTTCTGTCACCATTACTGTATTTTGGCAGTCATAAAATTGTGGACGCGCTTCTGAAACTGCCAGTGATGTTTGAGTGAGTTCAGCACGTAGTTAAGCTAGAAAGAGTGTTAGAGATGACGCCTCTACCTCAAGAAAATACGAGGAAGGGGGGGGGGGTTGTGTGTGTAAGGTTAACGAGGCGGCTCCCGAAGTGAGTGTGAATATACTCCCGTTAGCCATTCCACTCGGTATAGCTGTAATCATGAATTAATTTGGGTGGGGTACTGTGGAGTCGTATTTGGTGGTGTGGGCAGGGGATTGATTGGCAGTAGGACATTGTCATGGTCGTTTCCAACTGTACCTAGGACCTCTGCATGCATGCGTCCAAGAACGTTTCTACATGCCTTCATGATAACAGGAGTGGAATTGCTTCCAGAACAGGTGTAACGAGAAAGAGGGACGGTATGATCAGAAAGGAAGATGGTAAACTGACGCCGTCAGTTGATACAAGCTCGAGAGCGTTTGTGGCTATTTAGATCAGTGGCAATGATATGGGTGGAAAAGGATTGGTCTACATAGGCGATTGAATTAAACAGAATGGGATGATTGGTGCAGTACACAAGTGATAGTACAAAGTAGCAAACATCGTTAGCTACCCAGCAGCTGCTGTTTGAAATTAAGAATACTTTTTATTCCTACATAATACCAGAGTTTGATGAGTGTCGCACAGTTAACAGTATAAATTATCAAAGTGTATGTTTTTTGTAAGGTGAGATTTTTTGTCTTTGTGTAGCCTTTCTGTCGTGTTTTGTTGCTCAGGGACAGCAGATGTGCAGCACTAAGCTTTGTGAGGTAAGAGCAGATAGCTTTGATCCTACTTACAACTAATTTAGAGAACTGAAAAACTGTAAGCTTCAGCACACACAACTTTATTTCACGGCATCCATCACAGAGTGACATCTCACACACTTGCTGCACATGGCAGCGCCATCTACTCATTATCAGAAAGTGGCAAGAGATGGTGTTGTGTCGTCCGAAAAAGACACAGCCAGGGAAAAATCACCACAAGCGCAAAGATGCAAGCTGGTGCCAGTGCTACACAGGATGTTACAAAACGGTACGGCCAAACTTTCAGGAAACATTCCTCACACACAAATAAAGAAAAGATCTTATGTGGACATGTGTCCGGAAATGCTTAATTTCCATGTTAGAGCTCATTTTAGTTTCGTCAGTATGTACTGTACTTCCTCGATTCACCGTCAGTTGGCCCAATTAAAAGAAGGTAATGTTGACTTCGGTGCTTGTGTTGACATGCGACTCATTGCTCTACAGTACTAGCATCAAGCACATCAGTACGTAGCATCAACAGGTTAGTGTTCATCACGAGGCAATTCTTCATGCAGTTGACGATAACCCTAATGTCAGCCTCTGAGAAGTTGCTGCTGTACAAGGTAATGTTGACCACGTCACTGTATGGAGAGTGCTACGGGAGAACCAGCTGTTTCCGTATCTTGTACAGCGTGTGCAGGCACTGTCAGCAGATAATTGGCCTCCACTTCTGCGAATGGTTCATCCAACAATGTGTCAATCCTCATTTCAGTGCAAATGTTCTCTTTACGGATGAGGCTTCATTCCAACGTGATCAAATTGTAAATTTTCACAATCAACATGTGTGGGCTGACGAGAAACCGCACGCAGTTGTGCAATCACGTCATCAACACAGATTTTATGTGAACGTTTGGGCAGGCATTGTTGGTGATGTCTTGATTGAGCCCCATGTTCTTCCACCCACGCTCAATGTAGCACGTTATCATGATTTCATACGGGATACTCTACCTGTGCTGCTAGAACATGTGCCTTTACAAGTACGACACAACATGCGGTTCATGCACGATGGAACTCCTGCACATTTCAGTCGAAGTGTTCGTACGCTTCTCAACAACAGATTCGGTGAGCGATGGATTGGTAGAGGCGGACCAATTCCATGGCCTCCACGCTCCCCTGACCTCAACCCTCTTGACTTTCATTTGTGGGGGCATTTGAAAGCTCTTGTCTACGCAACCCCGGTACCAAATGTAGAGACTCTTCGTACTCGTATTCTGGACGGCTGTGATACAATACGCCATTCTCCAGGGCTGTATCAGCGCATCAGGGATTCAATGCGACGGAGGGTGGATGCATGTATCCTCGCTAACGGAGGACATTTTGAACATTTCCTGTAACAAAGTGTTTGAAATCACGCTGGTACGCTCTGTTGCTGTGTGTTTCCATTCCATGATTAATGTGATTTGAAGAGAAGTAATAAAATGAGCTCTAACATGGAAAGTCAGCGTTTCCGGACACATGTCCACATAACACATTTTCTTTCTTTGTGTGTGAGGAATGTTTCCTGAAAGTTTGGCCGTTCGTTTTTGTAACACCCTGTGTAGACTCGCCACTTGCGCGAGTTCCACCAGCTCCACGGGCGGCGCTAAGGATGAAGATATCGACTTCACCTCGCACAGTTGCCGGCCGAGTAAAATCCACCAATCACCGGACGACAACGGACAGAAGCTTTCTCGGAAGACAGAAGAGCAGCTCTCGCCCACTTGGTTATACATCATGGTCCAGAGCTGCCTTAGATAGGGAACGTCGTTTAGTGAGTTCTTAGAAGTGAACAGACAATTGTTGTAAATTACATTTGCTGTGTACTGTGTAGTTTACCTACGATTATTTGCATCAGTCATATTTGTACACGTAATTTTTTTAAAATATAGAATGCTGAAAACGAATTAATCATTTATAATAGCCCTGTATGATTTTTTGATCATTTTACGTACAGATATAATTGATAAATGATAATTATTGTGAGGTACGAGGCCGTGCTGGAAAGTAATGCCTCGGAATTTTGAAGTGTAAACTCTTAAAAGCTTTTTAAATAAAACAAACTTAAACAATATTTCTGAATCTTTATTCTTCATGTCTACACGTCTGCAGCCCACTGCCGCTAGAGGGCTCCGAAATGTAGCGCGCAGCATGGCGATGTGTAACGTACCTATGTCGGTTGTAAGAAACAGCTTTCTGTAATCTAGTTTCGATTTCGAAGAGATTATCCACAATGGTGCTCCCGACTTGACCCCATCCGATTGTCATCTGTTTCCAAAACTTAAAGAACACCTTTGATACTGATGGAAATGAGCGTTTGGCGTCATTGGCCGGGAGGCCCCTTACAGGGCATGTCTGGCTGCCTTGGTGCGGGTCTTATTACATTCGACGCCACATTGGGCGACCTGCGCGACGGATGGTGATGAAATGATGATAAATACGACACAACACCCAATCCCTGAGCGGAGAAAATTACCGACCCAGCCGGGAATCGAGCCCTGTCCCCTTAGGACTGCAGTCCGTCACGCTGACCATTCCGCTATCGGGGCGGACTTGATACTTATGAAGCGGTGCAAGCACAGTTGAGATTGTGGCTCCGTCAACAATGCCAAACATTCTGGTGACGGTATTAGCAAATTGGTCTCTCGTTGGGAGAAGTGTGTTTGTCATCAGGGTGACTATGCTGAGAAACAATTATGTACACATGAAGAGCTGAACATGTTTTCAGCAGAAACCAGTCTTAACGATCTAGTAGTCAACGACATTTTTCCTCTAATATTCCTTCTTAGTCTATTAAGGCTTCATACACGGTCCAACCACGTTAATATGACCACCACCTACGTTCGACGTCAACGTGCAATAATTCACCATTTTATTTTTTCCACGACGCGTTTCGAAGGTTTAAACCTCCATCATCGGGTGGATTTACATTAGTTAGTGTTACATATGTGTGTATGTTGTGTTACGACATTTGGAGGAACTTGTGGCACCACCTAGTGGAGAAACAAGACACTATTTCAGAATATGGTTTTGGATAACTTTTGACAAAAAATTAAACTGATATTTAATGGCAAATTTTAATAAGTAAACTAGAGTACCTCCAGTGGTCACAGGTTCCTTTTTCTGTCGTAACACTTCACATGTATACTGCCACATTTGTAAACAAATATGGCGTCTGGAATCAGCTGGGTGCAAGGTTCGTACAGCAGAACAGAAGACATAATCGCAAAGTGCAAAGAATATACATTACAGAATAATCGTTTTGAAGTGTCAAATATATGTGTGTGTACTTCAGGTGGTATATAAATCCAATTTTGAAAGGTTAAAAGAGCTAAACATTCGTACTCGTTTATGCAATCAGGTGAAATGTTAAAATGGCTTAAACTTCATACTTGCTAATAACAATTAGGTAAAATGTTACAGGCTTGAATTACAATGATCATATTGGCTACAGCAGTAAAATCATACATAGATGACACTCTTTGAAGAAAGAGAGAGAGAAGAAGGAGTGATTATATGAGAGCAAACATTTACATGGTAAGGAGTCTTAAGATTACATGTTGCATATATTAGCTGCCTAAAGGCTGAGGTAATACACTGGTTAATGTTATAAAATATGGAGATAGATATACATTTGTGCCAGTAGCTGATGTACATACAGTTTTAAGCTGACAGGGGGTACAAGCTGTCGGTGTGATGAATTATCTGTGAATGAGGTCAATCTCTTGTACTCTTGGCGGCTGTCAATATTTATGGTAAATATTAGTATATGTGCATGTGTGTGTGTGTGTGTGTGTGTGTGTGTGTGTGTGTGTGTGTGTGTGTGTGTGTGTATTTTAAGAGTGTAGGCAGTTGTTGAAAACAGAGATGATAGTATTGTAAATATTGTCATTTTTGTCATTTAAGCATACACATTCAATAATGAGAGAACACTTAAAAATACAACAGAATTCACACATTATGTCAAAAACATACAAGTACCTGATGGAGCCACACTTTCCTCATTTGACATACAAAACCTTTATTCATCTGTGCCAATAGATCCCACACTACAAATAATTAATGCCAACCTACATAAACACAAAAAATCCCTTCAACTCACATTAAAGAACTAATGGACCTGCTTGAATTCACACTTTCACACAACTATTTTAAATTTAACAATAAAATCTACAAACAAACAGACGGTCTGGCAATGGGCTCAAATCTTTCCGGATTGTTAGCAGAAATATTTATAAGTAACCTAGAAGACAAAATCTTGAATTCCAATCACCACCTCCTCAAAAATATCATCTACTACTACAGATATGAATATGATATCATAATTTTAATCAAAGGCACTAAAGATGACATCAGTGAGTTGAATCAGTTTTTCAACAACTCCCATGAAAGCATAAAATTCACAGTTGAACACCAGTTTGAAATTTATCGGAAGCCTACCACAACACATACTACAATCCACAACTCCTCTTGCCACCCCGCAGCACACAAAATGGCAGCATACCGGTACATGATTAATAGAGCTATCCAACTATCACTCTCAGAAGATAAACGTGATCAAGAAATTGAAATAATAAAACAAACAGCTGTTGAAAATGGCTATAACAACTCCATAATACACTCCTGGAAATGGAAAAAAGAACACATTGACACCGGTGTGTCAGACCCACCATACTTGCTCCGGACACTGCGAGAGGGCTGTACAAGCAATGATCACACGCACGGCACAGCGGACACACCAGGAACCGCGGTGTTGGCCGTCGAATGGCGCTAGCTGCGCAGCATTTGTGCACCGCCGCCGTCAGTGTCAGCCAGTTTGCCGTGGCATACGGAGCTCCATCGCAGTCTTTAACACTGGTAGCATGCCGCGACAGCGTGGACGTAAACCGCATGTGCAGTTGACGGACTTTGAGCGAGGGCGTATAGTGGGCATGCGGGAGGCCGGGTGGACGTACCGCCGAATTGCTCAACACGTGGGGCGTGAGGTCTCCACAGTACATCGATGTTGTCGCCAGTGGTCGGCGGAAGGTGCACGTGCCCGTCGACCTGGGACCGGACCGCAGCGACGCACGGATGCACGCCAAGACCGTAGGATCCTATGCAGTGCCGTAGGGGACCGCACCGCCACTTCCCAGCAAATTAGGGACACTGTTGCTCCTGGGGTATCGGCGAGGACCATTCGCAACCGTCTCCATGAAGCTGGGCTACGGTCCCGCACACCGTTAGGCCGTCTTCCGCTCACGCCCCAACATCGTGCAGCCCGCCTCCAGTGGTGTCGCGACAGGCGTGAATGGAGGGACGAATGGAGACGTGTCGTCTTCAGCGATGAGAGTCGCTTCTGCCTTGGTGCTAATGATGGTCGTATGCGTGTTTGGCGCCGTGCAGGTGAGCGCCACAATCAGGACTGCAAACGAGCGAGGCACACAGGGCCAACACCCGGCATCATGGTGTGGGGAGCGATCTCCTACACTGGCCGTACACCACTGGTGATCGTCGAGGGGACACTGAATAGTGCACGGTACATCCAAACCGTCATCGAACCCATCGTTCTACCATTCCTAGACCGGCAAGGTAACTTGCTGTTCCAACAGGACAATGCACGTCCGCATGTATCCCGTGCCACCCAACGTGCTCTAGAAGGTGTAAGTCAACTACCCTGGCCAGCAAGATCTCCGGATCTGTCCCCCATTGAGCATGCTTGGGACTGGATGAAGCGTCGTCTCACGCGGTCTGCACGTCCAGCACGAACGCTGGTCCAACTGAGGCGCCAGGTGGAAATGGCATGGCAAGCCGTTCCACAGGACTACATCCAGCACCTCTACGATCGTCTCCATGGGAGAATAGCAGCCTGCATTGCTGCGAAAGGTGGATATACACTGTACTAGTGCCGACATTGTGCATGCTCTGTTGCCTGTGTCTATGTGCCTGTGGTTCTGTCAGTGCGATCATGTGATGTATCTGACCCCAGGAATGTGTCAATAAAGTTTCCCCTTCCTGGGACAATGAATTCACGGTGTTCTTATTTCAATTTCCAGGAGTGTAGACACTCTAAAACACTCAATAATGGCAAAGCAACAACACAAAAAACAAAAAGAAAATAATGTCTTGCATACAATCCCCTTTCTGGGTAACATTTCATACCAGATTGCTAATGTCTTCAAACGGAAAGGCATAAGCATATCCTTTACAACAGACAACAAGATTGGACAGAAGTTACCCCACAACATCGGCACACGAAACCCACTTCATCACACAGGTGTGAACAAAATATTTGGACTGTGACTGCTTCTACATAGGCCAGACAGGCAGATCATTTGAGATTAGGTTCAAGGAACACATGGCAGCACTAAAAAAAACAAAAAATACCACACATCAGCAACAGCTACCCACCTACATGAAACAAAACACCAAGTTAACAACACAAGTATTAGCATCCTACACATCCAACCAAAAGGCAGAAGACTAGACATCCTTGAAACACTCCAAATATACAAACACCAAATGAAACAACCAGAATCCATCTTAAATGACAAAAATGACAATATTTATAATACTATCATCTCTGTTTTCAGCAACTGCCTACACTCTTAAAATACACACACACACACACACACACACACACACACACACACACACACACATACATACATACACACACACACACACACACACACACACACACACACACACACATGTGCACATATACTAATATTTACCCTAAATATTGACAGCCGCCAAGAGTACAAGAGATTGACCTCATTCACAGATAATTCATCACACCAACAGCTTGTACCCACTGTCAGCTTAAAACTGTATGTACATCAACTACTGGCACAAATGTATATCTATCTGCATATTTTATAACATTAACCAGTGTATTACCTCAGCCTTTAGGCAGCTAATATATGCAACATGTAATCTTAAGACTCCTTGCCATGTAAATGTTTGCTCTCATACACTCCTGGAAATTGAAATAAGAACACCGTGAATTCATTGTCCCAGGAAGGGGAAACTTTATTGACACATTCCTGGGGTCAGATACATCACATGATCACACTGACAGAACCACAGGCACATAGACACAGGCAACAGAGCATGCACAATGTCGGCACTAGTACAGTGTATATCCACCTTTCGCAGCAATGCAGGCTGCTATTCTCCCATGGAGACGATCGTAGAGATGCTGGATGTAGTCCTGTGGAACGGCTTGCCATGCCATTTCCACCTGGCGCCTCAGTTGGACCAGCGTTCGTGCTGGACGTGCAGACCGCGTGAGACGACGCTTCATCCAGTCCCAAACATGCTCAATGGGGGACAGATCCGGAGATCTTGCTGGCCAGGGTAGTTGACTTACACCTTCTAGAGCACGTTGGGTGGCACGGGATACATGCGGACGTGCATTGTCCTGTTGGAACAGCAAGTTCCCTTGCCGGTCTAGGAATGGTAGAACGATGGGTTCGATGACGGTTTGGATGTACCGTGCACTATTCAGTGTCCCCTCGACGATCACCAGTGGTGTACGGCCAGTGTAGGAGATCGCTCCCCACACCATGATGCCGGGTGTTGGCCCTGTGTGCCTCGGTCGTATGCAGTCCTGACTGTGGCGCTCACCTGCACGGCGCCAAACACGCATACGACCATCATTGGCACCAAGGCAGAAGCGACTCTCATCGCTGAAGACGACACGCCTCCATTCGTCCCTCCATTCACGCCTGTCGCGACACCACTGGAGGCGGGCTGCACGATGTTGGGGCGTGAGCGGAAGACGGCCTAACGGTGTGCGGGACCGTAGCCCAGCTTCATGGAGACGGTTGCGAATGGTCCTCGCCGATACCCCAGGAGCAACAGTGTCCCTAATTTGCTGGGAAGTGGCGGTGCGGTCCCCTACGGCACTGCGTAGGATCCTACGGTCTTGGCGTGCATTCGTGCGTCGCTGCGGTCCGGTCCCAGGTCGACGGGCACGTGCACCTTCCGCCGACCACTGGCGACAACATCGATAAACTGTGGAGACCTCACGCCACACGTGTTGAGCAATTCTGTGGTACGTCCACCCGGCCTCCCGCGTGCCCACTATACGCCCTCGCTCAAAGTCCGTCAACTGCACATACGGTTCGCGTCCACGCTGTCGCGGCATGCTACCAGTGTTAAAGACTGCGATGGAGCTCCGTATGCCACGGCAAACTGGCTGACACTGACAGCGGAGGTGCACAAATGCTGCGCAGCTAGCGCCATTCGACGGCCAACACCGCGGTTCCTGGTGTGTCTGCTGTGCCGTGCGTGTGATCATTGCTTGTACAGCTCTCTCACAGTGTCCGGAGCAAGTATGGTGGGTCTGACACACCGGTGTCAATGTGTTCTTTTTTCCATTTCCAGGAGTGTATAATCACTCCTTCTTCTCTCTCTCTCTCTCTTTCTTCAAAGAGTGTCATCTATGTATGATTTTACTGCTGTAGCCAATATGATCATTGTAATTCAAGCCTGTAACATTTTACCTAATTGTTATTAGCAAGTATGAAGTTTAAGCCATTTTAACATTTCACCTGATTGCATAAACGAGTACGAATGTTTAGCTGCTTTAACCTTTCAAAATTGGATTTATATACCACCTGAAGTACACACACATATATTTGACACTTCAAAACAAACACCTCCAAATGGTTTAAACGATTATTCTGTAATGTATATTCTTTGCACTTTGCGATTATGTCTTCTGTTCTGCTGTACGAACCTTGCACCCAGCTGATTCCAGACGCCATATTTGTTTACAAATGTGGCAGTATACATGTGAAGTGTTACGACAGAAAAAGGAACCTGTGACCACTGGAGGTACTCTAGTTTACTTATTAAAATTTACCATTAAATATCAGTTTAATTTTTTGTCAAAAGTTATCCAAAACCATATTCTGAAATAGTGTCTTGTTTCTCCACTAGGCAGTGCCACAAGTTCCTCCAAATGTCGTAACACAACATACACACATATGTAACACTAACTAATGTAAATCCACCCGATGATGGAGGTTTAAACCTTCGAAACGCGTCGTGGAAAAAATAAAACGGTGACTGGGAACAGTAAACTTGTTGTTTCATTTAATTTCAGTAACAGTCACGGTAAAGCCT
The DNA here is from genome assembly GCF_021461395.2 of Schistocerca americana. Classification (NCBI taxonomy): domain Eukaryota; kingdom Metazoa; phylum Arthropoda; class Insecta; order Orthoptera; family Acrididae; genus Schistocerca; species Schistocerca americana. Next base: position 701,422,175 of record NC_060121.1, on the reverse strand, counting down.
AACCTAAAAATGTTCGCATTTGAAGTGCAATAATTGACAGACGGCTGGTGGCAGCACTAGCATTAAAGGGTATGTAAAGCATGGCGGGGGAGGGGGGGTGGCGGGAAGGAGCGGAGGCAGAAAATGCCGTGCATGGCAAAATGGCGCTATTCAAAACCAGCGCCGAGGCAACGCTGGTGCAACACGGGCCATAGATGACAGGAGTGAACGACACTGCGGAGATGTGTACGGGAGAATAGACGTGCAACTACTAGACAGCTGACCACCCATATGAAGCAAGGAGCTACCAACAGTGCCTCCTCAACGACCGTTCAGCGAACGGGTCTGCGTGTGGGTCTCAGCCGCAGGCGCCTGGTTCACGCCCCCATGCCGACTGCTGTTAATCGGCGACGAAGGCTGGAGTTTGCTCGCCAGTAACGCTATTGTATGTGCACTGAGTGGTGACCAGTGGCTTTTTCAGATGTTTGAGGTGAAAATCATTATAACAATGGCGTTTTTCGTTGCGGCGGGATCTTCTCGAGAAATTTCAGTCACCAGCTTTCTCCTCCGAATGAAAAAATATCTTATTGACGCCGACCTGCGTAGGGAGAAACGATCATCATAATAAAATAAGGGGAATGAGAGATCGCACGGAAGATACAGGTGTTCGTTTTCTCCGCGCCCTGTTCGAGAGTGGAATGATAGAGAATTTCTTGATGCAATAATTTACCAAAAGCCATATATATTTTAGAAATTTATTTTAGTTTATGAACTTCTATGTGCTACCAGTTTCGGCATTACACTGATGCCATCTTCAGGCCCCACTCGTCACAGTCGTAAAATCGCTATACACGGAAGGAGCCGTATAACTGGATCCGTGAATCAAATCGTCCTGCAACAGTTCTTGGTGGCCAGGCGGCACGGACTGAGCCTCCAAGAGCTGTTACAGGACGATTTGATTCACGGATCCAGTTATACGGCTCCTTCCGTGTATAGCGATTTTACGACTGTGACGAGTGGGGCCTGAAGATGGCATCAATGTAATGCCGAAACTGGTGGCACATAGAAGTTCATAAAATAAATTTCTACGATACATACGGCTGTTGGTAAATTATTGCATCAAGAAGTTCATGCCAGCCGTCGTCCCACGATCCATAATGGATCAACGAAGATTAATAGAGAATTAGTGTGAAGGTGGTTCGATGAACCCTCTGCCAGGGACTTATGTGTGATTTACAGAGTAGCCTTGTAGATGCAGATGACAGATGGCTATTGGGTTTTAAAATCATCCAACAATCATAGGAAAGGTCCCGTCGGAGGAGGGAACATTATGGTCTGGGGAATGTTTTCGTGGCATTCCCTGGGTAGTCTCGTTATTCTGGAAAGCAAAATGGATCAACACATGTATGCATCCATCCTCGGGCACTATGTTCACACCTACGTGGAGATTGGTTTTCCTTCGCGCGATGGAGTCTACGAACAAAATAATGCAGTGTGTCAAACAGATCGCAGTTTACATGCACGGTTCGAAGAGCACTAGGAGGAGTTTACCGTAGCTGGTTGGTTGCTCTCGTGCTACTGCAGTAAACATCGGTAAAAAGTGTCTGAAGGATGCTGAAAACCACGAGTAGGTGACAAAGTGTTGGACGCCCGCACCTCATTACAGAACGCCGAGTTCTGAGGCTTGCCCTCTGTATTAAGCAGGGTACGTGGCGATCTACTGCAGCTCTGACGACAGATTACATCGTTGCTGCATACACAAGTAATTTAGAGCACAATGTTCAGCGCACATAGGGGCTCCACTGCTGACGACTCCAAAGTGTTCCAATTTTGATACAACGACACCGTCAGTTGCGGTGGAAATGGGTACAATATTACTGAGATTAAATTATGGATCAGTGGAAATCTGTCGCTTCGTCGAATGAATCACGTCTGTTGTTATGTCAGGTCGATAGTCATGTGCGGGTAAGTCTTCATCCTCGTAACATACATCGCGCCATAGCCTCAGGCTGGTGGAAGCAGTATTACGCAGTGGAAGCAGTATTACGCAGTGGAAGATATTTACTTGCGCTTCGATGGCATGTGTGGTAGTAACCTAAAACATCATGACAACTGTGGACTATGTGAATATTATTGCCGATCAAGTGTACCCCTTCATGCTTGATGTCTTCCTCGACGCAATGGCATCTTCCAGTAGGATAAGCGTTCGTGTCACAAGGACAGAATCATCCTACAGTGGTTTGAAGAACATGTCACTGAACTCACATTGACGTCTCTCTCTTCCTGTGGGATATCTACAGCTTTTGCCGCATTCCATATATCGCCTTCGGTTTCTGTCTTTCACTGTTTCCACTTAACCCTCTCTTTGTTTTGATAGCCTCCTTTATCAATATCATCGGGCAGCCTGCTGCCTTAATTTTCTCTTTCTTCTCCGAGGATGCTACATCTATGTCTTTTTTGATCATCTGTCTTCTGTCATTCGTATTATACACTCCTGGAAATTGAAATAAGAACACCGTGAATTCATTGTCCCAGGAAGGGGAAACTTTATTGACACATTCCTGGGGTCAGATACATCACATGATCACACTGACAGAACCACAGGCACATAGACACAGGCAACAGAGCATGCACAATGTCGGCACTAGTACAGTGTATATCCACCTTTCGCAGCAATGCAGGCTGCTATTCTCCCATGGAGACGATCGTAGAGATGCTGGATGTAGTCCTGTGGAACGGCTTGCCATGCCATTTCCACCTGGCGCCTCAGTTGGACCAGCGTTCGTGCTGGACGTGCAGACCGCGTGAGACAACGCTTCATCCAGTCCCAAACATGCTCAATGGGGGACAGATCCGGAGATCTTGCTGGCCAGGGTAGTTGACTTACACCTTCTAGAGCACGTTGGGTGGCACGGGATACATGCGGACGTGCATCGTCCTGTTGGAACAGCAAGTTCCCTTGCCGGTCTAGGAATGGTAGAACGATGGGTTCGATGACGGTTTGGATGTACCGTGCACTATTCAGTGTCCCCTCGACGATCACCAGTGGTGTACGGCCAGTGTAGGAGATCGCTCCCCACACCATGATGCCGGGTGTTGGCCCTGTGTGCCTCGGTCGTATGCAGTCCTGATTGTGGCGCTCACCTGCACGGCGCCAAACACGCATACGACCATCATTGGCACCAAGGCAGAAGCGACTCTCATCGCTGAAGACGACACGTCTCCATTCGTCCCTCCATTCACGCCTGTCGCGACACCACTGGAGGCGGGCTGCACGATGTTGGGGCGTGAGCGGAAGACGGCCTAACGGTGTGCGGGACCGTAGCGCAGCTTCATGGAGACGGTTGCGAATGGTCCTCGCCGATACCCCAGGAGCAACAGTGTCCCTAATTTGCTGGGAAGTGGCGGTGCGGTCCCCTACGGCACTGCGTAGGATCCTACGGTCTTGGCGTGCATCCGTGCGTCGCTGCGGTCCGGTCCCAGGTCGACGGGCACGTGCACCTTCCGCCGACCACTGGCGACAACATCGATGTACTGTGGAGACCTCACGCCCCACGTGTTGAGCAATTCGGCGGTACGTCCACCCGGCCTCCCGCGTGCCCACTATACGCCCTCGCTCAAAGTCCGTCAACTGGACATACGGTTCACGTCCACACTGTCGCGGCATGCTACCAGTGTTAAAGACTGCGATGGAGCTCCGTATGCGACGGCAAACTGACTGACACTGACGGCGGCGGTGCACAAATGCTGCGCAGCTAGCGCCATTCGACGGCCAACACCGCGGTTCCTGGTGTGTCCGCTGTGCCGTGCGTGTGATCATTGCTTGTACAGCCCTCTCGCAGTGTCCGGAGCAAGTATGGTGGGTCTGACACACCGGTGTCAATGTGTTCTTTTTTCCATTTCCAGGAGTGTATGTCCATACAAGGCGAATAGCCACTCTTCTATTTCATGAGTGATGCTTTGTTGAACTGAGTCATTATTCTATTCGTTGAATTTCTTACGTGGACTCGCTGAGATATTGTGAGGTAGTACACTTGATCAAATCTCAATTTGTTTTTATTTTTTCCAGCTGGTTCCCAGCAGTCGTATCCGTAAGTTGTTATAGTCCCTGGAAGACTTTTATAGAACATTTTCTATATTTTCCATCTTATCTTAGAAGACCATAACACAAGGTTTAACTTCTGGAGTGCTGTTTCCCAACTCGTTGCTGCATTTACCAATTACCTGTTCTGTCCGCCGTTAGGATGCTATCCAAATATTTAGTTTTTACCTGCTTTGATGGGCTGGTCATCTACTATTATGCTTCCCACATTTTCACTACTGTATACGTATTCAGTCTTTTGAAAATTTATTTTCGATTCCCACTTATCATATTCATCTAATAATTTTGTTAGCATGAAGCGGATATCCTCTGTACTAGCCACCTGATCATTTGCGAAGACCAAGGTGCACAGACAGGTAGATCATTTGAGATTAGATTCAAAGAATACATGACAGCATTGAAAAAAACAAACAAAAACTACCACATATCAGCAATAGCCATCCACCTGCACGAAACAAAACAACACAGGTCTCAGCATCCTACATATCCATCCGAATGGCAAAAAACTAGACATCCTTAAAACACTCCAAATACATAAACACCAAAGAAAACGACCTGAGTCCATTTTAAATGATAACAGTTACAACATTTACAGTACAGTGGTGTCATCTCTGTTTTTAGCGCCAGTCTACGTTATTAAACTTGCTATGCACGCACGCACACACACTCACACACACACACACACACACACACACACACACACACATACAACTTCGATCTTTCCTTTCATATTTACCATAAATCATTAGTTATCATTACATTTCTCATATGAACAACAGGACGGTCTTATTCACAAATATAACAACACACCAACAATTTGCGCCCTGATATATCTATGTGCGTATTATTTTAAAGCATAATAAATCTATTACTCCAACATTTAATAAGTTGTAACATGTAACAGATATAATTTTAACAACGCGCAGCTGGAAAAACATTTACTCTCTTTCCTTCCTTCCATACTCTCCCTCCCTCTCTCTCTCTCTCTCTCTCTCTCTCTCTCTCTCTCTCTCTCTCTTTCCCTCTGTCTACCTCTCTATCCGTCTGTCTCTCTCTCTCTGTCTCTCTCTCTGTCTCTCTCTGTGTGTGTGTGTGTGTGTGTGTGTGTGTGCGCCCGTGCGCTCGTTTCCATCCTTCCCTTCATATTTACCACGAAATACTTCAGTTAATTTGCATGTTGCTTTTCATATTTTCCAAATGAATAATTGACTTGCCTAACTCACAAAACTTAATAGAGCCACAGCAATAAAACCAACAGTTTACCCCATGTCAGCCAGATATTACATATATTTGTTTATATTAATAGTATTATATCCAGCTATATATCTTTAATTTGTTGTCAGTGTCTTCAACATTTACATAGCAGATGTATGTTTAAGAAACTCGCAGCTCTAGCGTATCCAAAACTTTGCTCTCCTTTTCGCACTCCTTTCATCCTCCATCTCTGAATCCCAGCCAGAATTGTTATTTATGTATAACTGTTATTTATGTATAATTTTGCTATTGTTTGCAATATAATTATTGCTCTTAATGTTTTCCACATGTAATCTGATACATAAACGAGTACGATATTTAAGCTATATAAACTTGACACAAATGGATTTGTATACCACCTGAAATATTTACCCTAACATATCTATTCATCAACTCAACGAAAGATCTCCGCAATGCTTTAAGACTTACTCTGAAACAACGGTGTTGTTTTGCTATATGTTCTTTGCAATATGAAATAGTGTTTCTGCTTTTGATAATACATGTTCTTTGCACATAGTAATTTCCAGACACCATCTTTGTAAACAAAGTGCTTCAGTTTATATATCATGTATTGCAACAGAGACCACTGTGCCTATGACCACTGGAGGTATTCTATTTTAGTGGTTTCATTTACACATTCGCATTCGTATTTTTTAATCGGAGACCTCCACAGAGCCATATTATGAAACAATGTTTTGTTTCTCCACTAGGCAGTGCCATAAGTTATCCCAAAGTCGTCCCACAGCACATACAAGTCGTATTAATAAATATAAATGCACCCGATCATGGAAGTTTAAACCTTTGAAACGTGTACGCATATAAATAAACAGTGACTGATAACCGAAAATTACTGTTTCACTCGAAGGCACTGATCCTTCGTTATCCGTACACTCATCCATGTACATTTCCTGTTCCACAAGTCTGAGGCTTTCTGAATATACCTTAATGTCCTGGTCATGAAATTCGCCTGGTCTCTATCCCATGGAACACCTCTGGGACGCTATCGGGTGCCAGCTTCGCGCTCACAGACCACCAGCTAATTTACGGGAACTTCGTGACTTGCGCGAAGACATCTGGTGGAACATACCTCAGGAAAACTACTGCGGACTTAAACTGATGCCAAACATAATGGCTAATGCACTGCGTTCCAGCACGCTATTAAGCAGGTGGCCATGATGATTTGGGTCCGTTATTACGCAGGTGGCCATGGTGCTTTGGATTATCAGTGTAGAGCTATGAAATTTAATCAGTGGTGAAAACCTTTGTTACTGGAGGACACAAATGAGCCAAAAGTGTCCCGGAGAAATCCATGCAAGCAGTTTGTGTGTGTGGGGGGGGGGGGGGGGGGGGGGGGAGAGGGCGTGTGCGCGCGCGCGCGCTGTGCTGTAAGGCGGGTCCACACTGAGCGCGCCGTGCCGCGCCGCGCAGTTTTCCGGCTGTTGGCGGTACATCAAAGGAAGTGGCGCGTTTGCGCGCGCTCAGTTTAGACGTGGCTTCGGCTCGCTCCATCTTCAGACCATGGGCGCGCTCCAACTGGAACACAGTGCGCGCCTCGGAGCGGCGAGGCGAGGCACGGACGGCGCACTCCTCTCCGTTACAGCTGTGCGCGGGGTGCAGCAGCTACAAAGGGTTTTAGATGACACAGAAACTTGGGCCTGTCGCTGGCGAATCACCATCAATTCTGAAAAGACGCAGGCGATGCTGATCACCCGTAGGCTCGGAAGGCGCGAACCTCCTCAACGCCCCCCCCCCCCCCACCACCACCTTCACCTAAACGGAACCCAACTCCCCTGGCGCAGAACCGCCAAGTACCTTGGCGTAACCTTGGACTCTCGTCTTACGTGGAAACCCCACATAGACGAGGGCCATAGGAAGGTCTGCGCCAGAATGTCCATCCTGTACCCAATCCTCAACTCATCCAGCTCCCTTTCCTGCTCAGTAGGAGTGAACGTATACCAGGCCCTGATCCGGCCAGTCATGGAATACGCGTGTCCTGTCTGGGGATACGCGGCGAAGCAGCACCTGGACAAACTCCAGAGGCTGCAGAACCGCGCCCTCAGGAGGGCACTGCGTTTACCCCTTGGATTCCCTATCGACGATTTGCATGCCGCTGCAGAAATCCCACTCATGAGAGAGCGTTTTGAAGACCTGGCAAGAGCCTTCTATGAAGGTACTTCCAGGTCGGGAAACGCCCTCATCCACTCCCTAGGTCGGTACGACATGTCCCGCGATAAACACAATCGCCCCATGACGATCTTCGACGACTAAGTCGAAGAGAAAAATCCCAATATCCATTCCCAAATCCTGCTCCTACCCAAATTACTACAATTATCTCGCCAAACCTCAGGCAAGTACCAGACTCACACAGAACAATCATCACAGTTCACAGACACCAAAAAAGTACAGAAATAATCACACATACAAGTACACAGGGGAGTAAAAGCCGAAAGGCTACAGACTCCCCCTCACACTTCCCCAAAGAGGGGAAAGTACTAGATGAAAGCAGCAACAGCAGCGCAGATTGTGTGCAGGACTCACCAGGAGTAGGCGGGCTTGTGCGCCAGCGGCAGGTCCTCCACTGGCCGAGGCCCGTCCAGGTCTCGCTCGTACAACTTGGCGAAGCTGCAGTCTGGCTCCGCCTTCATACGGCTGCAAAAACGTGGTACGGATAGTCAACAACTGCACTGTTCTCTCTCAAGAAAAATGGGGCGGGCGAAGGTCTGCAACAGCGCTTCTGCTAGCACCAGACACACAAGCCACTCACAGCTGCAACGAATTCGCTACCAGTACCAAAAATAAAAAGTACCTTTGTCGTCACTGCGCCAGCTGCAATCATATCTCTAGACGACATCCAATGTGATGTTGTTATTAGTGGAATATCTGATTTAATATCTTAGCGATCAACAACACAGAAGGAAAATAATACATCTCCACAAACGCAAATGTGTCCTGCTTTTATAACCGAGCTAAGAAACTCTAGCAGTTTATAATAAAAGAATAATAATAATAATAATAATAGCAGAAACGAAAAAGGATTCTAGCCTACCCCCGATGTAGTTCAATATGTGCGTTCAGCAAGCAGTAAAAGAAATCAAGGAAAAATTTGGACACGGAATTAAGGGTCAGAGAGAATAAATAAAAACTCAGAGCTTTGCCGAAAACATCGTAATTCTGTCTGAGACGGATAATTACTTGAAAGATCAGTGAAAAGGAATGGATTATATCTTCAAATTAGATTATAAGGTAAATAACAAAAGTAAAACAACAGTAATGGAATCAGGAAATTATGGATGACTTGAATTAGGATATCAGACATTAAATGTAGTAGATAAGTTTAATTATTTGACCAGCAAAATAACATTATGGCCGAAGTAAGAGCATGTAAAATGCATACCGGCAACAGCACGAAAAAAATTTCTGAAGAAAGATAATTTGTTATAATCTAAGATAAATTTAAGTGTTAGGAAGGCTATTGTGAAGATACTTGTCCACAGTGTTGTACCGAAGTGAAACATGGACGATTAAAAGTTCAGACTAAGGCTTGACTGTAGTAAGCACGGCCAAATGGATGTAGCTTGCAGTGGCTATGCAGAAACAAAGAGAATCCCAAATGATAGATTAGAGAGAGTGGAGAGCTGCATCAAACAAGTCTGAATACAACAACAACAACAACAAAAACAAAAACAGAAAAAAAGTAAAGCTATCACAATTTTGAATTATAAAGATATTACCAGTGTAAGTCCCAGGTCTGTCCTTATCAGGTAATAATTGTTTAATATCGATTTGACTTCTATTAAAGTTTCAGGCGATTGAAGGATCACTTATAGTAATATGATCATCGTTCTATAAAAACCAAATCATCAGATCTGATCCAAATATCTACTTCGCTTGTGCGGTTTAGGCTTGATGCCGTTTAATTTTTTATGCAGTGACCAATTTATATCTATCCTGTTTTCTCCTTCATCGCTTCACCTTCCTCAAAAAGCTGTAGAAACACCATACTAAGCCCACCGTTATGATTTCACAGCTCTTTCTCACCAGATAACATAATTCCCGCCTTACTCAGTCTGCAGTAGCTTCTAATTTTTATGAATATCTGCTGACTTATTTGACAAATTTCGTCCGCCTACGACATTGTGGAACTGCACTGCCTATTCTAAGACTAGATGAGCTCAGTATAACCCCCAAAACATGTTGCGACCTAGGTGAGTAAACTCCATTTACGTTGAGCACAGCTCTTTACAAAAGTATGTGTAATTTTATAACATATTTTTGAAGTGTGTGATTAGGCTGAAAACGGTTTGCCCAGATGATGCGTTCACTTGCGTTTTAGGCGAGACTGATTAAGATTGTCTATACAAATATCAGTTATATTGGCCAAATAAGTTAGTTAGGTAAGGAACTTACATGTATTATTCACTAATGAATGTAATTGGTTTCTCTTGAGGAGGAGTTCGATGCAGCCGCTCTCCCAATTGAGAATTCAATCATCTCAGTTACCCCGAAGTAAAATAATCAGGATGGTATATGAACCAGCTGCATGGAATGTGACGCAATTATGAGGCTGGGGGAAACAATACTAACTTTTATTGATAGTTTAATAAGGTGTTGGAGTCTGACAGTGTATTAGGAAGAAGTGAACTTAATTGTATATAGATCATTTCTCAGAGCACATATACCTACACTACTACACTCCTAGAAATTGAAATAAGAACACCGTGAATTCATTGTCCCAGGAAGGGGAAACTTTATTGACACATTCCTGGGCTCAGATACATCACATGATCACACTGACAGAACCACAGGCACATAGACACAGGCAACAGAGCATGCACAATGTCGGCACTAGTACAGTGTATATCCACCTTTCGCAGCAATGCAGGCTGCTATTCTCCCATGGAGACGATCGTAGAGATGCTGGATGTAGTCCTGTGGAACGGCTTGCCATGCCATTTCCACCTGGCGCCTCAGTTGGACCAGCGTTCGTGCTGGACGTGCAGACCGCGTGAGACGATGCTTCATCCAGTCCCAAACATGCTCAATGGGGGACAGATCCGGAGATCTTGCTGGCCAGGGTAGTTGACTTACACCTTCTAGAGCACGTTGGGTGGCACGGGATACATGCGGACGTGCATTGTCCTGTTGGAACAGCAAGTTCCCTTGCCGGTCTAGGAATGGTAGAACGATGGGTTCGATGACGGTTTGGATGTACCGTGCACTATTCAGTGTCTCCTCGACGATCACCAGTGGTGTACGGCCAGTGTAGGAGATCGCTCCCCACACCATGATGCCGGGTGTTGGCCCTGTGTGCCTCGCTCGTTTGCAGTCCTGATTGTGGCGCTCACCTGCACGGCGCCAAACACGCATACGACCATCATTGGCACCAAGGCAGAAGCGACTCTCATCGCTGAAGACGACACGTCTCCATTCGTCCCTCCATTCACGCCTGTCGCGACACCACTGGAGGCGGGCTGCACGATGTTGGGGCGTGAGCGGAAGACGGCCTAACGGTGTGCGGGACCGTAGCCCAGCTTCATGGAGACGGTTGCGAATGGTCCTCGCCGATACCCCAGGAGCAACAGTGTCCCTAATTTACTGGGAAGTGGCGGTGCGGTCCCCTACGGCACTGCGTAGGATCCTACGGTCTTGGCGAGCATCCGTGAGTCGCTGCGGTCCGGTCCCAGGTCGACGGGCACGTGCACCTTCCGCCGACCACTGGCGACAACATCGATGTACTGTGGAGACCTCACGCCCCACGTGTTGAGCAATTCGGCGGTACGCCCACCCGGCCTCCCGCATGCCCACTATACGCCCTCGCTCAAAGTCCGTCAACTGCACATACGGTTCACGTCCACGCTGTCGCGGCATGCTACCAGTGTTAAAGACTGCGATGGAGCTCCGTATGCCACGGCAAACTGGCTGACACTGACGGCGGCGGTGCACAAATGCTGCGCAGCTAGCGCCATTCGACGGCCAACACCGCGGTTCCTGGTGTGTCCGCTGTGCCGTGCGTGTGATCATTGCTTGTACAGCCCTCTCGCAGTGTCCGGAGCAAGTATGGTGGGTCTGACACACCGATGTCAATGTGTTCTTTTTTCCATTTCCAGGAGTGTATATAAAGACAAGTCTTCGTTTAGCGCTGTTACCAAAAATCTCGCAAAGTTCTTGACCGATTTGCATGGTCTAATAAACATTCGGATGGACATAGGCTGCATATTTTTAATATATGTAATATACAAAGGGGAAACGTTGTTGGTAAAAATATCGGAAAATTCTTGAACAATTTACTTCAAATTTTTGCACAATACACTAATAAACATTCAGACGGACGTAGACTATATATTTTTTAAATGATAAGGTACAGATTTTTTTTTTTAGAACTGACTAGAACGAAAATACAGTGCTGTGCTGTAAAAATGTGCGGTACCGTTTTACTTGTTGCAGTCAGTTTAAACCATTAGACAAATTATTTCGCCCATATATGTTCTTTCTCCTTATACAGGGTGTAATGGGAGTAAGTGTAGACATTTCTACTGGTGATTGAGTTAGCTATAGATACTAGTATATTTTTACGTTGGTTAGTACTTCCACGTATGTCCGGCATAAGCAAGCCATTAATGCTTATTTTCGTCGGGGTAGTGTGGACACGTGGACGCAAAACGGTTTAGTCTGTATTGACAGGTGTATTCCATTTACAGGTGCAATTACAACTGTGCAGAAGATACCAGGTAGTAAAGTTTGTGACATGTTTGTGGGAAAACCGAACGATGCAGATAAGAAACAACTAACACACTGGTAAGGTACCACATATCAAAATATGTGCACTTATACCTGTTACACCTTGTATATAATTTTTAAAAAATTGTACACACAACAATGTGCACTTTGTTTTATTCCTCGCCATCGTCTTTACAGAACACAGGAAAGTTTTGTTTATGGCTTATAGGGTTATGATTAAAATACTACTACGAAATATGAATCGTCCAAAATTTTATAATCCTCCACACATGCAGATTACATCTATGCGAAATACTGTCATTGAAAATCCACCAGTTGGACATGTGTATACCAATGATCCCATCGATTTAACCATTGCCGGCCGAAGTGGCCGTGCGGTTCTAGGCGCGACAGTCTGGAGCCGAGCGACCACTACGGTCGCAGGTACGAATCCTGCCTCGGGCATGGATGTGTATGATGTCCTTAGGATAGTTAGGTTTAATTAATTCTAAGTTCTAGGCGACTGATGACCTCAGAAGTTAGGTCGCATAGTGCTCAGAGCAATTTGAACCATTTCTTTTTTTTTTTTATTTAACCATTCATTTCAAGTGACTTCAGTTCCCAGTCAAGTTTTCGTTTGCAACAACAATAAACTAGGCTCAAGGTCAGAGGGAGGGCAGAAGAGGAGGGCAGAAAGAGGGAGGGGGGATGCGAAGATGAACAAGGAGGGGGAGGAAGGAATTTCGGATGTATTTCCAATTCCAGTTAGCATTTTCAAAGCATTGTCAGGTTGGCTAGTAAAGTATAATCTAAAGCGCGTAACAACAGACTCAGAAAAATTAAATACTTCAAAAAGAATTGAACTCGGTGCAACGAGAGAATTCTGATGGTGATCAAATGAAGGCTACGTATTAGTGCTCTGCAACAAATCATGACTTCTTTACATTCCTGCAACAATTTTTGTGTACGGCGTATTCTGTAAAATATATCATTGACTCAAGTATCTAACTTGGCACAGATAATCACTAGAGAAGGTTTAAGAATCCGCGAGGAAAAAACGAATTTATCGCTAACATGAGAAATGCACCAAAATTTTTACATTCATTGGTCAAACAGAAAAAGTCAAAAAGTTCAGATGTCTAGAAGAGATAATTTGAATTGAATTAAAGGTTTTACAAAATGAAAAGGCATATAGGATGGCAAAAAAGCAAATAAAAAATATAATGTCAAGAAATGCTAAAATTGTTCATTTCCACACTGTAAGGAAACCAAAGCGCCGTCTACGGAAGTGAGTTTGTAGCACTGAATTACAATTTAAACAAGATAAAGAAACATGAGGCAAATTTTAGGTCCAATATGAAGAGTACAAGCCTGAAAGTGACTAAGAAGCAGTGATGATATATACAAAAATATAGAATAACAGCGGAAACAAAAAGTGAGAGAAGAATGGTGTTCTTGTTGAACATTTATACAGGATGAATGACAATAGGTTACAACCTTTCAAGTATCGCTGGGAAAACAAATTAACAGGAAGCTGAATCCGAGAAGTTAAAAAGATTTAGAAATAAACAACATAAAATCAGAAGAATTAGCAAAAAGAAATAACTTTTTGAGGAAAACGTTAAATATCAGATAATTCCAATGCAGATGGAGTAAGAGAACATGTATAAAGTGGTTTGACGAACGAAAAAGAAGATATGGTGCAAAGATTAAAGGATAAAAAAAGAGCAACTGACAAGAAAGAACAATTCCATTTTCAACCCTGGCTGTTATAATATCACTGTTGTTTACACCACAATAAGCTGATTTTGGCTGTTAGCCATTTGGAAGAGTTAAGAACTGAAATGAGCTGACGGTGGTGTAAATACAGAGGTTACACAAAAATATGCTAGATAAAGCTGCAGGTTGTGCTGTTCTGTCTGACCATGCAAGTATCAGTCATGGCCAGAAAAGTGGTTCAAATGGCTCTGAGCACTATGGGACTTAACTGCTGAAGTCATCAGTCCCCTAGAACTTAGAACTACTTAAACCTAACTAACGTAAGGACATCACACACATCTATGCCCGAGGCAGGATTCGAACCTGCGACCGTAGCGGTCGCGGGGTTGCCAGAAACGTGTTCTGTGTGATTGTAAGTGCATTATGTCGGAGCTAAGTGAATTCGAATGTGAGCAAATTGTTTGTGCTCGTATCGTGGATGCTATAGAACCAAAGGTAGCGGAAGTGTTTGATGTTTCACGAGATATCGATCGAAGATTTATACCGCATACATGGAGAGCGAGAAAACGTCATCCGTTGAACCCAAAGCTGACGAGAGAAAGAGTGATCGTGACGGACGGTCATTGAAGAGGACAGTGACGAAAAACAAGAGGGCGACAGTTGCAAAAGTCACTGCAAATCTGAACGTCGCATTCGCGAATCATGTCGGCATCAAAGGGACACGAAGGGAGCTGCATTGGCAGGGAATTGCAATGCGAGCTGGACTCCAAAACCACATAGAGTGATGCAGATTTCCGTCCCAGGAAAACGGGGTGCCGAAGCCACAAAACCTGGACTATGGAGCAATGGGAGAAAGTAATTTTGTCGAATGAGCCTTATTTCACATTGTTTCCAACTTCTGGCCGAGTTTGTGTCGCAAGAGTGAAACGTGGCTGGGGTTAGGTGATGATCTGTGCAGGCGTGCCATAGTTACTCTCCAAGGTCGCATTACTGCCAAGTTTCATGTGACAGTTTTAACTGATCAAGTCCATCCCGTAGTACAATGTTTGTTCTCTTACGGTGACGCTGTGTTCCAAGACAGCAGGGCCCCTGTTCACACAACTCGCATCGTCCAGGACTGGTGTTGTAACACGATGACACATAGTCGCATCTTCCCTGGGCACCACAGCCAGCAGATATCAGTGTTAATGAGCCTTTATGGCCTACTTTGGAGAGGAGGGTCCGTAATCGCTATCCACCTCCATCAACGATATGCGAATATGCCACTATGTTGCTGGAAGAATGGTAGAAGATTCCCTGGAAAACAATACATCACCTTATTTATTCATTCCGAGGCGACTGGAAGCTAGTTTGAAAGCTAACGGCTTTGCTACACTGCATTAGGAATGGTAGTGTGTTGTATTTTTTGTTTCCATATGTTTGCCCATCCACTGTAACAGTGATGTTATAACAACCGGGAAAGAAAATGGGATTGCTATTCAGTAAATTTGTGGCTGTGTCATCCGAAATGAAAAACATATTAAAACGAGAAGGAATTGAAAGTGCTAAGTGGTATCTGGTTGTCCAAAACGAAAGAGAAAAAGGATTTTAAAAAATATGAATAACGTTCACTATTTGGCTACCAGCAACGCAAATGTTGTCAAGATGCAGACACTGCGTACCTGTGGCAGCGTCCGATGTCCGGAGAGGTGGAGCTGACGCCGGAGGTGGAGGGTAGATCGGCGTCACTGCCTGGGGACACGGCCGCCACGCCCACGCCCACCCCCATCGCAGCCGACGTCTTGGGCGGCTTGCGGCGGCGCGGCTGGTACTGCGGACACAGTCACTCACTCATCTCCTGTTGCTGACCAAACAACTACGCAATGATTATTGCAGCTAGCTAAAAATGAGTTCGACACTACTTCGTTTTCTTGACATTTGCAGATTTACACTCGTGTGAAAAACTTAAGGACGAAAGTAACTACCGCATGGTGTGTCACTGCAAAGTAACACAGCTCGACGAAACCTGGACTATGCAAATAAAGAACAGCTACAGTATAATACAGAAGGTGACTGGAAGCAAGACGCAGATGACATGAACAGAAATGACACTTGATGAATGGCAGAGAGACTGCAGGGCACTCTCACTTCTGATTCAGTGTTATGCCGCTTCATGTTCTGACGGAATATGATCGTTACTGCGATTTGACTTCATACATTATGATGAAATGGTGCGCAGTAGTTAATGATCTAGGGAAGGAAAGACAGTAAGCTTTACCTGCGTTCAAAGGAATAGGGTGCCGATTTAAAGGACTGCAGTAAAAGCTGTGTTGCTGGTGGGCCCAGAAAAGCGCGTTTTTTATTGCGGGACGTGTGGAGACATTTCCGGACGGCCGAGTTCCGCAGTCTCATTGTGGAGATCCATTTAGTTGGCGCCGGGCGGAAGGCAGGCATGTCCGTGTATACAGACTAGCGCCGAGAGGTCGCCGCTGCACTGGCCAGCACATTGTAGACCGGCAATAAAGCAGAGGACGGGTCCTTGTTAGGGAGGAAGGTGACAAAAGAACTGTGAACGTTCTACGAATTTCCGTGGGACAGGGAGACTGGCACCCAGACGTCCAGACTATGTTTCAAAACATATTTGTGAAAGCACGAGGCTTTTAGCGAGTTTATCGCCATTCTGTGAAAACTTTGAAATGGACGCAACAGAGGAGATGATAAGCTGCTTATGGAGGACTGTGCTTCCATCCTGAGCATATTGTTGGCAAAAGATACGGCAAATGCGTGGGAAAGAGGCTACGAAGCTGAATCTTTTTTTCCTTTTTCTCACAATTAACCTTAAAGTCTCTGATTGGTCAAATCGGTATATCATCATGCTCACAACAAGTGAAGTGTGGATGTACTTATTTGTCTTGAGTCGGCTGTCCAAACATTTGACATATTCCTTACGCACAGTAGTGGCACAGAGCCAAATTGGTTTGGCAGACCAGCAAACAGGTCCACCTGCACACTGGAATCCACCAGGGTTTCAGAGGCTCACAGGAAAGTACCTGCATTCCGAATTAACCGAATGCGAGACTGCGTACTTACCTTTTGTGGGAATGTGCCATTAATGACAGATTGCCGCCATCCACGACTTCAGTCGCCAAACGCATCGTGGTGTGCACCTTGACCAGCAGGAGGGTAAAGTATTCGCCGCTGGGGCGTGGGGCTCAAATATATGTTTCTCAGTACCCTGTTCTTTCGAACCACATTTTTCTTTTTTAAATAGTAGATTACAGATGCTTGGTGGTGGCGTAGTTTTGTGCCACAACCCAGATGAAGTCAGATAAAGCGATTAGTGTTCTGGTTAGTGTCGTGTGTCGATCCCCTGTTGATCACTGTGTACACCATAGGCCCCTCGTCAGTGAAAGCGATTGGTAAGAAAAAAATTTTTGTGTAATGTTTGTTTCATCATTTTAGTTGTCTTGTAATGTTAAGAATGAATAAATCTAGTGTCATTTGGATCACAACTTCTCCCTGAGTTCTGATTAATAGTTCCTTCCCATTTTATTATTACAGTCTAGATTAGAAACATAAGTAGAAGCTTTTCATTTGGCGTCCCCTGCCAGTATCTCTTACTTTATTAGCGATAAGCCTTTCACAGCAATAATTACACTTAAGTCACCGCAATTCATACTAGTGCCATGAACATTACAAACGGCGAGACGTGGTTGTTTATAGTTGTGTCTGATCACGACAGACAGCAATGCAATCTCTTCAATGGGTTGCCATGCTGGCCTCGAGGTGGTAAGGAGTTTCTGTGGTAGGTTATTCTATACCTCCACCAGCGCAGATGACAACTGCCGGATGGTCGCTGGTGCATGTAGACTTACATCAGTACGTCTCCCAAATGCATACCACATATACTTGATGGGATTTAAGTCGATGGAAAGGACAGATCAGTTCATTAGCCGAATATCCTCCCGTCCCAAGAGCTCCTTTACCTGCTCTGTTCGCTGCAGTTGTGCAGTGTCGCCCATAATAACTGGCCACGTGCGAGGAGGACCCGCGCCCTGAGGGTGCCGTACAAACTTAATTGTGTATACAGACACTTCGTCCATTCCAGGAATCCACACCACGTCGGAAGTTCGAGTCCTCCCTCAGGCATGGGTGTGGTGTCCGTGGCGTAAGTTAGTTTAAGTTAGGTTAAGTAGCGCGTAAGCCTAGGGACCGATGACCTCGGCAGTTTGGTGCCATACAAACTTATCACAAATTCCCAAGTTCCAGGAATCCACGATATTGACGATTTTTCCCTGTTATCGACATTTATATTGGTAAGATGTCTATCCCAGGGATTCCGAGACTTTCAGAATGTTGTAATTTCAGGTTTGAAAACAAATATTTTCTCTTGTTATAACATTACAAATTAAATATTTTCGGGTTTTTTCCTTTGCTTGTACTGTGAAGCCTTGCTTCTTGCCTAATTTCATGATTCTAGGTCAACGGGGAGCACGCTGTAGGTTTTGATGAGTGCGTTTCCGAGGATCAAAATATGTGACATAAATGGGCACATCTTTTGGCTGCGTTAACTTAGGAGCTTAAAACTGTTACACAGCTAAGGGACTATAGACCTTAACAGGTGACATTAATGTCATATCAAGTACTCATTAATTTGATATGTTACTCTTCCTGGGGAAAAGGGTCTACATCTACATCTACATGGTTACTCTGCAATTCACACTTAAGTCCCTGGCAGAGGGTTCATCGAACCTTTTGCATACTACCCATATACCATTCCACTCTCGAATGGCGCGCTGGAAAAAGAACACCTAAACCTTTCCGTTCGAGCTCTGATTTCTTTTATTTTTTTATGATGATCATTTCTCCCTACGTAGATGGGTGTCAATAAAATATTTTAGAATTCGGAAGAGAAAGTTGGTGATTGCAATTTCGTAAATAGATCTCGCCTTTCTTTCAATGACTGCCACCCCATCTCGCGTATCATATCAGCGACACTCTCACCACTATTGCGCGATAACACGAAACGAGCTGCTCTTCTTTGCACTTTTTTGATGTCCTCGTCAATCCCACCTGGTAAGGATACCACACCGCGCAGCAATATTCCAGCAGAGGACGGACAGGTGTAATGTAGGCTGCCTCTTTAGTGGGTCTGTCGTATCTTCTAAGTGTTATGCCAACAAAGCGCAGTCTTTGTTTCGCCTTCCCCACAATATTATCTATGTGGTCTTTCTAATTTAAGTTGCTCGTAATTGTAATTCCCAGGCATTTAGTCGAAGTGACAGCCCTTAGATTTGTGCGATTTATCGTATACCCTAAATTTATCGGATTTGTTTTAGTACCCATGGGATGACCTCGCACTTTTCTTTGTTTAGTGCGAATTGCCACGTTTCGAACCGTACAGAAATTCTCTCTAGATCATTTTGTAATTGGAATTGATCGTCTGATGATTTTACTAGACAGTAAATTACAGCGTCATCTGCAAACTATCTAAGGGCGCTGCTCAGATTATCACCTAGATCATTTGTGTAAATCAGAACAGCAGTGGGCCTATGACACTACCTTGCGGAAGGCCAGATATCACTTCTGTTCTGCTCTATGATTTACCGTCTATCACTACGAACTGTGACCTCTCTGAGAAGAAATCACGAATCCAGTCACACAACTGAGACGATACTCCATATGTACGCAATTCGATTAATAGTTACTTGTGAGAAACGGTATCAAAAGCCTTCTGGAAATCTAGGAATATGGAATCGACCTGAGATCAAAATGGCTCTGAGCACTATGGGGCTTAACTTCTGAGGTCATCAGTCCCATAGAACTTAGAACTACTTAAACCTAACTAACCTACGGACATCACACACATCCATGTCCGAGGCAGGATTCGAACCTGCGACCTGAACTGAGATCCCTTGTCGACAGCACTCATTACATCATCGGAGTAAAGAACGATATTTTCTGAATCCGTGTTGGTTATGTGTCAATAAGTCATTTTCTTCAAGGTGATTCATAATGTTCAAGTGCAGTATATGCTTCAAAATTGAGGTCAGTGATATAGGTCTGTAATTCAATGGGTTACTCCTATTTCCTTTCTTGAATATTGGTGTGACTTATGCTACTTTCCAGTCTTTAGGAACAGACCTTTCGTCAAGTGAGCGGTTGTATATGATTGCTAAGAAAGGCTCTATTAACAAACAGATAGACAGAAGAGCGACAACAAAGCCATCGTATAAGTTTTCCGTTTTTACAGATTGAAACACGGAACCCTAAAAATGAAGTTAGGGCGGAATACACCCCACAAAAGACGCTCATGGGGCAGGAGTACTGTGTCAGAAGAATAAAGACATGGAGGTCAGTACGTTTATGCAACATTATGCCTCCCTACTCCTGAACCACCAAAGCGAATACGTCCACAGTGCTGGACGAAACCTCAAATGTCATGAGGTGGGAACACGTAAAGCAGCCAGGAACACCGTCGAATACGATTGTTTTTGTGGCCCAGATCTTATAGTGTGAGGAGGCATAATGTTGCATGGGCGTACTGACTTCCAAATCATTGACCATGCTACACTTACCGGTCAACGTTATCATTATTTTTATGGATGACAATGCGCAACTGCATCAAACAGCGCAGATTGAGGAAGTCTTGGAATGAGTGGATATTTGGGGAATGTGCTGCCCGTCCCCCGGACTTAAATTCCGCACGTGTGGTATGTGCAGCACGTCTACATGCACCAAAGACCATCCAGCAGGTTGTCAACGGCCGTGGTGGAGAAATGGAACGCCCTACTATTAGAAGTCCTTACCAATCATGTGTCCAGCTTGGGGGCACATGGCAGAGCATGCACTGCCGTCCATCGTGATCACACACCATATTGACATCCATGTCCCATCGTTTGTAATGTGGAAGAGCCATCATGAATCGCGGTGACTTCAGTGTAATTATTGTCTTTGAATAACGATGTCATTTCTGTTCGGTTCTTGCATATTTCTTCCAGTTATTTTCTGTACTACACCGTAGCAATTCTTGCTATGTGTGGTCACCTTGATCTAACCGTGTTTTCTGGCAATGACATTTCATGCGAAAGTTACTTTTATCCTTGAGTTTGGCACACCAGTGTAATCATCGTATAGCATCATTATACACCACATTAATTAACATAAACTTAGAGTAACATTCATAAAAGAACATCTACTTTACAAACACAGTTTACTGAACTATCAGTCGTATTCAGGAAGTCTTCGAATTGTCCCGTGTAGGTTCTTAATTGACATATCTGCGCTAATTGTTGGATTGTTTGCCTTTCTTCTCCACAGTCGCACTTTGGAGATGCGTTTGGTTTTTATTCAAATATGGAATACCATCATTCGCAATCGTGGGTTCTAATTAGGTTTAGAATTACCTAGGATTTTATTGGGAGGTCAAAGCCAGTCGGTTTTTAGACATAAATCGGAATTTCTCGAGATCCGCAGTCGCAGTAACTTTCCAGGCTTTCTTCCGGTATCGCAAACTTTAAAAGTTGTTATTTTCTAAGCAGACAACTTCCGCAAATAATGATTTTCTAGAGCGGAGTCGTTTAATGTTTATGTAATCAGAGATCGAATTAAGAGGAAGATATTAATTGTTCTGAAGTTTTCTGAATTCTGTAGGAAGTCTGGTGCTGGAGATATTTGAATTAGGACTGATGATCAGAATGTAGGTACCCCCTCAACCGTGTCCGAAATCATTCTCGCTGTTTGAATTACTTCGGTGTCTATTTACTTGCTATAGCGGGTTATTAAGCCCGATGGGGCAGCAGTATTCTGCTACTAAATTAAGCGGTTGTTCGTAAAGTAGATACCGATGAGTCCCATGTGGTGCTACATAGCTTTTGTACAATATTGTTCCTTGTACTTAGTTTTGCAGAGAACGAAAGTGACAGGTATCTATCTATCCCGGATTTACCAGTTGTAGACTAACGTGAGATGATTGCTTCGAGGTGTTGATTCTTCAAGTGTCACTCTTTATATGGTCATAATAACAGCCTCGTTCACCTATGGGAAAATGTTCTTATTGCTTATAGCCTTAACTAACTACTAAACCCATCAAAGTATTAATCACCTTCTTACAAGAGCCAAACAGCACAGAAAATGGACTGCAGCTGACAGAAGGCGTCTAGTGTGGTCCAACGAGTCGCGATTCCCCCAGTTTTTCAAATGACGACAGGCGTCGAATTCACCAACGACCCAGTGAGGCATATAAACCGCAGTGCGTGGAGCGTGTATTTCAAGCTGGAGGCGATTCTTTGGTGTCTGGTGCCATGACTTGGGCGGACTCATTCAGGTTATTATGAACATGAACCAGGATGCTTATTTCAACATTCTCGGTAACCAGGTGTCGCCCTTTCTTCTACTCCCGTCTTTCAATATGACAGCAACCGTCTTCACGGGGCTGCACGCATGCGTTCCTGATTTGACGAACCTCTTAAAGCCATAGAAATTTTCTGGGACTCTCTGGGTCAGTGGATGAAACGTAGCAAACAACATCACTGCAGTTCGGTAAGTCTGCGGTGTTTATTTACCAACGGGGCGTTGCACCTGGATGTGGCTTAGCTGTAGAAAATCATGGTATTACTTCTTCGCCGAAATGAGACCATTACCATGGCTAGAGGTGGCTTTGCAAGCTATTGGCGTGATATCTCCTAGGGATGATTAATTATTTGCCAAGTGTCCTTATGCATTCCTACATTTAGACGGCCCTAAAGTCGACCGATGTCATCTTGGGAGATAGCGTTCCACGTTACTCATCTATTGTCACAAATGGCCAAGAGATATTGCCGTTAATGAAGACTGGAACGTAAGTCCTTCCATCTTGTTTCACACGTGCTCAACGGGAGGCAGGTCTGGTGAAAGTGCTGGCCAGAATGAGAACGTGCTGGGTAACGAGAGAAGATTGGACACAAGTGTTGTCATGCCGGTACACGTGGAACACTATATCTTCCTGGCATAGCAGGAACGCCAAGAGATGGTTAGGACGATGTGCAAGGAGTGTGTTATGGTCATAACAGGCTATGATGTGACACACGAGATATCCTCTGTTGCTCTCGCACGTCTTTGGTTCGCACACTACTATAGCTTCCGCTCTCCTTTTTGACACTGCACTCGCAAACAACAATTAATGATAATAAAGCAGATGTTCTCTCATCACAAGAAAACGCTACGTATCATTCCAAAAAAATGGCTCTGAGCACTATGAGACTCAACTGCTGAGGTCATTAGTCCCCTAGAATTTAGAACTAGTTAAACCTAACTAACCTAAGGACATCACAAACATCCATGCCCGAGGCAGGATTCGAACCTGCGACCGTAGCGGTCTTGCGGTTCCAGACTGCAGCGCCTTTAACCGCACGGCCACTTCGGCCGGCCGTATCACTCCAGTAATGTCTTTTGCTTACACCTTCGGGGCGAGCTGGAGAGGAATGATTTGCAAGGAATGTTTGACGATGGCATCCTTTTTCGTATACCATTTTCTAAGAAACGTTTCCTGGTGACTCAAACTGACACTCTACGTGTAAAAATTGTAGCCCTTCGAAATGCAGTCAGCAATGCCTGCTCATGAAGCAATCCAGTCATGAATCTGTGTTTACATATATACTCCTGAAACCATCTTACGACGTGTGATGGAGGGTGCTTCGCTTACCACACTCATTTCCTCCTCTCCTCTGCTCCATTTCCAAAGCGCGAGTGCGAAGAACGACTGTCAATAAACCTCCATATGAGCCCCAGTGTCTCTTATTTTATCATCGAGTTCATTTTGTGAAACGTACTTGCGATGACGTGATATGTTGCGCGGCTCTTCTTGGAATTTACGCTATCGAATTTTCAACTGTACATCTCTATATGATATGGAACACCTCTTTTGTAGTGCGTGTCAGTGGCTTTACTGCGCAGCTCCGTAACGCTCTCGCGCTGCTGTGCGCTCCCGCGACGAAGATGATGATGTTTGGTTTGGGGGGTGTTGAACTGCGCGGTCATCAGTACACGTACAAAGTCCCAATTTTTATACACTCCAATTTTTTTACACAGTCCAATCTAGCCACAGTAAAAAATGATGATGATTACGATGAAATGACGAGTACAAAAACCCAGTCCCCAAGCATAGAAAATTCCCAACACGGCCGGAAATCGAACCCGGGACCCCGTGATCCAGAGGCAGCAACGCTAGCTACTAGACCACGAGCTGAGGACGCGCTCTCGTGACGAAACGCGCCACTCTTCTCGTTAAAATTCTTTTGGGTATACTGCCGTGTCATCTTATAAAATGATTTTTAGCGTTTTTAGTATTTTATATGATGATGCGACAGTGCTCACAGGAGAATTTTATGAAACTGAAAAAAGCTGCTGAAGCCTATATATTTAAATCAGTGCCGCTCTTCGCTGGATCCTGTTACTCCATCTGTTCTGTTAACCCTTCCTGGTAAGCGGTGAATGCTTCTGCCATTTAGAACACGTACGATGAGCATGTGTATTTTCCATGGAGCACCGGCACCAACCCTGATGAACAGCTACACATCACCTACAAAGAGCCTGGCAATTCTTTGGAAGGAGCCTCCAATCCCTTGCAAGTTCATAGCGGTTCCTTGTATAAAAATAGTCGTTATGCGACTTACGTTCGTCGACTCTGTTCTGCAACGTCTAGAATGTTTACTGACTGAGTACGACACCTGAAATCGAAATCGCTCTTACAGAAAGTCGTATGGATTATTACTGGACCACTATTACCACGCTCATTACGTTGTTTAAACTTAGTCCACCGCTCGGTGGTTTGAATCATCGCGGTTACTCCCCTGTTTTAGAGCTCTGCACATATTTTAGGAGTTTTCATTTTTCATCATCCTTTTCCTTTTGCTTCTACAGGGTGGTTATAATTAATCTTTAGCTGCTGGAGAGGGTCCCCATGAAAATGAGTGATAGAGTCACAATGAAATTTTATGGAAACATTTTTAAGGACATGCGGAAGAAAAATAACGAGTAAACCATGGAAAGAAACACACTTTAATTTTCGCATGAGAGGACAACATTTCTTAATTGCATCCCATGTTTATGTTCCAGGTTACAAACGT
The DNA here is from genome assembly GCF_021461395.2 of Schistocerca americana. Lineage (NCBI taxonomy): Eukaryota > Metazoa > Arthropoda > Insecta > Orthoptera > Acrididae > Schistocerca > Schistocerca americana. Next base: position 701,397,320 of record NC_060121.1, on the reverse strand, counting down.
TGCTCAATCTGCACGACAGTCTGGAACAGCACTACTGATATCATTTCACAGTTGTTCGCAGCAGTTTTCGAACGGTGGATCATTGAATGTTCAGCAGACGTGACACATCTCGTGCACTGCTTGAAGATCGCACATTGCATCCAGCTTTCTCATCCGTGGCAACAGTAACTTCTTCAACAATCTGTGGCACGATTGGCCGTTGACTTCTCTCTGGAAACATTTCCAAAACGACAGATACTTCGAATTTCCGAATCATGTTCTTCAACCCCAGTGTAGAGAGAGGTCTCCCAGTATTTCTTTAACGCTTCGATGCCCGCGAAGAGGAGTAGAACTATTACCGTTTTGATAAAACAGCTTTACGTATTTAAGGCCCCGTTCACCATGTCCAGATCCATGCCGACCGTCTGTAACTGCATTGTACAATGATGCTTGTGCTTCAACTTTACCACACCGTACCTGTACCGGCGCCCGTCGCCAAACTACGACACTTAGCACTACTAACAACGCAAATCCTGCAGCAAACAGTCCTTTAAAGTTTGGTACCCGTACGATAAACAGTTTCCGTTTACAATGACTCAAGCAGCGAAAGTTTAACCACCGTGTATTTAAAACCCTACTCTGAAGACGCGTATTCGTACAAATTGTGGGACTTCATCCGTTGATGTTTCGAATGTCTCTCTTAGTAACTACCAAGCAAATTTGGTAACACACTAGCCGTTATTGACCATTGTTACTTTCTTTTAATCGGTGGACACGATACGGCATCCATTCCTTTTACAGTGATTGAGTAACCACGAAGAGCTGAGCTTCGCCGCTTTAACGTTATCCTGCTTGCTAATGTGTACTAGGGCCTAAGGACTGCAGCCTCTGAGGGCGTCGGACACACTCACCTCACTTCCTCCACCAATTTCCATACTGCAGCCAACCATAACTTTCACTTCTGGCGACACTTAGCTAGTACCAAGAGATAAGGACTAACGATGGACGCGACTCACAGAAGAGTGAGTAGCTGCTGGCGCTCACCTTGTACTCGGGGTGGTCCTTCTTGTGGGCGTTTCGGAGCCTCTCTGCCTCCTCGATGAAGGGCTGTTTCTCCTCCTCACTCAGAATCCTGCGGCACAGGAGGAACACGTTTAACCACACACAAAGACAAGCACACTGTACGTATTCATAACCATCTGTTAGGTATTAAGCGGTCCAGTCACATCAAGGTAATCACGGCCTGTATTCGACGTCAACGTGGGATAACCAGACGGTAGATGGCAACACAAGCAGTGGAGGGTCTGTAAATCGTGTTGGGGGGACGTGGAAAGCGATACACTTGCTGTCGTGATGCAAAAACGGTGATATTTACCCGACGCCCAAAAGAGCATAATCATTGGCTTTCGGGCCAAGGGTGGTAGCGTTTCCGAATGGCTAAGCTTGTAAACTATTCGCGTTTCCATCTTGTTAAAGTATACCACGCATGGCAGAACAGCGCTATCCTAAACCGGCAACGAGGCAACTATGGTGCATCACTGACCACAGATGACAGGGATGGACGACGACTGCAGAGATGCGTCGGGTGATTAGACGTGCAGCTGTTGAGTAACTGACCGCCCACATGAACCACGGGGCTACCAGCAGTGTCTCCTCAACCCTTGCAACTAAGGTTGCAGCGTATTCGTCTCTCCAGCAGGTGGCTGACCCCATGCACTCATGCTGACTGCTGCTCGTCCGCGACGAGGGCTGGAATTTGCACGCCAATACCTCAACAGGAAGTCCGAGTGGCGACAGGTGGCCTTTTTCTGATGAATCAAGTTTTATGTTCCATCGGTCAGATGTTCCATCGGCGTGAAACTTCTGAAAGCGAACACCCTGCAACAATCGTCGGTAGGGTCCAGGCCGTTGTGGTCTGTAAAATGTTTTAGTGGCATCCCCTGGGCGATCTCCTCATTCTGGAAGGCACAATTGATCAACTTGTATGCCATGTCCACCCCTGCATGAAGTTTATTTTTCCTCGGCACAATGGCATCTACCAGGAGGACAACGCAACGTATTGCAGAGTACGTGCGTGGTTGGAAGAGCACCAAGATGAGTTTACTCTATTCCCATGGCCATCAAACTCCCCAGTTTTAAACCCAATCAAGACTCTACGGGACCACCTCGACCGGACTGCTCGCGCCGGATCTCCTCGACTGGAGGATGCTCACTGGAGTCGGCATGGCTCCACATCCCTCTTAATATTTTACAGAACCACATGACTCTCGTTCTTTCACGTCTCGCAGAAGTCCACGCTGAAGAGGTGGTTACTCAGACTTGACAGTTGGTCACATTAATGTAACTGGACAGTGTGAATGTGTGGGTCTGGTCACAGATAACGGCATTGTTCACTGGTACTGAGATGTGTAGAACATGCGGCATCCTGTACATCGTCAAGGGTTGCTTCAGTAGAGAGGGTATCAATTTTGTTGCATGATAGCATAACACTGGTGATTTCGAGGAAAATTATTAAATAATTAGCATATTATTAGTGCTAGAATCTTGCTGCTATTATGTGGCGTCTGCTTCTAGTCTTTAAGAGTTTTATCTTCATCTTGCAACACCAAACAACGAATATCGTATGACGATAGGTGTCACCAGATTATTAAAAAAACATGTGTAACACCGAAAATATAGGATGCATGGCACCTACTACCGATATATAACTTTTTTTTAATTGTATGTAAATATTTGTAATTTAAATGCTTTCTTTTAGTAAGTAAGGACATTGCTTCACTGTATGTGTAATTTAGGTAGAAGTCTGTTGACATTTCATTGTATTTATCGGTGTTTTACTGTGCTTATAAGCTCTGGGAAAAAGCCAAAGGAATTATTATTTGCATCCACTGGCAACGATAATAGCAGTGCTTATGCGCTGTAAAATCTTTGGGTAGGGAGTTGTTGCGCAGAGCGCGCGGAGAGAGAGGGAGACGGTATCCAGCACTTGTAGTGTGCGGAAGTGTGGTGTTAACGCTCTCGCAGTAGAGAGTACCATTATCGGGAGGCATCATGTACGCGCGCCGGCCAGATGTCTAGTGCAGGAGTACGGACAGTGGACGGGCGGAAGAGGTTATATTAATTACGATTGCCCGTTCCTACAATTAGCCGTGGCTCCACAACATGCTACCGTCTTCAACAACAGCAGCAGTTCCAGCAACACAGTTTCGTCGTATGCACAGCACTGAAGTATGACTGTTCAAAAATGGTTCAAATGGCTCTGAGCACTACGGGACTTAACATCGGAGGTCATCAGTCTTCTAGAACTTAGAACTACTTAAACCTAACTAACCTAAGGACATCACACACATCCATGCCCGAGGCAGGATTCGAACCTGCGACCATAGCAGTCGCGCGGTTCCGGACTGAAGCGCCTAGAACTGCTCAGCCACCGCGGCCGGCTAAGACTGTTCATTGATAGAAAGTATTAACGGCTAACGCAGTAGCACAACTGAATGTGGTTTGATTGATAAGATTTATTTAAATAACAATCAGTTAAACTCAGGACAATTGTGTCCTCATTGCCTCCAGACGTTACCAAGCAGGATCCTTGTTCCTTTTTTTCCTAATATGCTGACTGAGTGTCATAAGAAACAAACTGAATAGTACAGCCACTTCATTAATGAATAATTTCTCTTTTAAGAATTTTAGCCTCAGTCTACCATCAATTAACTGTTGTACAACAGAGGCTTCAGTATATGACTAAAGTAAAGCAATTTCATTTTTCAAGTTTGAGAATCAATCACTGGAAAAAATCCAAATCTAAATAAATGCACAAATTAAGAGTGCGGAAGTTTTATTTATTTTACATATAGCTTGGAGCACATGGCTGTTTGGTTTGGTACCGTACGTATTCTAGTATTTAATTCTGTCCAAGTCAGTAAAAAAGGCTCAGTTGTTCAGACAATAATATGAAATCCAATTTGCAAAAAAATTAACGGCAAAGTAAAAATTGTTTGCTTTTTTTATAAATTTCTTTGATGACTTTATGCTGAGGTCACTGAAAGTCATTGTTCATGTAACGAAGTTTAGTACTCATACAGTTTAACTGCATATTTGCAAATTATTATTCCATTGCCTTTTTCAAAATTTAATGCCAAACATAACGTAAGAGTGACTTTTCAGTTTTCTTTATCATTACATACTCACTTAAAATTAGTGGCAAAAAAAAAAGAAAAAAAGAAACGTGGCAACCTTTAGTTATCACGTCAGTGTTTAACAATACATGTTTTTCTTTCCGATCATCTTGTACAAGATTTTGGATGTAAATTGCCCTAGTGTGCTGGCGACCATTAGTTAGTTCCTTTTCGTTCATTAGTGTAACTTTTGGATTCATGATCAGTGGTGCCTATTTCTGTCCAGTGTTGTTCGTGAGTGAATGCACAAAATAACTTTCATTTTCCAAATTATAGCCCTGTTCGGTTTAATTACTTTTATTTTTAGTAGACTTTCCATGAGAAGGGTCGGTTGTACACTTTCTTCCTACTTATCGGTATCGCTTCTTCGGGAAAGATAGCCTTATACAATTAGAAAAAATCCATTAGGCGTACACGCGATCCACGGTCATATTTTATATCGCAAGCAGGAGAGGCCGATTAGTAACAGGGAGGTTACACATGCTAAAAATTGTCATTAAATATTAACGTCGCACGGATCATTTGATACAATGAGCTTTGGCTGTGAAGACCAGTTAATTACCATGGGTTTACCGAGCACTCTTTGAATTTTACTAGCTCTGAGGCGGTGCCATACAGTGAGGTACCTCACAGTTGGCGAAGCCGCGCGGGGTAGCCACGCGGTCTTAGGCGCCTTGCCACGGTTCGCACGCCTCCCCCCGTCGGAGGTTCAAGTCCTTCCTCGGGTATTGGTGTGTGCGTTGTCCTTAGCGTAACTTAGATTAAGTTAGATTAAGTTGTGTGTAAGCTTAGGGACCGATGACCTCAGCAGTTTGGTACCATAGGAACTTACCACTACCACAGTTGGCACAGTGTCTGTCAGCTGTACAGTCGTATATCCTGTACTCTAGGCGAGCCAATTACATTAGACTGGAACATTCTTATACAGGAAATATAGTAACTGTTTCGTTGAAATAATGATGTTATTGAATGGCTCACATCTGGGTATAGTTGTTCATGTTGTATATTAATGACCTTGCATAAAACATTAACAGTGACCTCACACCTTTTGCAGATAATGTAGTTACCTATAATACTGCAGATACTGCAAAAATATTCAGTCAGAATTTGATAAGACTTCAAAGCGGTGAAAAGATTGGAATTTTGTTTTAAATGTTCAGAAATGCGAAATTGCCGCTCACAAAACGAAAAAACGTTGTATCCTGGGACATAATATCAGTGAGTCACAACTAGAGTCAGTCAACTTAACACATCTAGCTGTGTGTATTAGTGAATGTATTAAGAGTCCTATTAAAGGTTTCGCTTTTATTTACATATTATTCCAGAAAGGACGAGAAGATCATAATGATACCTTGTAGTCTTACTTTTGTTTATGTTTTGGTGCAGCAAATATAGGCAGTCACGCTTACTTTTCTTTTTTTTTTTTTTTTGCCTGCAGAAATTTGATTAAAGTTTATCCCTTCGTTACTTAGTTCACTTTTCTGGAAAATAGTGTAAATTTCAATTACTCTGGTTCAGAATACTTGCTCAAGTGGTTTGTTTACATACAGTTGTATATAGGCCAGATTTTTATCAACCTATTTTATTGTTTCTTAGTAATTTATTCAATTTCTTCTTACCGAATTATTGTAAAACCATGAATGAAAAGTGCGTAAGTTGGCGCAGGGTTGGTAGTTCCAGGGTATGGCGTGATAAATTCTATAGTATTTTCTTCCATCTGAGTGACTGTTGCATCGTGAAAATTGGGAAAGTTAATGAAGGTCTTCAGTGGCTTTACAACATATATACTGGAGACAGGAAGATAGTGGAAAAGGGGGAGAAAGTTGCTGCCATTCAGGACGCGTTAGAAAAGACTCTGAAAGGTCTAGTTAAAGAAGGAGAAGGGCAAAGAAACAGATGAGAAGTGGGAACAAATAATAGAAGGAATAGTTATAGGATTTCCTCTGGCAGCTTTGCAGTGAACATGTGAAAGTAAGTTTGACCTGTTGCTTCTGTTAGAAACGAATGAGTCTAAAGGTGGTCTGGGTGTAGACAGGACACAACAAAGGATATAAGGAAGACAGAAAAGAGAAAGTTTTGTTGTTAGGTAATTCTCACGCTAGAGGAGTTGGACAGCATTTAGAGGATGAACTAGGATCAGAATATCAAGTCACCAATACTTTTAAACCTAGTTCTGCTCTAGGATAGGCAATAGAGAATTTAAACTGTGTAAACATTTCGCCAAAGGACTATGGAGACAGAATGAAACCAAATATTCTGAGAGGTTTGGATTTAAGCAAATCTTCTGTTGGGGAAAGAAACTGAACAGCATATTCTAGCAACTGCATCGCTACAAAAAGATGTTTCCGCAATCATTAGGAATTTCATTTCCCTCCAATAATACCTCAGACGGCGGAGGTTCGAGTCCTCCCTCGGGCATGGGTGTGTGTGTGTGATTGTCCTTGGGATAATTTAGGTTAAGTAGTGTGTAAGCTTAGGGACTGATGACCTTAGCAGTTAAGTCCCATAAGATTTCACACACATTTTGAACAATACCTCAGACAGTGAGAAATGCCAGTTATCTGTATTGCTTCAGAATATTCGAAGTGGCATGAACGATCTACTTTTTTTGCATTCTTGAATTGGAGTATTGAAACTGAATTGACATAATCTGCCTCTCCGAACGTTACAGGAATTAGGTTAGCATCATATTTCTATAGAGCAGAACTTTATGACTTATTCTGAGCTATATGGTTAACACCTTCTTTCTCCATTTTTGTAGAGCAGAAATGGAGAAAGGAGGCGTTGGCAGATACTTCAGAAAAAGTCATAAATTTAAGAAAAAAGACATTCATAAATTTTGATTGTGGCAGCATATGGAAATATGCGTAACAGAAGCAGAATTGCGTAACAAATCCTTTACAGTAGCGAGTGTATACCGAGAACCCGCAGGTAATTTTAATCTGTTTATAAATCACCTTGAGGCTCTATTGACCCATTTAACAGTAAAAACAAAGAAGTAGTGATCGATAGTGATTTTGATATAAATTTTTCTAAAAATTATTCCAGTTGTTAATTAATACATGTGGTAACATAGTCATTCAACTTAATTCCTGGCGTAAACGTCTCAACTAGAGTAGCCAATTGCTCAAAAACAGCCACTGACAATATATTTATAGAAATATTTAACGAACAAAATTACGTTACGAAACCAATACTGTATCCAGTATATTGAATACAGTAACTTAGGCAGCAAAGCAAATGCGTTTGGAGAAAAACGTAGTTAAATCTGGTAACTAAATAATGTCAGCATAGGATGTAGTAAAGAATGTGACTGGCAGAACCAAAGATGAAGATGAGCGGATAGCATTAAGGGTATTAATACAATGTGTCGTATCAACGTTCGATACCACACTTGTTAGGGGTTGCAATTATCGACCGCGGTCGGTACTAGTTTAGCTGGACCCGCGAGTCGAGACTGGCGCCGCTCCGCGGCTTGCAACAAGTATCTAGGGTGCGCTCGGCCATTCTTGCTCAGGACGTCATGTATGAAAGTAGTACAACCTTCAGCTGATAGGAAGCAACCTCTAACAAGGCGCTTAGTTAAAGTATGGCCTATATGATGCCTCTATAGCTCTCTGTTTGTAATTATATTCCTCCTGACTATGAAGACTCCTACACCACCAGTTAAGTACAATATATTATTTTTTACCAACGACTTCTAATTATGTTAGTCGTTGTAGACTCGGATCATGCAGCCAGCTCCTTATCGACTTCACTGAGGAATCTGCTGTATATGAGATTTGTATGTTTCTATTTAGCACTGGCCACCAGTCATTCAAATTGGCGACGATTCGCTCGTCGTCATCATAACACAATGGTATCAGCTGCCTGCAGTTTAGCAATACATTTTGAACAAGTATGTCATAACTGTTACTGAAAAGTTGGCTTTCTTAGGATCAGTAGATGCTGCCATGGAATATCTCAGATAAACCACTACAAATAACTTCAGTAATATGGATATGGCCCTGACCAGAGCAGGTGGACTAATGTCAACATTAAAATTTTCTAGTGTTTTGTGATAAAAGTCAACAAAATTAATTCCAGAGTGCTCTACAGAGGCAACGTATTAAGTTATTTGTCTAACCAATTATTTGTCACTACAAAATTTCCCAACTGGCCACGGAAAATATTCGTGGAAAAGAGGCAGAGGCGCCAGCATTGCTCTCCTCCCTGTTCGCCTTTTCGGATATTTCCGTCGACGCTTGACTCGCCTCGGGTTTACAACTCAACGCCGCAGACGAATGAAAGTTTTGCTTACTTCGTCCATGCGCAATGCTATTTTGCGGCCGCTAGATTTGAACGACAAGGAGAAACACGTTTCCAGTCTAGAGTGTGAAGTTACGGCCCTTGTACTTAATGCGCTTACTGAGAGCGGGGGAAACAGCTCCGCGGAGAGAAGTATGGTAGAAATGTCACACGACAATTAAGGGGCCCTCACATGTTGAATATTACTGCCAATGCGTTAATAAAATGACCGTCTGAGAGTGAGCGTTATTGAATTGTCAATACTAGTAATATTAACGAACAGTATTGATGCCGGCCAAAATATTATCAACATTACCTATACATAGCGAGCACGATGGGGCAAGCATTATCGGTTTGAAAATTCGCCGTTCTGTTGTTCGCATTTTTTGCAGCTTGCCTTCTGTATAATGCAGCACATATATGCTAAGCTCATGATGGCTTCATTAGTGCTACAGAAACAGCCGCTGCACATGCGATCAGCCATCAGAATTATTTTTGGATTAGTATTTAAAAAATACTTGCTAACAGTGTTTCAAATTTAGTTTGTTCGTAACCACAAACACCCGAATGTCTACTTGTCGACTGGGCCTGGCTATCTCACTGCCGTATTTCGTTTTTCCATTCCTTCTCGTATTAACATTAGTAAACAATTCTTGTCCGTTGCGAACTTATTACAACAATGCAACTGTTGGAAGAACAGGTGATTTACAATGAATCGTCTGCAAACATTTGTTATTACAGGCTTTTATTTTTCGATTATGATATTTCAAGATGCTTGGCTTCCCATCTTCAGATGTTTGCATTAATTTACGTGTCGTGAACATTGTTTCTTTACTAACAGCGTTGCAGAATTTTGCAGCGGATGTTTTTCAGACAGCTTTTGTGAGGGCTCGCTGAAAAGTAATGCCTCCGAATTTCTTATATGAAAACTCTTAAAGCTTCTTCAATAAAACAAACGGTATTAACATTCTACATTCTTATTCATCGTGTTAACATACTTCCAGCCCCCTGCCAGTAGAGGGCTGCGAATTGTATGGTGTAACATGGCGGTGTGTAACAAAGCTGCGTGAGAAACAGCGTGCTGCAACACACGGAGCGCCGTCTCTTTCTGCGTGACAATGCCAAACCACACATGAGCGCGGCGACATCTGTAACAATCCGACGTCCTCGGTTCACTGGCATCGTTCACTTGGCCCATCTAATTTTCATCTGTTTCCAAAACTTAAGAACACCTGCGAGGACTTCACTTTGATAGTGATGAAGGAATGCATGCCCGCATCTCGTGGTCGTGCGGTAGCGTTCTCGCTTCCCACGCCCGGGTTCCCGGGTTCGATTCCCGGCGGGGTCAGGGATTTTCTCTGCCTCGTGATGGCTGGGTGTTGTGTGCCGTCCTTAGGTTAGTTAGGTTTAAGTAGTTCTAAGTTCTAGGGGACTTATGACCACAGCAGTTGAGTCCCATAGTGCTCAGAGCCATTTGAACCATTTTTTTTGAAGGAATGCATGCAGAGGTGAAGTTCTAGCTCCATCAAGAAAGTCAAAACGTTCTACAGTGACGGCATCAACAAACTGGTCTCTCGTTGGGAGAAATGAATTCGTCGCCAGGGTGAATATGTTGAGAAATAAATATGTAAACATGAAACATAAAGATGTAAACTGTTAATAACGATTGTTTTATTTTAAAAGCTTTAAGGGTTATCATATAAAAAAATCGGAGGCATTCGTTTTCAGCACGCTCTCGTAAAATATCATAAGTAAAGAAACAATTGTCACGACGGGTAAATAAATGTAAACACTTGGAGATGGGGTGAACATGAAATGTATGTACTCTTAAAAACGCGTGTTTTAAAGCGTAATTTATGGGCACGGTGTATCGTGAAAGAGGTGTCATTCATATCAGGACGTTGTGCCATATACTGTATACTGTGAATACACATTATATGATACATTTTTGTTTTGTACCATGTTCTTCATACAGTGTGTTCGGAAATTCCGTTACAAACTTCTAGGGCTTGTAGAGGGGAGTGAGCACATAATATCTGAAATAGGAACCCGTGTCCAGAAACATATTATTTCCATTTTACGACGGTTTCAATTCAGATGATTAATTCATCCATTTTTGCATGAGGAGCTGAATTGTATGTGACGCAGTACAATATTAGGAAAGAATTCGAAAGGAAATATAACGAAGCATCCGTTTATCACTTCAGCACATTTGTTTGTATTAACAACTGAAAGGGCTCTGTCCTTTTTCCCATGACGATTTTCATGATGTTTTGGCCATAAATGTGTGCGAATTTGATAAATGTACTCAACCTCTGTAAAATCGATGTAATCGTACTCTTTGTAAGAAGACTGTCTTCGAGACCAGAGATGTTAGTCAAAGAGGTTAACTTTGCTTTGTCAGAGAGTAGCAAAAGCAGAGTGTGTGATTCCTAGGTGTACTCAGCGATTGCACCTGAAGATGGCGGCCAGATGGATCGCCGAAATATCGTGTAGTGAAGCAATAGAAGAGTGTGGTGGACAGTCTGGGAATGTACTTCGTTTGAAAAGGATGGAGCTGGACTCTGTGTAGTGGAGACGTCATTATTTAGAAAAGATTTTGCAATAATATGTTTTGAGGAAAGATATTGAGCAAATGAGATTATATTAATGGAAGAATGATAAAAGCCAACTTTTAAGGTAATCAAGTTTCTTTTACATTTGTAACTGTGAAGCTTCTCATTGTTAGAACATTGTGTATGGTTGAAGTTTGCTTTAGAAAATTTGTAATGAAGTATAAGCACTTGTCTTATAGTTGAAACAAGTATCAAGGTGGAGGGGGCTAGTTTTTCATAGGAGAGTTATCAAGAAATATCCTACCAACCTGTCTAGATGTGAAAAGCATTGTTATTATGGCTTAATGAAGCACAGTTAAACTTGGCATCTTTCTTCTCACTTATCAGATGTTAAGATTAGTTCCCCATTATTATTTATTTCATGACCGTTTACACACTCGCATTGCACATCGCGAGTTGTGTACGACAAGCATTTATGAAAAGTGATACGATAACCGTTTTACGTTGCAGATCGCAGGTACAACAAATGAAATTTGATGTTTGATAGTCACATTATTGTTGTTGATAATACTTCCGGGTTATATGGCCGTGGTCCATGGAATTCTTCTATTCCTAACGTTTCGTCCAATACCTCGTTGGACATCCTCAGAGGTATGGCTGGTCCTGCTGAGTCCTGCTGACTGACGAGTCGGGAGTCGGAGAGCGGCCTAAATACCGAGGAAAGTGGGCGTGGTCTAGCTTGCACATGGTAGCACAGAGAAAACTAGTCAAAGATAAAATGTAACTATCAATAATAGTCCATCATAGATAAAAATCACTTATCGATTCTGTAACGCCACTGTCCATATCTCGCTTAACTTCAAGGCCTCTTCTTTTCTATTAAAATTATCTTCATGTTTATAAATTTCAATAGCCTCCCTATACAGCCGTGGACAATAGTTCGTGGTAGCACTTAAAACTGTAGTTTCAGAAAACTTAACTACAGGGTCACCTGACTGAAAGTGCATGTTCCGCAACGGTCGATTTATCTATTTTTCCCAGTCGGCAAAGACTTTTACGCTCCTTTACCCTCGTATTCACACTTCCTTTCGTAGTACCAATAAAGACCTTGCCACAAGTACACGGAATTTTATACACACCGCTAGATGATAATGGTGGCCTTCTATCTTTAACAGAACGAATTACTTGTCCTATTTTTCTGGTAGGTTTGAATACCGGTTTCACTTTATGTTTCAGCAAAATTTCGCCGATTAGATCTGTAACCTTACTAATGAAACGTAAAGACACCGTGTTCTTCCATTGTTGTGTAGCATCCTTGTCCTTTGGCCTGCTGTAATTAGGTCTTACAACTCTATTAATTTCTTTGTTTGAGTACCCATTCTTTTCTAAGGCCTGTTCCAGATGATTCAGTTCCGCCTTCGAAAAGAATGGCTACTCAAACAAAGAAATTAATAGTTTTAAGACCTAATTACCTAATTACAGCAGGCCAAAGGACAAGGATGCTACACAACAATGGAAGAACACGGTGTCTTTACCTTTCATTAGTAAGGTTACAGATCGAATCGGCGAAATTTTGCTGAAACATAAAGTGAAACCGGTATTCAAACCTACCAGAAAAATAGGACAAGTACTTCGTTCTGTTAAAGATAGAAGGCCACCATTATCATCTAGCGGTGTGTAAAAAATTCCGTGTACTTGTGGCAAGGTCTATATTGGTACTACGAAAGGAAGTGTGAATACGAGGGTAAAGGAGCGTAAAAGTCTTTGCCAACTGGGAAAAATAGATAAATCGGCCGTTGCGGAACATGCACTTCAGTCAGGTGACCATGTAATTAAGTTTTCTGAAACTACAGTTTTAAGTGCTACCACGAACTATTATCCACGACTGTATAGGGAGGCTATTGAAATTTATAAACATGAAGACAATTTTAATAGAAAAGAAGAGGCCTTGAAGTTAAGCGAGATATGGACAGTGGCGTTACAGAATCGATAAGTGATTTTTATCTATGATGGGCTATTATTGATAGTTACATTTTATCTTTGACTAGTTTTCTCTGTGCTACTATGTGCAAGCTAGGCCACGCCCACTTTCCTCGGTATTTAGGCCGCTCTCCGACGCCCCACTCGTCAGTCGGCAGGACTCAGCAGGACCAGCCATACATCTGAGGATGTCCAACGAGGTATTGGACGAAACGTTAGGAATAGAATAATTCCATGGACCACGGCCATATAACCCGGAAGAATTATCAACAACAGTACCATCCGGTCGTAAAAACTTTCATTTTATAGTCACATTATTATTCCTGATAGCAAGAAGTCGGAGAGCAGATGAGCGTACAGTGTGCACAGGTAGGCCAATACATTTAATTGCCATCAGAGTTCATGTCCACTGAGAGGCACAGTGACTGTCAGAGTTTATTTGTGAAAATCATATCCGTATCAGTTCAGAGGCTTAATACTGGTAAAATATTTCAGTAAAGTGCTATCTTTTGAATTTTCAAGCAGTTGTATCAAAAAGTGTGATGCATTAATTTTTAAGTTCATTTGATGTGTAATTATAACAACAATTCTGGTACAGTGATTATTTGCAAGACTAAATATAAAGATTAACAATATTTAAACTGAGTTCTTTGTTTTGAAGTTGTTTGATGTACTGGCTAGCCTGAATTTCGCACCGTGTAGCATGAGCTCCACATATTTCCGTTCAAAAATAAATTTCCACATAGTTGTATTGCCCTGCACTGATCTTTACATATTTCGATATCAAAAAAAGTTTTATGCATTTCTTAGATACTGACTTGACACTCACGAACAGGAGTTTAAGTAGTCAAGAAACTTCCACACTTAAACGTTATGTTTTTATATTATTCCAAAACGAAAAAGAATCAAGCATACTGCACGCACAGAACAGTAGCGATGCATTACAATAGTGGCTTAATGTGGCGACCACCGACGTGTAATACAGGCATTCTATCTACGAAGCATGTTCTGGTACACATTCTCCATCAAACCTGGTGTCTTCAATTTCTGGCGCAGGGACAGAACTCGTGCCAGCAGATCTTCCTCTCACTCTACAGGAGACTTGTAAATTAAACTTTGCATGTGATCCTACAAGAAGTAGTCCATAGTAGTTAAATCTGTCGACTGCGTCAGCATGTGGTTGGACCACCTCGGCCTATCTTTCACCATATCGTCTGTTGAGATGACTCCGAACCGCACGTGAGAAGTGAGGTGTTGCATTATCATGCTGAAACCACATTTCCAGAAGTCATCCTGTCTGTCCTACTGCACACGAGGACAAGAAACTCTGAGAATTTTCTCTTTCTCTCAGCAGATCTGGACACGTTACACCTCTGAATTAAAACCATCGTAAAATGGAAACGATACGCTTCCAGAAATGGGTTTCTATTCAAAATATTATGTACTCACCCACCTCTACAAGTCCCAGATTTTTGTAACGAGAATTCCCGAACACGTTCTATAGTTTTGACTTTATGCGCTAGGAGCACTGCTGTCGAGTCATGTGATGAAGTGGCCCATAGGCTTAGAATGTACTTGTAGCCCGTGGCTGTATTCGGATATGGATATCAGTAGTTTTGTTATGAGGAGTGATGGCGAGTAAGTAAGCTGCTGTACGTGCAGTAATGTCAGCTGCCTTACGTGTCTACCTGTTCGGGTAAGCACAGCTGCGCATTGTGCTACTGAAGTAACTATAGTACAACGTGTGTGTTATCCAACAAATTTAATACCTTTTCAACATGGTTTACGTTCACTGATATAAAAAAGATGTTCCATTACCTACTTCACCTTCTTAGGGATCTATTTCTTTTGCTTTCTACATCTACGTGATAACCCTGCTATTCACAATAAAGTGCCTGGCAGAGGGTTCAATGAACCACCTTCAAGCTGTCTCTCTACCGTTCCACTCGCGAAAGGCGCGCGGGAAAAACCAGCACTTAAATTTTTCTGTGCGAACCTTGATTTCTCTTATTTTACCGTGAGGATCAGTTCTCCCTATGTAGGCGGGTGCCAACAGAATGTTTTCGCAATCGGAGGAGAAAACTGATGATTGCAGTTTCATGAGCGTTGCTACGAAAAGCGCCTTTGTTTTAATGAGTGCCACTGCAATCACGTATCATGTCTGTGTCACTATCTCGCCTATTTCGCGATAATACAAAACGAGCCGCCCATCTTTGGACTCTTTCGATGTCATCCGTCAGTCCCCCCTGATGCGGATCCCACGCCGCACAGCAGTACTCCAGAAAAAAATGGTTCAAATGGCTCTGAGAACTATGGGACTTAACATCTGTGGTCATCAGTCCCCTAGAACTACTTAAACCTAACTAACCTAAGGACATCACACACATCCATGCCCGAGGCAGGATTCGAACCTGCGACCGTAGCAGTCGCGCGGACTCCAGAAAAGGGTGGACAAGTGCAGTGTAAGCAGTGTCTTTAGTAGATCTGTTGCACCTTCTCGGTGTTCTGCCAATGAATCGCAGTCTTTGATTTGCTCTACCCACAACATTATCTATGTGATCGTTCCAATTTAGGTTATTTGTAATTGTAATCCCTAAGTATTTAGTTGAATTTACAACCTTCGCACAACTGAGGCGATATTTCATTGGCACGCAGTTTGGTTAGAAGACGCTTGTGAGGAACGGTTGCGAAAGCCTTCTGGAAATAAAAAAAAGAATCAATTTGATATACCCTGTCGATAGCAGTCATTACCCCATGAGTATAAAGAGCTAGTTGTGGTTCACAAGAACGATGTTTCCTGAATCCGTGCTGACTGTGTGTCAATAAATCGTTTTCTTCGAGGTAATTCATAATCTTCGCACAAAGTATATGTTCCAAAACCCTACTGCAATTCGACGTTAGCGATACGGGCCTGTAATTCAGCGGATTACTCCTCTTTCCCATTTTGGGTATTGGTGTGACTTTAGCAATTTTCCAGTCTTTAGATACGGAATTTTCTGTGAGCGGGCGTTTGTATATAATTGCTAAATATGGAGCTAGTGCATCAGCATACTCTGAAAGGAACCTGACTGGTATACAAAGTGGCCCGGAGACCTCGTCTTTATTAAGTGATTTAAGCTGCTTTGCTACACCGAGGATATCTACTTCTATGTTTCTCATCTTCGCAGTTGTTCTTGATTGGAATTCAGGAATATTTATGTCGTCTTCTTTGGTGAAGGAGCTTCGGAAAAGGGTGTTTAATAACTCTGCGTTAGTGGCACTGTCATCAGTAACTTCAGCGTTGTTATCGCGCAGTGAAGGTATTGATTTCGTCTTGCCAGTGGTGTGCTTTGTATACGAGTATGATCAGAATATCTTTGGATTTTCTGCCAGATTCCGAGACAGTTTGATTATGGAAATTATTAAAAGCTTCTCGCATTGAAGCATGCGCTATATTTCAAACTTCTGCAAAACTTTGCCAATATTGGGGATTTTGCTTTCTTTTAAATTTTGCATGCTTTTTTCGTCGCTTCTGCAACAGCGATCTGACCCGTGTTGTGTACCATGGGGGATTAGTACCATCACTCATTAATTTATGTGGTATATATCTCTCTCAATTGCTGTCGATACTATCTCCTTGAAATCATTCCACATATTTTCTACGCTTAGGTGATCAGATCAGAGGAGTAGAGACTGTCTCTTAAAAAGGCTTTAAGAGCTTTATTATCAGCTTTTTTAAATAGATGTATTTTGCGTTTCATTCTGATGGGTGTGAGTCTTACGGTATTCAGCCTAGCAGCAACTGCCTATGGTCGCTAATCCCAATTTTTCCAGGATTATTTGTTCCTAAGAGGTCAAGTATGCTTTCTGACTAGTCTGTCTTCTTCCTTAGGCTTCAATCTCAATTTCTTGTTTCCAACGAAGGCCCGTCATTTCACTTTCTTCCTTCCTTCCTGTTACTGCTTCAAGCTAATGTTTGTACGTTGCAATAAAGTTACCTTCATTCCTACTGTTCCATGTACGTTTCTCTCCCTAGAAATAATATGTAGTTAATAACACGCGGACTCTTTTCATATCACTATTCTATCCGTTAACACGTTTATCCTGTATATTTCTAGACGTAAAGAAGTACTCGATTTGATGGCTAGAATACTTCAGCTTAACGTCTCATACACAAAAGAGCCCAACTCGAGATTGGATAGTTAAAGAAATGCTCCTAGCATTTGCCGTAACTAATTCACAAAATTACAAATCACTTGGTATGAGGGGCAACCGCAGCTATGATGACACATTCCAAATGGGGAAAACCGCAACAGGTGGCTCATAATGATTCATTAACCACAACTTGTTTAACGAAGTTCTAATCAAATCTTCAGATACAATCTGCTGATCTAAAGAAGATTGAAAAGTCTTGATTAGAACAACGTTAAAAGAGAAACTAGAATTACTAAATTAATACGAGTATTGATTAGCAAGTAAGGTGTATGGACCTTTCCGTACATAATATCCTCAAAATCTCCGTAAGAATAAATAACAGAACTCCCCTATCTTCCAGCGGCTATTTTATTCATGACGATTGCGTACATCATGGAGACAGTTTCGTGCAGGGAAATAGGGGACTTCTGTTATTTACCTTACGAAGATTTTGTGGACATCGTGTATTAAAAGATGCATGTACCGCATTTGCTAATGAAAGTTATATTAATTCGGTAGTTCCTGTTTTAAGATAGTTCTAATTACTATTTTATAACTTCTTCAGGACAGCAATTGGTTACCTGATGATGAGTCTATAATTTCATGAGAATACTCATGATAAATAAATAATTTTGACGCAGGTGTTGCGGTTTTCGTCATTTGAAGTGATTCAGTAAAGATACGGAGATCTAAATCTAAAACTGAATCCTGCTACTCCCTATGTGAGTCTGGGGTCTGCTCCATCTTTTATTGTCGTTGGACTTGGAAAACACATCACACTCCATTGCGAACATTTCCTTTTGAGAAAAAGTGAAAGAAGATGTGAGTATAAGTCTTGTCAACGACTAGTCAGTTGCATTTTGTATCTCGAACCGCAAGTACTGGGTAAACTTATAAGCCGGCCGCGGTGGCCATGCGGTTCTAGGCGCTGCAGTCCGGAACCGCGCGACTGCTACGGTCGCAGGTTCGAATCCTGCCTCGGGCATGGAGGTGTGTGATGTCCTTAGGTTAGTTAGGTTTAAGTAGTTCTAAGTTCTAGGGGACTGATGACCTCAGATGTTAAGTCCCATAGTACTCAGAGCCATTTGAACCATTTTTAAACTTATAACGTTGATAACGATAGCAACACATTTATAATAATTATTTTACGAGAGCGTGCTGAAAAGCAGTGCCCCGAAATTTTTATGTGAAAATTCTCAAAACTTTTTGAGTAATACAAACTTTATTAGCACTCTACATCTTTATCCTTCCTATCTGCATATTAATTTCTCAACATAATCACCCCGGTGACGGACATATTTCTCCCAATAAGGGGCCAGTTTGTTGGTGTCGTGACTGTAGCGCGTTTGACTTTGTTGGCGGAGCCATAACCTAACCTCTGCTTGCACCGCTTCATCACTATACTCGAAAGTATTCTTTAATGTTTGAAACAGATGAAAATCAGATGGGACCAAGTGCGAACTGTGTGGAAAATAATCGATAGTTCATGTGAAAGGTTTTATTTATTCAAGAAACTCATTAACCTGTCTTTCATAACTGACAGCATGTGAATGGGCTGATAATTTTCGATTTCTTCTTTATTACTTTTCTTCAGCTGAGGTACAACTCTTGCCCGCTTTAAACACTCTGGAAATTTCCCTGATAGAAAGGAAACGTTTATTATGGTTATTAATGGAGCTTTCTATGCATTATTTCAGTACACACATCAGTGATTCATCTAAGCCCACTGACTTTTTATTTTTTTAGTTTTTGTACGGTTTTACTGACTTCATGCTCTGTCACCGGTAGCAACATCACTGTACTTAGTGCATAATTATTTACAGGTCTTATATTTGTTTTTGGAAAGTTTTGCAGTTACTTCCCTGCAATACTCGAAAAATGCTCGTTCACATAGTGCTTGGTTGGGTGGATCATTTACTGTTTCATCCCCTGTCTCATCAGTGTGTTGTTATACATTAATTTGTCTTTCCGTGTTCCTTTTTTATGACTTTTCAGACCGCGTTGCTTTTATTATATGCACTGTATATTATATTGTCTTTAAATGACTTTTTTGCAGAAATCAGCTCCTTCCTGTAAATTTTTGTATCTACAATAGAAATTTAAGAACTCTGGCTGTTGATAATTTAGAGAATTTCACTTTTACATTGGTTTCTCTACACACTTCATCCCAGCTTTGGTTTTCTAGTTCTTTTGAAAAATCATGTGTTTTAATTTCTGATAAATATCTTTTGTAAACTTGCTATTTAGTGAATTCTTCCATACTCTATTTCACTGTTATTATTTGGCAGAAATAGTCTGGTAGTCCGAGATATTCTACAGTTGCACCACATTTTTTCCTCTACATATTTGTTGGATTTCTGCGTCTCTACACCAGTGCTCAGTGACACAAACTACTGTGCAGTTCAAAAATTGGAGCTGAACTTCAGTGTGTTGTGTTTTATTTTTTATTGATTGCATGATTTGATGAATGATTGTTAAGTCTGTGAAATGTCCCATGCTATTTTTCCCAGTGGTTTCTTTTTCAAATGGTTCAAATGGCTCTGAGCACTATGGGACTGTCTGAGGTCATCAGTCGCCTAGAACTTAGAACTACTTAAACCTAACTAGCCTAAGGACATCACACACATCCATGCCCGAGGCAGGATGAGAACCTGCGACCGTAGCGGTCACACGGTTCCAGACTTATGCGCCTAGAACCGCACGGCCACACCGGCCAGCCTTTCTTTTTCTTCATGACATGTAGTGCAGGTGTAGTATGTGGGTTATTTGGGATGTTAGTTCTATTTTATGAGTAGTAGTTTCAGAATTTTTAAACTACTGGAGATACTCTTTAGTCAGGGAACCTGTCGTTTCGAATCATCCTAAAAAACCTACTTCACCTACACATGACAACAGTATCTGACCACGTGTGGCCCAGGATCCTCCCGCTGTACTCTCATCTTTACCTCCCAGTCCTGTTTAGGTGTAGGCCATGCTTAGTGAAACACCATCTATTGATAGTCACGACGGGCACTAGAATAACATGTGCGAAGTCGGCTGCAGTAGTGTCGTCTCTAGCCTCACATTAATCCGCCTTACAGCTCCATTAAAGCGTGGCCGATGGTGACGCTGGAACAGCTCAACAAAGCGTACATTAGTGCCGCGAATCAGGGAAGTTACCTGTGTCATATGCCCCATCCCTATCCAAACTGTTTCTCGCCCCACCCACTACCGCTCCATGCTCCTCTTTTGAGAAAACCTTACATAAATTCCTTAACTCCTCTATCGCTTGACTTAGCCTTGCATTTGGCCTGGTAGCTGCCCCTAAACTTCCCTGTAACTGAGGGCCTACACCTCGCCCTTGGCTACTACCTAGCAGCAGCACTTCCTTCTCCTAACACCTCGCACAATCCTACGCTCCCCGAGAACGACTGAAGTGAAGTATACTGCACGTTTCCTGCTCCTAGTCTTGCCTGAGGCTTCTCTCCTCTTTACTCTGCCGGTGATGGATACCTATTTTTAGTGTTGATAATGAAATTGTCAGATCATCTTCTCTTTCTGCCTGTCTCTCTATCAACAAATAGTTCCCAATCGCAGTCCTCCCGTCTATCTCCTGTGATCCTGATCAATTACTTGCTCCCTCCAACTGTGCCTGAAAGGCACAGATATTACCGTCTTGTTCCTCAATCAAAAAGTCCCTACTCCGTACTCTGCAGTTCCCGGAGCGAGCCTCTTCTGTTTTCCCAACGTTCTCCCCACTGTGACCCTCCCCCCTCCCTCCCACCATCTCACCCCATCAAATGGCTATGAGCACTGTGGGACTTAACATCTGAGGTCATCAGTCCCCTAGAACTTAGAACTACTTAAACTTAACTAACCTAAGGACATCACACTCGTCCATGCCCGAGGCAGGATTCGAACCTGAGACCGTAACGGTCGCGCGGTTCCAGACTGAAGAGCCTAGAACCGCTCGGCCACAGCGGCCGGCCCTCTCCCCATCCCCCGTGAAAATATTTCCTATAAGATTGGCAAAATATCTGCCTCCTCACTACCCTGTAACATCTCTCACATTTCCCACTCATGGTCAATTTCGAAAGGAGAATTAAGTGTAGCTTTAAAGAATGTATCAAGTTTGTCAAGGGCGCAACGCATGTAAACAAAAACGACAGGAAACTTTTTGTACCGTTTGCCGCTGTTTTTGTACTGATTTAGGATAATAATGAATGAAGAATGAATTGGTAGTTTCTTTGTTTTTAGAGTATTCGCGTTACCAAGATTGTTGGCTAGGTTTTTAAAAGTTTAAAGCACGGAAAATTTAGGCCTGTGAACTAATAAAAAAATTCGAATTTAGAAACGTTTAATTACACTTTTACGGCGAGAATAGACACCACTGAAGCTAGTAGCTGCCTTGTCTTAACGAAATTTATACTATTATGAAAACTTAAGTACAATTTTCAGTGTTTATGTTACGCAGAATTTCGGCCTAATTCGCGACCATCGGGATTTCAAATAACACGAGTTGTTTTTAAGGAAAATTCCTGTAGTAACAAGCCTCTTCTTCCCACTGATTTCCACCGTTCTATAGAAATTTGTGATTGGGAAATCTTTTTATTCACATTGTAAGTGGGCTGCAGGCGAACGAGGGTAGTCGTGCAGCTCTAATTATCACCTCGACAAAATAAAGTTATGTTTTTCATTTTTTTTCTTTTTGTCTGTAGTCGAGGTACACGCTGCAACCGCCGCGACACTCTAATGCAGCATACCGTTAGAAGATCCGAAACAGAAAGTGGCAGCCCACTGATGGAGTCGAGTATCGTACAATAATTGAATTTCGGATGCAGCGGGAATGTTATACGAAGGTCACTCCAAAAAAATGCACACTTTTTTTTAAATCCATCTTTTATTCTACACGTTTGAAAGTTTTACAGTGCGTAGATACATTCTTTAGTAACAATATTTTCATTTCTCCACATAATTTCCATCCCTCTTAACTGCCTTACGCCATCTTGGAACCAGCACGGTATACCCGCACGGTAAAATTCTGGACCAACCTGTTGGGGCCACTGTTTGGCAGCGTGCACAAGGAAGTCATCATCTTCAAACCTTGTTCCACAAAGAGAGTCTTTAAGTTTCCCAAAGAGATGATAGTCATATGGAGCCAGGTCAGGACTGTAAGGCGGGTGTTTCAGTGTTGTCCATCCGAGTTTTGTGATCGCTTCCATGGTTTTTTGACTGACATGTGGCCGTGCATTGTCGTGCAACAGCAAAACTTGCCGATATGGTTGAACACGACTCAGTCGAGCTTGACGTTTCTTCAGTGTCGTCACATATGCATCAGAATTTATGGTGGTTCCACTTGGCATGCTGTCCACAAGCAAGAGTCCTTCGGAATCGAAAAACACCGTAGCCATAACTTTTCCAGCAGATTTTTTTTTCTTGGCTGTATTTGCATGATGCCATTGCATTGATTGCCTCTTTGTCTCTGGTGAAAAATGATGGAGCCATGTTTCATCACCTGTCACAATTCTTCCAAGAAATTGATCTCCACCATTCTCGTACCGTTCCAAAAGTTCGCTGCATACTGTTTTTCTTGTTTCTTTGTGAGCCACTGTCAGTATCCCGGGAACCAACCTGGCACAAACCTTTTTTAACGCTAACACTTTCAGTATTCTGCAAACACTTCCTTGCCCTATCCCAACGTAGCGTAACAATTCGTTCACTGTGATGTGTCTGTCAGCAGTCACCAATCCGTTAACTCTCTGCATATTGTCTGGAATGTGTGTAGTACGAGGCCTGCCGTTGCGAGGACAATCCTCAATACTGCCGTATCCGCTTACATCACGTAACCTGCTTTGCCCATCGACTAACTGTACTGCGATCGACAGCAGCATCTCCATACACGTTTTTCAACCTCTTGTGGATGTTTCCCACTGTCTCGTTTACACAGCACAGGAATTATATGACAGCACGTTACATCTGACGAACGTCAAGTGTAGCAGTCATCTTGAAGACATGCTGTGACGGTGCCACTCACGGGAACCGGTTGAACTAAGTTTGAAAACAAAGGGGAAGAATGTATCAACACACTGTGAAACTTTCAAACCTGCACAATGAAAACTGTATTTTTACAAAAATAGTGTGCATTTCTTTTCGAGTGACCCTCGTACCTGTGTCAACTAATCCAGAAAACTTCTTTAGTTGTATGGATTGGCCTATCACAGTTGCGACATTTTCGCTGCTTCCGAAATTGAATTACCGTGCGATACACCACTCTACTCTCGACTAAATGGAAAGACCTTGGTTCAAATGGCTCTGAGCACTATGGGACTTAACAGCGATGGTCATCAGTCCCCTAGAACTTAGAACTACTTAAACCTAAGGACAGCACACAACACCCAGCCATCACGAGGCAGAGAAAATCCCTGACCCCGCCGGGAATCGAACCCGGGAACCCGAGCGTGGGAAGCGAGAACGCTACCGCACGACCACGAGATGCGGGCGGAAAGACCTTGGAATCTTACTTGAAAGGCTAGTACGTTCACCAAAACTTGCGGTTTTGGCTTAATAGTAACGAGTTTCGTCGGCAAACCAATGAATCTCCTCGTTTAGGAAACTAGATTTCGATATCCTCGGCGAACATCTGGATGGGCGTGTTCTAGAATAATCCACAATTTGCGGCGATATGGATGCTGGCTACGGCAAACTGGAAAAATGAACTCGTGCTGTTTGATCTCTGTCACTGTATAGAGACAAACCTGTGCAGCGTCGGCTGGTGCATTACACGCGTTCTGCAACACATGGCGCCTGGTATAGCTCGCGCCCGTCCAGTGTTTGAGCGACGCCTGCGCGCGTCCCCTGGAATTGGCTCCGAGTAAACAGGAGCGGCCCGCGCATGCGCGTGGCGTCCCAAACAAACAGCGCCGGCAGCAGCGACGCCTTTTGATGTTGCACCAGTAAAAACAACACGCGCCGCCTCAGCTTAACTGTCTCTTAAACGCCACTGCCCCGGTCGGCGCCGAATAAAACGCTCTAAAATCCCCGATAGCGGCCGTGTTTGTTTTCCCAGGGTCTGTTTGTGACGTTCCTTTCCAGAAACTATTTCCCGGAGATGAACTGAACGGGAGGTATATCGGCGGCGGCTCCGGGAATAAGTTAGCCGACTAAAACAAACTGTCTGACCGGACACGACAGCTAATTAAGACGGATCGCACTCTGCGCTGAAATCACACACCTGTTTCGCTGCTCTTTCCGTTTGGGTCATCTCTCAGCTAGTAAACAGTTTCCTGCTGCACACCAACATCGTTAAGCACTGCTGCGAAAGTGGCAGGAGAAGTTTTGTTTACGTTCAAAATGGTTCAAATGGCTCTGAGCACTATGGGACTTAACTGCTGTGGTCATCAGTCCCCTAGAACTTAGAACTACTTAAACCTAACTAACCTAAGGACATCACACACATCCATGCCCGAGGCAGGATTCGAACCGGCGACCGTAGCGGTCGCGCGGTTCCAGACTGTAGCGCCTAGAACCGCTCGGCCACCCCGGCCGGCAGAAGAAAATATTGATAAAGTCATATGGAGAAGATGCGATATGATAGGATTCCAAAGAGAATACTGAGTTAACATTGTTATATTTTAGCCTTATATTTGTAGTCTAATCTCTATTTTATTGCTCCACTTATTTTACTCCATTATTCTTTTACACTGCATTTGAGTATATCTCTGTACACAGTTTTCGATCTAGCGCGTACTGCACTATCTTTATTGTCATATGCCCTATTTAAATTTTCTTAAGCTCCTATCATTCTCATGTGTGAACTATGTGAATATGGACGGGCCTCCGGCGCCATTCTAACGTATGGCTATGTTTAGAGTTCGTGCACGAGGTCTTGTTCTGCGCTGCTCTGTCGTCACTTCGTTGAGGTAATATGCATTTTCCAATTTCTCCTTCGTTCTCTATTCATGCCCGTCCTCGGTGTATTTAATGATTAATTTTAAATATTTTTTCCGTATAGGTTGCCTTTTAGTTCGTTTTATTCGGTGTCATACCTTCTTTGAAGGATGCTTTTTGGCAGAAAATTTTTGATTTTTTAACGTGTACTACATTGCGTGTGTGTATGCAATTTTATTCGGTCGGTGTTTCAAGCTTATTTTGCTTGTATAGTAGTCCAGGTTAGGACCACGCTGGATTAATTGTAATGTGGTCCTCCACTTATATTTTCAGGTAACCTAATGATGCTCAAACCGGGAGAAACGCATCGTTCTTGAATTAATAAAGAACTTTGACAACGTACGACTGCTTTTTACCGTGGCAATAATAACGCTGCTGTGCGACTACACAAAGAAGGAATGGAATAATGCCGGCCGGAGTGGCCGTGCGGTACTAGGCGCTACAGTCTGGAGCCGAGCGACCGCTACGGTCGCAGGTTCGAATCCTGCCTCGGGCATGGATGTGTGTGATGTCCTTAGGTTAGTTAGGTTTAATTAGTTCTAAGTTCTATGCGACTGATGACCTCAGAAGTTAAGTCGCATAGTGCTCAGAGCCATTTGAATGGAATAATTTTTTTAAAAAATTGTCCTTCTCCAGAAGAAGGGGCAAGCGAGAGTAAGGTAAATAGATAGCTGGCTGGCATTGTAATGATGGACTTCCTATTTCGGAAAAAAGAGATTATGAAACACATGTAAGAAGGTAGATAGTTCTGGAAAGTCTAGCGTGTGAGGGCTTACGGTAAAAGGAAAAACAAAAGCAATGTAAAGAACAGAAGAGTAACTCCGTTGAAGACGAAGGTAATCGAAGGTACATGCAAAATGTTAACACTGATCCAGTGTTGTGACAGTTACGGAAGGATGGAGGAGATAAAAAAGAGAGGATTCGATTATCTTCCCCAACTAGGAAGAGCGTAAGTTTGCCGGTCCGCAGACACTGTTGTGATAGTACAAAGACAATTACGAAATACTTGTGATATGGTAACTTCAGAGCTGTTGCCGTACAGAACTAGACGTTAGCGTAGAAACTCTCAGAATAATTAATTCTATCTTGAGATTCCATGTTAGAAGCTACCAGGTTAAGCGAATGATAAAGTGTGAATTTTAGTTGCCAAAGTAGGTTAGATTTTGGTGGAAAATGCATTAGAATTCAAACCACCACTGGTCTATTCAGACGACCAGTAGTTTTGTACACATCGTACTGTTAATAAATGGTACAAAAATGACAGTGCGTGAGGAGTAGTATTAAACAAAGTTCTGATCGACATTTGTCACCTGACGCGTAGCGCTTGACAGCAGAATACCTGAATCTACGCTGCTGCTATCTGTCTACCTCTGCTTTTCAGCTATGAACACTAGCTGCGATTTTAGCTTGCCTTGTCGAAGAGTATTATAATTTTGGCACTAGTCGTTTTAGGCATCGTCTACAATAATTAAAAAGAGCTGCATAAAAAGTCCGAGAGATCTCTTTGGGAGTGCGGAAATATGAAGCGAATTGTGTAACTAATAGTTCCCACACCTGTTTGTGATATAAACACGGAAATTAAACTAATGTGATATAAACACAGAAATTAAACTAAGAGTCTGTCGATATTCCCCAGTTTAATGAATGGCAATTAATTATAAATACATGGAGCCATTGGCTGCAGTGCCTTACCAAGATACGTCGACCACTGAGTAAATTATTCTAACGAAGAAGATCTTAAAGAGATCAACTTTTTGAATAACATACTGTAACACGCAGTGTTCGTCAAGTTTCTCTAATATATTCCACTGGGAGTACGGCAAGGCACTGTTGTAGATCCGTTACTGTTTACAATGTAACTTGGGTAAGTTCCACGAGGCTGCTCGCGGACGATGCTGTTTTCTATAGGAAGAAGTCTGTAGCGAAATGCAGGAAGACCAATGGCGGATCGATTGTTGGTGGATGAACTATCAGTTGCTCCTGAACTTCAATAAATGTTACGTATTGCGCGTAATTAGGCGAAGAGATCCAGTACTGTTCAATTTTTATGTCAGTGGTTAATCAATGGAACCAATAATTTTTTATCGAGTCATATGTTTTCTGACTGGTCTGATGGAGCCCGTCACGAATCCGCCTCCCGTGCTAACCTTTTCATCTCAGAGTAGCACTTGCACACGACACCCTCAATTATTTATTGGACGTATTTAAATTTCTGTCTTCCTCAACAGTTTTTACGCTCCACGGCTCCCTGTCGTCGTAACACTTTTTCTGTTACGTCTCCCTTCTTCTTGTCAATGTTTTCCCTGTGTTCTTTTCTTCGCCGACTATGCGGAGAACCTTCTCAACATTCGTCTGAAGCACCACATCTCAAATGCTTTGGTTCTCTTCTGTTCCGGTTTTGTCACATCCCATGTTTCACTGCTATAAAATGCTGTGCTACAGAAGTACACTCACAGAAATTTCTTCCTTAGATTATAACCTATGTTTCACTTCTATTGGCCAGGAATGCCATCCTTGCATGTGCTAGTCTGCTTTTTATGTCTTCCTTGGTTGGTCCGTCATGGGTAATTTTGCTTCCAACGTAGGACAACTGCTGAACTTCGTTTGTACTTTGTGTTCACAAATTTTGATATTAAGCTTCTCGCTATTCTGAGTTCCGCTTCTTGTTATTAATTTTCTCTTTTTCCGGTTTATTCTCAATCCATATCCTGTACTCATTCTGTACTAAAAAAATGGCTCTGAGCACTATGGGACTGAACATCTATGGTCATCAGTCCCCTAGAACTCAGAACTATTTAAACCTAACTAACCTAAGGACATCACACAACACCCAGTCATCACGAGGCAGACGAGCTGCGGACACGCATTCTGTACTCTTACAAATAGGCGAAGGCACATGTCCTACTAACCAGACGTTTGGCCTCATAAAATTCAACAGTGATTTCTGCAACGTCAAATTTATACAAACATTGTGTGGTGTCACCGCCTGACACCACACTTGCTAGGTGGTAGCCTTTAAATCGGCCGCGGTCCGTTAGTATACGTCGGACCCGCGTGTCGCCACTATCAGTGATTGCAGACCGAGCGCCGCCAAACGGCAGGTCTAGAGAGACTTCCTAGCACTCGCCCCAGTTGTACAGCCGACTTCGCTAGCGATGGTTCACTGACAAATTACGCTCTCATTTGCCGAGACGATAGATAGCATAGCCTTCAGCTACGTCATTGCTACGACCTAGCAAGGCGCCATTATCAGTTGCTATTGATCTTGTAATTCATGTATCATCAAGAGCGATGTTCACCAATTATGGATTAAAGTTAAGTATTCCAACAGATACGTACTATTTTTTTGCTAGTCTCATATCCCTGACCTGTTCCAGACCTCACGCCAGCCTGCGTGAACTTAAACGCGTGCCTTTCGGCTTCCTCATAGTGGCTTGGCTGTCTTGCCAAGTCACAACACATTGTTCACAATGTACCAATCAAGACCGGCAACTCTCAAATATGAAAGTGCAATTTTGGCATCTAAAAATAAAATTGTCGACGATATTAACTTTAATATTCAAAATAAAATTCCCGGTGAAGAGCGAATATACAAATTGATCGGCACTATGGTAAACGTTGAAGAAAGTGTGAACTTACCTACGAAATTTCTTAACACTTTGCAAGTTTCAGGAATGCCATTACACTACCTTCGACTTAAAACTGGGCCTCCGATCATCCTGTTCAGAAATCTCAACTCATCAAAACTATGTAATGGAACAAGGATGATAGTCAAACAGCTATCGAATGACATCATCGAAGCCGAACCCATGACTGGAAAGTACAAAGGACACACACTATTTATCCCCAAAATACAGCTGATCTATACTGAACTGCCATTCCAATTTAAAAAAACTGCAGTTCCGAATCAAATTAGCTTATAGTTTTACAGTTAACAAAGCGCAAGGTCAAACTTCAAAATATTGCGGCATCAACCTTAAAAAATTTTGTTTCTCTCACGGTCAACTATACGTAGCTTACTAATGAGTAGGAAATTAGAAAAAATTTGTACATATATGCCCTGGATGACAAAATGAGAAATGTGGTTTATAATTACGTATTGTAAATAGTTAGAACACGTTTTCAATAAAAAAATTTCACCCCCTATATTTTAAAGTTTATCCTTTTATTCCAACTGCCACACAATCTCGTATAAAATCCCTGAGCGAAGTCGGGTACCCCAGCTAGTATTTCAGTATACTTTCTCATTACATTTTAAAATTATTGCAATCACTTTCTGTGTGCTATAGTTTATTTCTGAAGTTAGTCAAATTACTCCAGAAAAGTAAGACTTTTCCAAGTGTTAAAAAAATATTCTAAGGTACAACATGCGCATGTATACAGGAAAAAATAATCTAATGAAATTTGAAAGTGTTGAAATTGAGAAAATCTTGCCCGTACTGTATATAATGGTCTATGTGTTACATTATGACTCTACTGCAAACCAATTAGTATAAGTATTAAAAACACCATTTACAAGATAAATTCTTTGGAATATAAGCTACTGAAAGCTAACTCAAGTTTCTAGTTTCAAGGCAGACAAAATTCTTAAGACATTAAAGAAACACGGTTAGCAAATATCAAATGCTCCATACTAGGAAACCTGTTTCCGTTTCAAGAAGGTACAAAATGGTGCACGGCCCACGAAGTACGACTTAACAGTCCATACATTATGTAAGTAGTTTCAAAAAAATACAGAATTCTGCTCACCGTAAAATTATGCAACTGAAAAATCGACAAGATCTTCCAAACAGCTTTGATATATTATACAGTACTCAGAATTGTAGATCAACCTCATGTCTCCCAACAACAAAAACAGTAAAAAAATGCCAGAAATTAAATACTGTGGTCTCCAGGGTGCATTCCTACATGTGATTCTGAAATCGGCCACTACACTGACATATCGACTGGGAAACATAATGTTTTCCTAAACACCTATTTCCAGTCTATAACGCTTTCCAACTATTATGGAATGGGACCTCTCCGCCTCGCTCCGTAAAACTTAATAAACTCAAAGAATATCATTCAGTAAGCAGTTTTTTACAAAATAGAGTCTTGACAGGGATGCAGTACTAGAAACAATAAAGTGAAGGAAATCAAAAACAGATTTGCAGGTAACAGTCAAGATTTCATTTACATAAAAAATACGCTTTTCTGTCCGCCTCCGTAGCGTAGCGGTAGCGTTACCGCCTACCACCCAGGAGCCCGGCTTCGATTCCCGCCAGGGGACTGGGTGTTGTGTGTCCTTCTTCAACATTTTCGTCAACATTGACTCGCAAGTCGCCGAAGTGGCGTCAACTAAAGGGGACTTGCAATACGGCCTCTGAACTCCCCCGAATGGGGTCTCTCGGCCAAC